>NC_041383.1:631189168-631196848 GCF_002162155.2 Triticum dicoccoides
CAGTGTGTTGTGCACCTCATGTAGGTGGCACCCACCGCCCGGTTGGTCGCCGAAGAGCGTCTCCGGTGGGCCCCCGTTGCCTCTGCTGGTCGCCGGCGTGCACCAGCACGCGCATGCGTTAGAATCTGGCTAGTGTCTGGTGACGCATGGGCCCGGGTCATTAATAGTTAAGCACTAATCCAGCCACTAACCTGATTAACATCACTTGGGTTAATTAAAAGTTTGATAAATATATCACTCAATGATAGATGGGGTCTGTTGCTTAGTGTAAATGTTAAATCAGAGTTAAAATTACCAAAGAGAATGACATGCGGGCCCCCCATACACTGTTCACGGTTTGACCAGTCAACGGTCCAGTCAAACGTTGACTGGACAGCTGACCAAGGCCCCACCGGTCAGCCTCTGTGCTGTTCTGCTGGGTACCTTTTTGAGTACACCTAGCAAATTACTTTTAAAATATTTTGAATTAAATAATTTAAACAATTTTTAGAAAATTGATTAAAACTTTGAAAATTAATATTAAATAATTCGTAACTCGGATGGAAATACTTTGTTCATCAAAGTTGCTCAGAACGATGAGACGAATCCGAATACGCAGCCCGTTCGTCAGCCACGTGTCCCTAGCATAGCGAACCTGCGACATTTCACCTCCGGTTCATCTGTCCGAAAACGCGAAACACCGGGGATACTTTTCCGGATGTTTCCCCCTTCGCCGGTACCACCTACTACCGCGTTAGGGCACACCTAGCATCGCTCATTGTCATGTATTGCATCATCATGCTTATGTTTGTATTATATTTATTGTTTTTTTCCCCTCTTCTCTCTGGTAGACTACAAGACCGACGCTGCTGTTGCCCAGTTCGACTATGGAGTTGACGACCCCTCCTTCTTGCTAGAGCAACCAGGAAAGCCCCCCCCCCCTTGATCACCAGATATCGCCTATTCTCCTCTATACTGCTTGCATTAGAGTAGTGTAGCATGTTACTGCTTTGCGTTAATCCTATTCTGATGCATAGCCTGACATTGTTGCTACATCTGTTGATACCTTGCTATACTATCGGGCCGTGATCACTCGGGAGGTGATCATGGCTATATACTATACATATATACATACTATACAGATGGTGACTAAAGCCGGGTCAGCTCCTTGAGTACCCGCAAGTGATTCAGATATGGGGGCTGGAAGGACAGGTGGCTCCATCCCGGTAGAGGTGGGCCTGGGTTCCCGACGGCCCCTGACTTTTACTTTGTGGCGAAGCGACAGGGTAGGTTGAGACCACCTAGGCGATAGGTGGGCCTAGCCCTGGTCGGCGTTTGCGGTTACTTCATAATAACATGCTTAACGAGATATTGGTATTTGATCTGAGTCTGGCCACTGGCCTATACACACTAAACAACTATGCGGGAACAGATATGGGCACTCGACGTCGTGGTATCAGCCGAAGCCTTCTAGACGTTAGCGACTGAGCGGCGCGCGCTGGGTTGGACTGGAACGCCTGTCCTTGTATAAGGAAGGCTAGGTCTGCTCACCGGCCATGTACGCAACATGCAGGTGTGCAATGGGCGATGGACCCAGACCCCTGCGTGCATAGGATTTAGACCGGCGTGCCGACCTCTCTGTTAGGCCTAGGTGGGGCTGCGACGTGTTGATCTTCCAAGGCCGGACATGACCCCGAAAAGTGCACCCCTGCAGGGAAGTTTATCTATTTGAATAGCCGCGATCTTCGGTAATAGGAGGACTTGGAGTTGTACCTTGACCTTATGACAACTAGAACCGGATACTTAATAAAACACACCCATATAAGTTCCAGAGACATCCCGGTGATTGCTTTTCCACAGGGCGACGAGGGGAGGATCACCGGGTAGGATTATGCTATGCGATGCTACTTGGAGGACTTCAATCTACTCTCTTCTACATGCTGCAAGACGGAGGCTGCCAGAAGCGTAGTCTTCGATAGGACTAGCTATCCCCCTCTTATTCTGGCATTCTGCAGTTCAGTCCACTGATGACCCACAAGTATAGGGGATCTATTGTAGTCCTTTCGATAAGTAAGAGTGTCGAACCCAATGAGGAGCAGAAGGAAATGACAAGTGGTTTTCAGTAAGGTATTCTCTACAAGCACTGAAATTGTAGGTAATAGATAGTTTTGTGATAAGATAATTTGTAACGAGTAACAAGCAATGAAAGTAAATAAGGTGCAGCAAGGTGGCCCAATCCTTTTCGTAGGAAAGGGCAAGCCTGGACAACTTCTTATAACGAGAAAAGCGCTCCCGAGGACACATGGGAATTATCGTTAAGCTAGCTTCATCACGCTCATATGGTTCGCGTTTGGTACTTTGATAATTTGATATGTGGGTGGACCGGTGCTTGGGTACTGCCCTTACTTGGACAAGCATCCCACTTATGATTAACCCCCATTGCAAGCATCGGCAACTACAAAAGAAGTATTAAGGTAAACCTAACCACATCATGAAACATATGGATCCAAGTCAGCCCCTTACGAAGCAACGCATAAACTAGGGTTTAAGCTTCTGTCACTCTAGCAACCCATCATCTACTTATTACTTCCCAATGCCTTCCTCTAGGCCCAAATAATGGTGATGTGTCATGTAGTCGATGTTCACATAACACCACTAGAGGAGAGACAACATACATCTCATCAAAATATCGAACAAATACCAAATTCACATGACTAGTAATAGCAAGACTTCACCCATGTCCTCAGTAACAAACGTAACTACTCATTGTGAAGCACGGATAATTAAGCTACAGTAAACCCCTGCTAATGGTGCCATGTCATCACATTACTGTTGCTAAACCTCACTTGATCCAAATCACTGTTCTTGTTCAAACTCAAATTCAAAGTCAAAAATTCAAGTTTACAAACGTGAAAACTAAAATGTTTGAAGTGTGGCAATTAATACCGGGATATTTGTCATGTTGGAATCAACCTCTGTTGGGTTCCCAAAGTGCCCCTGGGATTTTACTAAGTGGTCTAGCAGCATTTAAAAAATTGGCCTTTCTAGTTTCTAAAATTGGTTGGACAACTCCTTTTGGCCTCAAACTTTTTGTGTCTCCTAGAATTAATGTGCTTGAATTATGAGGTAAGTCTCATATCTAACAAAGCTTGTTTAGATTTTCAGTTTAATAGAAAACACTAGCAGAAAAGTTAAACAGAAAAATAAAATGTAAAGGTAAAGGCCAAAACCCCCTCCCCCCGGGCCAAATGGCCCAGTTAACCCCCCTGGCCGAACCTGGCCAGCCCAGCCACCCCACCTTGCCGTCCACCTCCTCGCTACAGGAGCGAGGGGGATCGTGGCGCCCATCCGGCCACCGGCCGGCACCGTGTCGATCATCGGCTAGCGTCGGGCCCCCTATTTAGCCGGTGCCTCTCCTTTGTCGTCAAATCCTAACCGCTCTCTCCACATCCCCTCCTCGATCTGGACCCCGCCACCGAGCTCCTCATAGTCGTGCGCTCGTCACCGTCCCCGTTCGCTGCTAGTCGTCGTCACTGCACCGGCGCCGCCCCGTCGCACGTCGTCCTCGTTCTCGTCCCCGCCTCCGCCGAGCCTCGTCGACGAGCTCACGAGCTTCGTTGCGACCCCCTCTCCCTCTTTGTCGAACCACGTGAGCCGGGACGGCGGCATAGCACCGCCCTGACCTCCTTCATCCTCCTCGGACCGCCATCCGCCGTCGTCAACTCCGGCCGTCTCAAGTCGTCCCCGGGCCTTCTCTGCAACGGCAGTGAGCCCCACATCCTCCTTCTCTCTCTGTGCTCTCCTTTGGTAGTCGTAGATCGCGCCGACGTGATCGTGCTCCGGCCACGCCCTATGGGCCAGCTCGCCCCATTCCCCACGCTCATAGCACCGCGCCCGCACCCCTCTGGTCGCGCCTTGCGCGCACACCCACAGCCATCCCGGGCCGCACCTTGGTGCGCACCGCGCGCCCGCTGCTGCCCGCCACGCCCCGCCTCTGCTCACTAGCCCACGCCCGAAGTCTGTTGCCGTGCTCCTAGAACGCCAGGGAGGCGCGTGCACCCCCCCAATTTGACACGGACGAGCCCCTAGGCTCGATCCCGAGGCCTCCATGCTCCGGTCGCCCGTCGCACCGCCCGCGCCCGTGCTCGCCTCCCCTGCTTCACCCACTCGCGGCCACCACCACCGCCCCCCCGCGACCGCGTGCACCCGCCCTACTGCTACCTCTTGCCGCGCTACCGCGGCCACTCCCACCTCCGGCAGCCGCAGGCCCCTCCGTCCATTGCCATGCTCGCTGGCGGCCTCGCCCCCTCCGACCGTTGCCATGGCCGGCGCCCTTGGTGGCTTTGGTCACGGGCGCGCCTGCCCGTTGACCCGCCCCGCTGGCCTAATGCCACTGCCAGCGGGCCCCTGTTGCCCTAGCCTGTAAAAGATAAAAAATAAAATAATAAATAAAGAAATTAATTAGTTAAATGATTGTTTAAAAAGTTAATTAACTTAATTAAATGGCTAAGTAATATGTGATTAGTTAGGTGAGTCAATGACAGGAGGGCCCCACCCCGTGTTGACCAGTCAAACGTTGACTGGTCAACTGGGACCCCCTGGCCCACCTGTCAGCCACTGGGTACACTTTTGTGTACACTGTGCTGGGTGCGCCTAGCATTTTAGCATTTATTTTCGTGTTAAAATTAATTTCAGAATATTAATAAAACTTTGAAAATTAATAGAAATTAAACCGTAGCTCACATGAAAAAGTTTTCTACATGAAAGTTGCTTAGAATTTCGAGACGAATCCGAACACGTGATCCGTTTGTCTACCACACATCCCTAGCATAGCAAACGTTGAACTTTTCCACTCTAGTTCATCTGTCTGACAGACGTCCGGAACCGGGAAAACTTTCCCGGATGTTTCCCCCCTTCGCCGGTAGCGTGTAGCACCGTGTTAAAACACGTCTAGCTCTGCCTACTGTCCTGTTATACACTTGCTTGCTATGTTTTTACTGTTTCTTCCCCCTCTTCTCTCCGGTAGACCCCGAGACCGCTGCCGATGCCACTGTGATCGATTACGTCATCGACGACCCTCCTTCTTGTCTGAGTGACCAGGCAAGCCCCCCCTTTGATCATCCCGATATCGCCCATTCTATACTCTCATGCTTGCATTAGATTTTGCTACTGTGACGCCCCCGATTTAATCGTACACTAATCATACACGCAAATGTGTACGATCAAGATCAGGGACTCACGGGAAGATATCACAACACAACTCTAAAACATAAATAAGTCATACAAGCATCATAATACAAGCCAGGGGCCTCGAGGGCTCGAATACAAGTGCTCGATCATAGACGAGTCAGCGGAAGCAACAATATCTGAGTACAGACATAAGTTAAACAAGTTTGCCTTAAGAAGGCTAGCACAAACTGGGATACAGATCGAAAGAGGCGCAGGCCTCCTGCCTGGGATCCTCCTAAACTACTCCAGGTCGTCGTTAGCGGCCTGCACGTAGTAGTAGGCACCTCCAGTGTAGTAGGAATCATCGTCGACGGTGGCGTCTGGCTCCAGGGCTCCAACATCTGGTTGCGACAACCAGGTAGAAGGGAAAGGGGAAAAGAGGGAGAAAAGCAACCGTGAGTACTCATCCAAAGTACTCGCAAGCAAGGAGCTACACTACATATGCATGGGTATATGTGTAAAGGGCCATATCGGTGGACTGAACTGCAGAATGCCAGAATAAGAGGGGGATAGCTAATCCCGTCGAAGACTACGCTTCTGGCAGCCTCCGTCTTGCAGCATGTAGAAGAGAGTAGATTGAAGTCCCCCAAGTAGCATCTCCAAGTAGCATCTCCAAGTAGCATCTCCAGTAGCATCGTAGTAGCATAATCCTACCCGGCGATCCTCCCCTCGTCGCCCTGTGGAAAAGCGATCACCGGGTTGTCTGTGGAACTTGGAAGGGTGTGTTTTATTAAGTATCCGGTTCTAGTTGTCATAAGGTCAAGGTACAACTCCAAGTCGTCCTGTTACCGAAGATCACGGCTATTCGAATAGATTAACTTCCCTGCAGGGGTGCACCACATAACCCAACACGCTCGATCCCATTTGGCCGGACACACTTTCCTGGGTCATGCCCGGCCTCGGAAGATCAACACGTCGCAGCCCCACCTAGGCACAACAGAGAGGTCAGCACGCCGGTCTAAATCCTATGCGCGCAGGGGTCTGGGCCCATCGCCCATTGCACACCTGCACGTTGCGTACGCGGCCGGTGAGCAGACCTAGCAACCTCCATTACAAAGGAAGTTGCGTTAACGCAGTCCAACCCGGTGCGCGCCACTCAGTCGCTGACGTCAAGAAGGCTTCGGCTCATACCACGACGCCGGGATACCCATAACTACTCCCGCGTAGATGGTTAGTGCGTATAGGCTCGTAGCCGACTCAGATCAAATACCAAGATCTCGTTAAACGTGTTAAGTATCCGCGAACGCCGAACAGGGCCAGGCCCACCTGTCTCCTAGGTGGTCTCAACCTGCCCTGCCGCTCCGCCACAAAGTAACAGTTGGGGGCCGTCGGGAACCCAGGTCCACCTCTACCGGGAGGGAGCCACCTGTCCTTTCAGCCCCCAACTCCGAACAGTATCACAGGTAATGTAACAGTGTAAAGTATATAGTATATGCCCGTGATCACCTCCCGAAGTGATCGCAGCCCAGTAGTATAGCATGGCAGACGGACAAGAGTGTAGGGCCACTGATGGAACACTAGCATCCTATACTAAGCATTTAGGATTGCGGGTAAGGTATCAATGACTGTAGCAGCAATGACAGGCTATGCATCAGAATAGGATTAACGGAAAGCAGTAACATGCTACGCTACTCTAATGCAAGCAGTATAGAGAAGAGTAGGCGATATCTGATGATCAAGGGGGGGGGCTTGCCTGGTTGCTCTGGCAAGAGAGAGGGGTTGTCAACTCCGTAGTCGAACTGGTCAGCAGCAGCGTCGGTCTCGTAGTCTACCGGAGAGAAGAGGGGGAAGAAATAATGAATACGGAGCAAACAAAGCACCACAAAATATATCAAGGCAATACGCGGTGTTCGGTGTGCCCTAACGCGGTAGTAGGTGATACCGGTGAAGGGGGGAAAACCCCCGGGAAAGTATTCCCGGTGTTTCGTGTTTTCGGGCAGAGGAGCCGGAGGGGGAAAGTTGCGGGTTCGATAGGTTAGGGGTGTGTGGCGGACGAACGGACTGCGTATCCGGATTCGTCTCGTCGCTCTGAGCAACTTTCACGTTGAAAATATTTTAATCCGAGTTACGGATTAAAAGATATGATTTTTTAAAAGATTTTATTAATTTCTGGAATTTAATCAGTTAATTATTTAATTCGAAAAATGGAATTATGACGTCAGCATGATGCCATGCTGACGTCAGCAGTCAACAGGGTTGACTAGGTCAACCCTGACATGTGGGTCCCGTTCGTCATACTCTGTTAACTAATTATCTTAGTTAAGTTTAATTAATAGTAGTTAATTAGGTTAATTAGTCATTAGGTTTAATTTATCAGGATTAATTACATTAATTATTTACTTAATTAATTAATTAATTTTATTCATTATTATTTTTATTAATTATATTTATCTAAATTCCTTTCCCATTTCTTTTATTTTAAAAAAACGTCCTGGGGGGTGGGGCCCCCATGTCATAGGCAGGGGGGTGGAC
>NC_041383.1:631198175-631212227 GCF_002162155.2 Triticum dicoccoides
GGCCAGGGGGCTGGCCGGCTGGGCCAGGTGGGCTTGGCCCAGTTGGGCGAGGGGGGGGGTTTCCCTTTTTCTCCTTTTGTTTTATTTTTCTTTTCTTATTTTTCCTTTTCCCTTTTAATTCATTTAATAATATCCAGACACTTTACAAAAATGTGTGCACCCCACCATAATTAACTATGTAATATTAGACAACCCCCGAACATTTTAGTTTTAATTCCTGAAAACTTTTATTGTCATTATAATCTTGAATTTTAATTTCGAAACCGTTTCGATCTAACCCGTGGTTAACTACAGTGACAGAGGTGACGTGGCACCATCACGTGAGATTACTGTAGCATGATTATCCGGGTGTTACAGCTACTGTTATTGTTTGCTCCTATTCTGATGCATAGCCTGCTTTTGTACCGGCTATTGTTACCTACCTGCTTATCCTAAACTGCTTAGTATAGGTTGGCTAGTGATCCATCAGTGACCCCCACCTTGTACTTGTCGCCCATGCTTCATCATCGACGACTCGATCAACATGATCGACGACCAGAGCCTGACACCTCAAATCACATCACACCCCTTTTGTTGCACGACTCTGCAGAGCTACTATCGAGTGCTGAGGGTGATCCCTCATAACACACTCCTGATGATAATTCTGTAGTGTAGCTATTCGGTCGTGGTCATCGAGGGTGATTTCCTCTTTCACCATTCCCTGTATGGCTCTGTCGTTCAACACCTCAAGTGTGAACCTCGAGGGTGGTCCCTCTTACGTTCACCTTGATGATTACATTGAGTGGAATCCATCGGGGGTGATTCCTCAGGTTTTCCCCTTGATGTCTGGACACACGGTTACAATGACTTTACTTGAGACCTTGGTGGAAGTCGGGCGGGCCCGGAGAGCACCCGCAAGATCATGACGTGGCACGGCCGGGCATTCTAGGCCCTTGTCGTAAGTCCAC
The DNA here is from genome assembly GCF_002162155.2 of Triticum dicoccoides. NCBI lineage: Eukaryota > Viridiplantae > Streptophyta > Magnoliopsida > Poales > Poaceae > Triticum > Triticum dicoccoides. Next base: position 631,199,123 of record NC_041383.1, read on the forward strand.
GAGACGGGGCGACGGGGTCACTTTCGATCGTGAGTCTCTGCTCGTCTTCGCAAGGTAATAATGCACTCTGGTTAGGGTATTTGTTCTGAGTTGGCCTCTGGCCTTTACGCACCAACCACCACGTGAGAATAGTTATGGGCCTCGACGTCGCATTATCAGCCGAAGCTTTGTCAGACGTCCAGTTCAGTAGTGCGGCACGGCTGGGCCGGCACCATCCTGTAGTGGTGGAGCCTGGACCCGCCCTGTACGCAGCAACCCGGAGTGCAACGAGCGATGGGCCCAGACCCCGGAGTGCTTAGGAGGTAGACCGGCGGGGACCTCTCTGCTGAGCCTACGTAGGGCTGCGACATGTTGATCTTCCGAGGCCGGGCATTGAACCTAGAAAGGTGTGTCCGGCCAGAGTGATCGAGCGTGTTGGAAAACATGGTGCACCCCTGCAGGGAAGATTATCTATTAATAGCCGTGTCCACGGTAACGGACGTTCAGACTTATATCCTGATCTTATACAACTACAAATGGATACTTGAGATATGTGGCTCCATGATTGCTTTCTCGCTGGGAGTCGAGGAAGGATATCTGGGCATTAATGTTACAACATGCTTGTTAAATATAAACTGCTATTCTTTACTCTTCTACATGCTGCAAGATGCTCGGAGATGCGTGAAGATGCTAGTCTTTGATAGGCTAGGCTTTCCCCCTCTATTCTGGCATTCTGCAGTTCAGTCCATAGATACAACCCTTCCATTTGATACAAATGCATACTTAGTATAGATTTGATGCTTGCGAGTACTTTGGATGAGTACTCACGGTTGCTTTGCTACCCCTTTTCCCCTTTTATCTTCTTTCCGTTTGGTGCAACCAGATGGTGGATCCCACCGCCGATGGATGCTACTACGTGGAGTCCGTCGACGACCAGGAGTAGTTAGGAGGTCCCAGGCAGGAGGCCTTGCCTCTTCGATCGTTGTTGCTTTTGTGCTAGCCTTCTTAAGGCATCCTTGTTTAACTTATGTCTGTACTCAGATATTGTTGCTTCTGCTAACTCTTGTGTATCGAGCTATGTATTCGAGCCCTCGAGGCCCCTGGCTTGTAATATAAAGCTTGTATTATTTTAATTTGTGTCTAGAGTTGTGTTGTGATATCTTCCCGTGAGTCCCTGATCTTGATCGTACACATTTGCGTCTATGATTAGTGTTTGATTGAATCAGGGGCGTCACAAGTTGGTATCAGAGCCGACTGCCTGTAGGATCCCCCTTTCCAACTCCTTGGCCGAAGTTGAGTCTAGTATTTGAAAAACTGATTTACTAACATGGTTGTGTGGCTTACGGGCCCATGGCGCCAATTGGGTGGTATTAGGATATTTTATTCCTCGTCTATACTCTAGGACTTTGATCTCTCTTCTATTCGGGTTTAATGGTTTTGCTAACTATAGCTCTAGGTTCTCGTAAATACTTTCTCCCGGAGAGCGCCTTTACTCCAGATGATTGCTTGGTGCACCAGAAGATTCTGAAGATACTCTCCAATGTTTTACCGAGTCCCTTGTACCCTTCGCCGTTGCGATCCCTATCACCGATAAATCCTTAGGTGTAACTACCTACGTTGTCGTTCATACAATCATTCCTCGTTGATCTTGTTATTACAAGATACCTTGAATTTCTCCTTATTTGTTCCGAGAATACCTTGTGCCTACTGCCTTGCAGCTCTTTGCCACATGAATACCCCTACGGATAATTACTCGCGCTTGTCGAGTATCCGTTTGTCCACAGTTGTTCTTGTGTTTCACAAAATTCTTTGGAATGATATTTGATCTTCCAAAACTCCACAGTAGCCTATTACTCTTGTTCCTCCTTACTTGCTTACACTATGGTTACTTCCATATGTCCAGCAATGCTCTTCAGCAACCTTTGTCATCATAATTTCGAGCAATTGATTTGATGTGTTTGTGAATGCTCACAATCTTCAATCAAAATTAGAATTCTTCCCATCGACTCAGACGTCACTCCTGGACATGAGCTGGTGTTCGACAAATCAAGCCATGATTGATTGTTGATCTATGTCTATTCAAATTACTTGTCTTTGATCAGAGCCTCTGCTCCTGATCCACCGTTTTGGAAATCACAATTCCTTTGCATTTGAGCTTTGAATTAATCAGTTGTTTAGTCTGATATCCTTGCATTCTTTCTTCTTCTGGGTGAGTATCAATACTCACATCAGATCCCTTATGCACCACAAGGTCCTTTGTTGGATTTTATCAGACAACGTCCTTCATATTCAATAACCTTGTGAGCTTTCCTTGGATACAGAATGCCTTTGGTAAATTGTATCCTCTACTTTCTCAACCATACTCTACTTTCAAGCATGTATAAATTACTCCTGGAGTTTGCGTTATATGTTCCTAAGATGCCCCAATGGTTGAACCTATGTCTTCCCTAAATCCGCGTAAAATCAAAAGTTATGCGGGTTATGCTCTACTGGCTTTTCATCAGGTGAAATTTTCAACACTACAACTTCTTCAAATGCAGGAAGTGAATGGAAAGTTGTGCATTAGAGAAGTGGGAGTCGACCTTGAGCCTTTGTGTTCATGCCCATGGACCCGATGTGGAATTTATCATGGAAGCTTCTTGTTATAATAATAATCTTCTTGTGTTCAGTTCATCTTGTATCTATGTTTGGTCTTTCGCAACCGTGGTTCCAACCATGATTGTTCTTCTTTGATTTCATTTCTTGGACAAGTGGAAGTAGTTGCCTTTTGTAGATCATTTCACCCATCCAACCTCTGTTCTGCTATACCCTCGAGTATTACCCTCTGGTATCTCGAGAATATCACGGAACTACATAACTTCTTATGAGTTCTTCATCGACTATTATATCTCGCCGGTTCCAATTTTTTCACGGGTTCTGAGTTGTTAGACACTCGAGAGTACCGATAATCGATTTGAGTCTACGCTTTTCTTTCCATTATATTGTTTAATCTTTCTTGTAACCTATCTTATTTGAGTTGTGATTATTCCCTACTTATGTAAAACACCTCGGTGTACAAACTCTATCAGTAAGACCTTGTTACTATTGTTGATGACATTCCGGTAGCCGCCGATGGACGAGAACTTTGCCTATTGGTCCGCCTTGTCTTAACGAGCAGGAAAATGGTTCTCTTCGTCCCTCGCCCTTGGTACCAACGTTGTTGCCAACATAACTGACAGGTTATCCTCTAACCTGCCTTGCTATCATGACTGTTCAAAATGTTAGCACCCTTCCTGCTTTTAACCCACATGGTGGGCCCATAACCCACAGTTCCACAGGATCGAAACCCGACTCTCCTGTACAACCTTGAATCCAAAATATTCTTTGCACTTGGCTTCGTATGTAAATCACGAGCCACCTTCCTAGTGATCTATTCTGATATCAGATGCAATACTTATTCCCGATGCTCTAAACCCCCTTTCACCCTCTGTTTCAGGCAACGAACGGTTGCCTACCCGCTTGAAACTTCTTATTGGACCTTCTTACCTTGCTCTCGATGACTTTCTTGAGTTTTAACTCGGGAGATGCCTCTATTCCACGTTCGTCGAGATAGCCACGGGTACATATCTTGTGTTGAGCCTCGTTCTTTTCGAGTCTTTCCCCCTTACTCCACCCCTTAAATCTCGGGACAAGATTTCTTGTAGTGGAGGAGAATTGTGACGCCCTGATAATTAAGCTACAGTAAACCCATGCTAATGGTGCCATGTCATCACATTACTGTTGCTAAACCTCACTTGATCCAAATCACTGTTCTTGTTCTAACTCAAATTCAAAGTCAGAAATTCAAGTTTACAAAACCTGAAAACTAAAATGTTCGAAGTGTGGCAATTAATACCGGAATATTTGTCATGTTGGAACCAACCTATGTTGGGTTCCCAAAGTGCCCCTGGGATTTTACTAAGTGGTCTAGCAGCATTTAAAAAATTGGCCTTTCCAATTTCTAAAATTGGTTGGACAACTCGTTTTGGCCTCAAACTTTTTGTGTCTCCTAGAATTAATGTGCTTGAATTATGAGGTAAGTCTCATATCTAACAAAGCTTGTTTAGATTTTCAGTGTAATAGAAAACACTAGCAGAAAAGTTAAAGAGAAAAATAAAAGGTAAAGGTAAAGGCCAAAACCCCCCTCCCCCTGGGCCAAATGGCCCAGTTAACCCCCCTGGCCGAACCTGGCCGGCCCAGCCACCCCACCTTGCCGTCCCCCTCCTTGCTACAGGAGCAAGGGGGATCATGCCGCCCATCCGGCCACTGGCCGGCGCCGTGTCGATCATCGGCTAGCGTCGGGCCCCCTATTTAGCCGGCGCCTCTCCTCCGTCGCCAAACCCTAATCCCTCTCTACACATCCCCTCCTCGATCTGGACCCCGCCCCCGAGCTCCTCATAGTCGTGCGCTCGTCACCGTCCCCGTTCGCTGCTCGTCGTCGTCACCGCACCGGCGCCGCCCCATCGCACGTCATCCTCGTCCTCTTCCCTGCCTCCGCCGAGCCTCATCGATGAGCTCACGAGCTTTGTTGCGAGCCCCTCTCCCTCTCCGTCGAACCACGTGAGCCGGGACGGCGGCACAGCACCGCCCTGACCTCCTTCATCCTCCTCGGACCGCCATCCGCCGTCGTCAACTCCGGCCGTCTCAAGTCATCCCCGGGTCTTCTCTGCAACGGCAGTGAGCCCCACATCCTCCCTCTCTCTCTATGCTCACCTTTGGTAGTCGTAGATCGCCGCCGACGTGATCGTGCTCCGGCCACGCCCGATGGACCAGGTCGCCCCGTTCCCCACGCTCATAGCACCGCGCCCGCGCCCCTTTGGTTGCGCCTTGCGCGCACACCCACAGCTGTCCCGGGCCGCACCTTGGTGCGCACCGCGCGCCCGCTGCCGCCCGCCACGCCCCACCTCTGCTCACTAGCCCGCGCCCGAAGTCTGTCGCCGTGCTCCTGGAACGCCAGGGAGGCGCGTGCACCCCCCCAGTTCGACACGGACGAGCCCCTGGGCTCGATCCCGAGGCCTCCATGCTCCGGTCGCCCATCGCACCGCTCGCGCCCGTGGCTCGGCTCCCCTGCTTCACCCGCTCGTGGCCACCACCACCGCCCCCCGCGACCGTGTGCACCCGCACCACTGCTACCTCTTGCTGCGCCACCGCGGCCACTCCCACCTCCGGCAGCCGCAGGCCCCTCCAGCCGTTGCCATGCTCGCCGGCTGCCTCGCCGTGGCCGCGGCCCCCCTACGGCCGTTGCCATGGCCGGCGCCCCTGGTGGCTTCGGTCACGGGCGCGCCTGCCCGTTGACCCGCCCCGCTGGCCTAATGCCACTGCCAGCAGGCCACTGTTGCCCTAGCCTGTAAAAGATAAAAAAATAAAATAATAAATAAAGAAATTAATTAGTTAGATGATTATTTAAAAAGTTAATTAACTTAATTAAATGGCTAAGTAATATGTAATTAGTAAGGTGAGTCAATGACAGGAGGGCCCCACCCCCTGTTGACCAGTCAAACGTTGACTGGTCAACTGGGACCCCCTGGCCCACCTGTCAGCCACTGGGTACACTTTTGTGTACACTGTGCTGGGTGCGCCTAGCATTTTAGCATTTATTTTCGTGTTAAAATTAATTTCAGAATATTAATAAAACTTTGAAAATTAATAGAAATTAAACCGTAGCTCACATGAAAAAGTTTTCTACATGAAAGTTGCTTAGAATTTCGAGACGAATCCGAACACGTGATCCGTTCGTCTGCCACACGTCCCTAGCATAGCAAACGTTGAACTTTTCCGCTCTGGTTCATCTGTTTGACAGACGTCCGGAACCGGGAAAACTTTCCAGGATGTTTCCCCCCTTCGCCGGTAGCGTGTAGCACCGTGTTAAAACACGTCTAGCTCTGCCTGCTGTCCTGTTATACACTTGCTTGCTATGTATTTACTGTTTCTTCCCCCTCTTCTCTCCGGTAGACCCCGAGACCGCTGCCGATGCCGCTGTGATCGATTACGTCACCGACGACCCTCCTTCTTGTCTGAGCGACCAGGCAAGCCCCCCCTTTGATCATCCCGATATCGCCCGTTCTATACTCTCATGCTTGCATTAGATTTTGCTACTGTTATTGTTTGCTCCTATTCTGATGCATAGCCTGCGTTTGTACCTGCTATTGCTACCTACCTACTTATCCTAAACTGCTTAGTATAGGTTGGCTAGTGATCCATCAGTGACCCCCACCTTGTCCTTGTCGCCCATGCTTCATCATCGATGACTCGATCAACGTGATCGACGACCAGAGCCCGACACCTCACATCACATCATGCCCCTTTTGTTGCTCGACTCTGCAGAGCTACTATTGAGCGCCGAGGGTGATCCCTCATAACGCACTCCTGATGATAATTCTGTAGTGTAGCTATTCGGTCGTGGTCATCGAGGGTGATTTCCTCTTTCACCATTCCCTTACGGCTCTGTCGTTCAACACCTCAAGTGTGAACCTCGAGGGTGGTCCCTCTTACATTCATCTTGATGATTACATTGAGTGGAATCCATTGGGGGTGATTCCTCCGGTTTTCCCCTTGATGTCTGGACACACGGTTACAATGACTTTACTTGAGACCTTGTTGGAAGTCGGGCGGGCCCGGAGAGCACCCGCAAGATCATGACGTGGCACGGCCGGGCATTCTAGGCCCTTGTCGTAAGTCCACGAGACGGGGCGACAGGGTCACTTTCGATCGTGAGTCTCTGCTCATCTCCGCAAGCTAATAATGCACTATGGTTTGGGTATTTGTTCTGAGTTGGCCTCTGGCCTTTACGCACCAACCACCACGTGAGAATAGTTATGGGCCTCGACGTCGCATTATCAGCCGAAGCTTTGTCAGGCGTCCAGTTCAGTAGTGCGGCACGGCTGGGCCGACACCATCCTGTAGTGGTGGAGCCTGGACCCGCCCTGTACGCAACGACCCGGAGTGCAACGGGCGATGGGCCTAGACCCCGGAGTGCTTAGGAGGTAGACCGGCAGGGACCTCTCTGCTGAGCCTAGGTAGGGCTGCGACGTGTTGATCTTCCGAGGCCGGGCATTGACCCCAGAAAGGTGTGTCCGGCCAGAGTGATCGAGCATGTTGGAAAACGTGGTGCACCCCTGCAGGGAAGATTATCTATTAATAGACGTGTCCACGGTAATGGACGTTCAGACTTATATCCTGATCTTATACAACTACAAATGGATACTTGAGATATGTGGCTCCGGGATTGCTTTCTCGCTGGGAGTCGAGGAAGGATCTCTGGGCATTAATGTTACAGCTTGCTTGTTAAATATAAATTGCTATTCTTTACTCTTCTATATGCTGCAAGATGCTCGAAGCTGCGTGAAGATGCTAGTCTTCGATAGGCTAGGCTTTCCCCCTCTATTCTGGCATTCTGCAGTTCAGTCCACAGATACAACCCTTCCATTTGATACAAATGCATACTTAGTATAGATCTGATGCTTGCGAGTACTTTGGATGAGTACTCACGGTTGCTTTGCTACCCCTTTTCCCCCTTCTATCTTCTTTCTGGTTGGTGCAACCAGATGGTGGATCCTTGGAGCCAGATGCCACCGTCGATGGATGCTACTACGTGGAGGCCGTCGACGACCAGGAGTAGTTAGGAGGTCCCAGGCAGGAGGCCTTGCCTCTTCGATCGTTGTTGCTTTTGTGCTAGCCTTCTTAAGGTATCCTTGTTTAACTTATGTCTGTACTCAAATATTGTTGCTTCTGCTGACTCGTGTGTATCGAGCTATGTATTCGAGCCCTCGAGGCCCCTGGATTGTAATATAAAGCTTGTATTATGTTAATTTGTGTCTAGAGTTGTGTTATGATATCTTCCCATGAGTCCCTAATCTTGATCGTACACATTTGCGTGTATGATTAGTGTACGATTGAATCGGGGGCATCACACTCACAAAGCATATTCATGTTCATAATCAGAGGGGTAATAATATGCATAAAGGATCTGAACATATGATCTTCCACCAAGTAAACCAATTAGCATCAACTACAAGGAGTAATCAACACTACTAGCAACCCACAAGTACCAATTTGTGGTTTTGATACAAGATTGGATACAAGAGATGAACTAGGGTTTGGAGAGGAGATGATGATGATGAAGATGTTGATGGAGATTGACCCCATCCCGATTATCATGGTATTCTCACGGGGGGTGTTGCAAGACGACATATGCCACAAGGGCTTAGTGTGAGGGTAAGACTGCTGCCGATAGGCCCGGGAGCGGGTATGCGAGTAGCACACGGTGGTTTACCCAGCTTCGGAGCTCTCCGGAGAGATAATACTCCTACTGCTGCATGTCTGAGTGTATCTATCTGGGGTGTACATCGGACAGTACAAAGTGCTCCTGGAGCTGTATCTGGGATCAGTGCCAAGTGCATCTGATCTGGTATATGCATGTATGTGGTATGATGGCCGTTGCTCTTGGCCGAATGGGGGTGCCTGGGCATGTATGCATGCATGTGAGCATGTGTCCCCGTGGATGGATGGAGGCTTGCTAGCTAGTTTATATAGTGTGGAGTGGGCATGGGACATGGCGTTGGTTGTAAGCTACCTTGGGTAGCTAACAAGCCAAGCCATGTATGGGGCATGGTGCATGTCATGCTTGTCCCCTGAGTCACTTCATAAATAGTGCCAGGGGACAAGTGACACTATACATGATGGCATCGAGGTACAGCCGTCTCGTTCGCGGTATGGCTGCCACATCGGGGTCTTGTCGGTGTCGCTTCGGGCTGCAGTCGGCAGCCGGCAGCCGGCTGGTTGGCGCAGTCGGCAGCCGGCAGCCGGCTGGACAGAGCAGTCGGACGGGAAGCCGGCAGGAGCGGCCGGGCAGTCGGACTGAGGGGCTTTGCTAGCCCCGATGTCTTGAAATATCGTCTTGCCGTCTTCGGGGTACCCGTGGTCAATTACTCCGATAGTAGCCCCCAAGACTCCGGGCAACTTGGAAAAGTTGGGTGGAGGTTTTTTGGCGAGTGTTCATGGAAATGATCATGAAAAAAGACAAAGTTAGTCCATGCAGATATATCAAATGTTTGCTTTTAGCATTGCAAGCTTTATGCGGAGGGTGCCGACTCGGTTTCGTCTGAGGCCCCTTCAATCTTTTTCGTGTTCCCTCTGCTTTTTGGCTTGTGCTCTTGCCTGCCGGACAGCCGCTCTGCGGTTTCTGGCTGAGAGTGGGCCGCAAAGTGGAGTGTACAGTACTCCGAGTCTGGGAGCAGATTCAACCGAGTAGATACTTGTAAAGGAAACGGTCGGGTCGCCCGAAGCGTTTCTCTTCCCAGACGTTTTTTCGCATGGGGTGACCTCCAGCTTTTGCTCTTGCTAGCCGGACAGCCGCTCTGCGGTCTATGGCTGAGAGGTGGGCCTTTGGTACTGCACACGCTACTAAGGCGTCTGCGGGAAATAACGTCTCAGGCCAAGCGGCCAGCCCCCGGGCCAACTCTGGCTGGCACCGGTGCGAACAGTGGTGCAACTGCAATAAAGATGCGGTGATAGCCCCCGAGCATCGCTCGGGGTTATCCGTGCTTGCGTGATGCAAAAAATATGCGGGTGAGGAGCTCACATTGATTTTCGTGTAGTCGCGGCTGTCGAAGATAGCCGGCGCGACTCGGCGCTCGCGGAGCGTGCCGACGCACCTGCTGGGTGTAGCCCTCGAGCCCCCGGGTGCTCGAAGGGGGGTCTCGGCCGGTCAGGCTCGACTGGCCAGGCGGTTAGGTAACTTGCAGCGTCCGTTTCTTCTTTCTTCTCTTCTGCCGGCTGCTTGGCAGCCGGACAAAACTCTTCTCTTGTCTCTTGCAATCTTTTGTTGGGGCGCGCCAGCGCACCCACTGGGTGTAGCCACCGAGATTCGGACCGACTGCTGAGCAGTCGGGCCGGATCTCCCGGTGACTACTTTATCTTCTCTCTCGCGGGGGCGCGTCAGCGCACCCGCTGGGTGTAGCCCCCGAGATTCAGGCCGACTGCTGAGTAGTCGGGATGGATCTCCCAACGACTACTTTGTCTTTGTCTCTTATCTCTTCGTTAGCCGACTGCTGGTAGTCGGACGGGCACGTTTCTTTTCTCACATCACCTGGCCACTTTCTCAGCCGGACGCGATGCTCTTTTTTTTTGCCAGTGGGCTGTGTGCAGTCGGACAGACTCCAGCCGGCCTCAAGCATCCGACCTTTGACTTTTTCAGCCGGCAGTCGGCCTCTTCTTTTCTCTCCTTTTTTTTCTGCCAGTCGGCCGTGGGCACCCGATCTTTTCTTCACCCGGCTCTGGGCAGCCGGATGTACACGCACATTTTATTTTTTCGCAACAGCCGGCTGTGGGCTGCCGGCGCACTTTTTCTAGCCGGCCACCAGGCAAACAACCTCTTCTTTTTCTTCAGGCGCTGGTCTCATCAAGCGGCTGGAGCGCGACCCAGCAGGGGCGCGCGCGGCACAGCCGGACACGGCGCCCGACCCGGCCGGCAGCGGAGGTGCGCGACCCGGCCGGCCAGAGGCGCGGCGGGGGAGTCGGCACGGTGCGCGGAGGCGCAGGCGGCCTCGGGCGGAGTCGGACGCGGACGCGCGTGGCCGAGCCGGCACGGGGAGGCGGCGGGGAGCCGCAGTTGGACGGGAGCCAGTCGGCGGGCGCAAAGATGCTGGGTCGTGCGTGGCCGAGTAGCGGAGGCGGCTCGGCATAGCGAGTCGGAGGCCGGGAAGGCGAGGGTCGGCCGCGGTCGTGAGACGGAGGTGGACGCGTTGGTGACCCGACAACTAGGCACGGGCGATTCCACTGAACGGCGAGCCGGCCTGGCGTGCAGGCGGCAGGCAGAGTCGGCCGGACTTGGGGAGGCGACCCAAAGCTGGTGGGGGCCAGAGCCATCCGGGTTGCGGGAGGACCCGGCGGAAGCAGAGCTACCGGCCACAGGCGGAGGCTGCTGGATGGGCGCGGGGGACGCCACAGACGACCGCGCGGGGCGGCCGAACGAGCGTGGCAACCCGGCAGGTGGCTCGAGAGGAGTCGGACCCAGCGCAGCAGCGCGGGAGAAGCCGGAGCGGGGCGCGAGGAGCCGGACCCGGCGCAGCAGCGCGGGAGGAGCCGGACTCGGCGCTGCGGGCGGAGACGGCGGAGGCGCGGGAGCCAGCACAGACAGGCCGGAGGCCAGGTGGAAGCAGCCGCACACGGAGCCCAGAAGCCGGACTGGGCAGAGCCACGTGCGAACGCAGGAGGCCGAGCGGGAGCCGGCCCGCGCAGGAGGAGGGAGTGAGGCGCGGCGTAGCAGGAACCGGCCTCGTGGTTGGAGGAGCAGCGACGGCCGGGTGCTGGGTTGCAGCGCGGTTGGTGGAGAGCAGCAGCGCGCATGGTGCTGGGTGGCTCCATCGCAGGAGTCGAGGGCAACGTGCGCCTCGGAGCAGCACGAGAGGGGTCAGCCGCCGGCTTGGTGGCGCTGCACGACAGGGGAGCACGGCTACAGCCGGTGGCCGGGACGGAGGCGCGCAGGCCATGCAGAGGAGGTGCTTGGCAGCGGGGCTGCTAGCGGAGGAGACGCGCGGCGATGTGGTCTGAGTTGCGTCCCGACAGTGTATGGGGATTATACGACTTGCGTGTGACTTGTGTACATGCATTGTTCAACTGGTGTCTGGCTATTATCATATGCACATATGACTTGCATGTGGCTAGTGTTTGACCATGGTTGACTGATGCATCTAGCTAGCTTGTAGATGATATATGGAGGAGCGAGCGCTCGTGTGTCGGCCAAAGCAAGGCGCAACGCGGGGTAAGCAAACGCAAGCAGCGCGTGGATGGCCACGGTCAACCCAAACGAGGCCCCGCGCGCGGCGCGCGCGCAGACAGATAGCCGGCGTCGCAACGGTGGTGACGAAGAGGGCGAGGCCGATGACGAGGGCGCGCCGTCCCGCACGGCCGCTCCGGGGGCGGGTGGAAGTCGAGCCCCCGAGCGCTACCGGAGAGACGGCGCGACGCCGCGGCGGGGAAGACGAAGATGGTCCCGCCCGGACAGCGAAACCAGCAGCAGCGTGGTAGCATAATAGTAGTACCACACCACGGTGGGCGCCAAATGTCGTGGTATTCTCACTGGGGGTGTTGCAAGACGACATATGCCACAAGGGCTTAGTGTGAGGGTAAGACTGCTGCTGATAGGCCCGGGAGCGGGTATGCGAGTAGCACGCGGTGGTTTACCCAGCTTCGGAGCTCTCCGGAGAGATAATACTCCTACTGCTGCATGTCTGAGTGTATCTATCTGGGGTGTACATCGGACAGTACAAAGTGCTCCTGGAGCTGTATCTGGGATCAGTGCCAAGTGCATCTGATCTGGTATATGCATGTATGTGGTATGATGGCCGTTGCTCTTGGCCGAATGGGGTGCCTGGGCATGTATGCATGCGTGTGAGCATGTGTCCCCGTGGATGGATGGAGGCTTGCTAGCTAGTTTATATAGTGTGGATTGGGCATGGGACATGGCGTTGGTTGTAAGCTATCTTGGGTAGCTTACAAGCCAAGCCATGTATGGGGCATGGTGCATGTCATGCTTGTCCCCTGAGTCACTTCATAAATAGTGCCAGGGGACAAGTGACACTATACATGATGGTAACGAGGTACAGCCGTCTCGTCCGCGGTATGGCCTCCACGTCGGGGTCTTGTCGGTGTCGCTTCGGGCTGCAGTCGGCAGCCGGCTGGTTGGCACAGTCGGCAGCCGGCTGGTTGGCGCAGTCGGCAGCCGGCCGGACAGAGCAGTCGGACGGGAAGCCGGCAGGAGCGGCCGGGCAGTCGGACTGAGGGGCTTTGCTAGCCCCGATGTCTTGAAATATCGTCTTGTCGTCTTCGGGGTACCCGTGGTCAATTACTCCGACACCGATGAGAGGATCGTTGGTGATGATGTTGGTGATGATTTCCCCCTCCCGGAGGGAAGTTTCCCCGACAGAACAGCTCTGCCGGAGCGCTAGATTGGTTCCGCCAAGGTTCCGCCTCGTGGCGGCGGAGTTTCATCTCGTGAGCTTGCCTCTGATTTTTTCCAGGATAAAACACCTCATATAGCAGAAGATGGGCACCGGGGGCCACCAGGGGGCCCAGGAGACAGGCGCGCGCGCCCTGTAGTGTGTGTGTG
>NC_041383.1:631212497-631266140 GCF_002162155.2 Triticum dicoccoides
TTTCTTTGCCCAATAACTCTTATTAGATCCAAAAATGACTTTCGTGGAGTTGCGGGACTTTTGGAGCTGTGCAGAATAGGTTTCCAATATTTGCTCCTTTTCCAGCCAGAATCCCCGCTCTCGGCATTCCCCCTCTTCATGGTGAACCTTGTAAAATAAGAGAGAATAGCCATAAGTATTGTGACATAACGTGAAATAACAGCCCATAATGCAATAAATATTGATATAAAGGCATGATGCAAAATGGACGTATCAACTCCCCCAAGCTTAGACCTCGCTTGTCCTCAAGCGGAAGCCGAAATCGAAAAATATGTCCACATGTTTAGAGATAGAGGTGTCGATAAAAATAAAATACGGACATGAGGGCATCATGATCATTCTTATAACAGCAACATATATAGATTTTGTTATATGATTTCTTATGCTCAAGTAACAATCGATTCACAATGTCAAGTATGGAACATAAACTTCATTGGAAACTAACAAACTATAATCTTAATCATTGGAGCAATTGCAATTTATCATAACATCAAAAGAGTCAAGAATCGAGCTTTTCAGCAAGTCCACATACTCAACTATCATATAGTCTTCTACAATTGCTAACACTCACGCAATACTTATGGTTCTGGAGTTTTAATTGGACACTGAGAAAGATAGGGGCTTATAATGTTGCCTCCCAACGTATTCATCTTTAGGTGATGTCAACAATAATAATTTATGCTAACGAACATCCAATTGGATATATATATATATCAGGATCTTTGTAACATGAGGTGCTTGCCAAAGGATAAAATGAAAAAAGGGAAAGGTGGAGATCACCTTGACTCTTGCATAAAGTAAAAGACATAAAGTAGAAGATAGGCCCTTCGCAGAGGGAAGCATAGGTCGTCATACGCTCTTAAGGTTGGATACAGAAAATCTTAGTGCGAAAGAACGTCACTTTATATTGCCACTTGTATATGGACCTTTATTATACAGTCCGTCGCTTTTATTGCTTCCATAACAAGCTCGTATAAAGTTTATTTTCTCCGTACTAATAAGTCATGCATATTTAGAGAGCAATTTTTATTGCTTGCACTGATGACAACTTACTTTAAGGATCTTACTCAATCCATAGGTAGATACGGTGGACTCTCATGGCAAAACTGGGTTTAAGGATATTTAGAAGCACAAGCAGTATCTCTACTTGGTGCTAGGAATTTTGGCTAGCATGAGGGGGAAAGGCAAGCTCAACATGTTTGAATGATCCATGACAATATACTTTAACTGAGATGCGAGAAAACATAAACAATTACGCTGTCTTCCTTGTCCAACATCAACTCTTTAGCATGTCATACTTTAATGAGTGCTCACAATCATAAAAGATGTCCAAGATAGTATATTTATATGTGAAAACCTCTCTTTCCTTATTACTTCCTATTAATTGCAACGATGACCAAAACTAAGTTTATCAATTCTCAACAACTTTTAAGCCTCATACTTTCTATGTGTGAAGTCATTACTATCCATAAGATCAATATGAACTCTTTTATTCTTTTTATTCTTTCTATTTTTTTCTCAAGATCATAGCAAGATAGCAAATCCCTTTGACTCCACACTAATCTTTATTATAGATAACTCACGGACTCGATTACATAGTGATCACAAAGCAAAACTCAAAATTAATTCATACCAAGACTTCAATCTATTAGATCAAGATATTACTAAAAGGATCGAACTAAGTAAAACGGTAAAGATAGGAGTGTGATGGTGATACGATACCGGGGCACCTCCCCCAAGCTTGGCAGTTGCCAAGGGGAATGCCCATACCCATGTAATTATGTCCTCGGAGGTGGCAAAGAAGGAATTGTTGATGTAGGATTGCTTCTCAGCTTGCGCTTGAGAATGGAATTTTGCTCTAGATCTGTCAGAAAAACAACTCAAAACAAAGACAGAAGATTTTTGCATGATACGGTAGTCAAAACCTTCGGGAGATTATATAATGAATTTTTACCGACCAAAATACGTAACGTGCAAGAAAACAGAGTCCGGGGGGCACACGAGGTGTCCAAGAGATAGGGGGGCGCGCCCTGTAGGGGGGGGGGGCGCCCTCCACCCTTGTGGATGCCTCGTGTCCTTCCCGGATTACTTCTTTCTTCCATAAATTCTTAAATATTCCAAAACGGAGGAAAATTGCCATTAGAATTGTTTTGGAGTCGGTTTACTTACCATACCACATACCTATTCCTTTTCGGAGTCTGAAACGTTCTGGAAAGTGTCCCTTATGTATTCGTCCGGGGTTACAGTTTCAATAATATTTGTTTCAACGTTAATAGGATTGCCTGAGATATAATGTTTGATTCTTTGACCGTTCACCACCCTCGGACTTGTGCCTTCAAAGTTGTTGATTTTTATGGCACCGGAACGATAGACCTCCTCGATAACGTAAGGACCTTCCCATTTAGAGAGAAGTTTTCCTGCAAAAAATCTTAAACGAGAGTTGAATAGCAACTCATAATCACCTACATTAAATTCTCGCTTTTGTATCCTTTTGTCATGCCATCTTTTAACTTTTTCTTTAAACAGCTTGGCATTCTCATATGCTTGGGTTCTCCATTCATCAAGTGAGCTAATGTCAAATAACCTCTTCTCACCGGCAAGTTTAAAATCATAGTTGAGCTCTTTAATGGCCCAATATGCCTTATGTTCAAGTTCAAGAGGTAAGTGACATGCTTTCCATAAACCATCTTATACGGAGACATACCCATAAGATTTTTATATGCGGTTCTATATGCCCATAATGCATCATCAAGTTTCTTGGACCAATTCTTTCTAGACCTATTAATAGTCTTTTGCAAAATTAATTTGAGCTCTCTATTACTTAACTCTACTTGCCCACTAGACTGTGGGTGATAAGGGGATGCAATTGTATGATTAATATCATACTTAGCAAGCATTTTACGGAAAGCACCATGAATAAAATGTGAACCACCATCAGTCATAGGATATCTAGGGACTCCAATCCTCGAAAAAATAACTTATTTAAGCATCTTAATAGAGGTGTTATGATCAAGACTACTAGTTGGAATAGCTTCTACCCACTTAGTAACGTAATCAACAGCAACTAAAATATGTGTATATCCATTAGAGGCAGGAAAAGGTCCCATATAATCAAAGCCCCAAACATCAAATGGTTCAATAACAAGAGAATAATTCATAGGCATTTCTTGACGTCTACTAATATTACCAATTCTTTGACATTCATCACAAGACAAAACAAACTTACGGGCATCTTTGAAGAGAGTAGCCAATAAAAACCGGATTGCAATACCTTATGTGCAGTTCTGTCCCCAGCGTGGTGTCCTCCATATGATTCAGAGTGACACTTGCGTAGGATCTGTTCCTGTTCATGCTCAGGTACACAACGTCTGATAACACCATCTACTCCTTCTTTATATAGGTGTGGGTCATCCCAGAAGTAATGTCTTAAATCGTAAAAGAACTTTTTCTTTTGCTGGTATGTGAAACTAGGTGGTATAAATTTAGCAACAATGTAATTAGCATAATCAGCATACCATGGAGCAGTACGAGAAGAGTTAATGACCGCTAATTGTTCATCAGGAAAGCTATCATCAATAGGTAGTGGGTCATCAAGAACATTCTCTAGCCTAGACAAGTTTTCTGCAACATGGTTCTCAGCTCCCTTTCTATCAATAATATGCAAATCAAATTCTTGAAGCAAGAGAACCCATCTAATAAGTCTAGGTTTAGCATCTTTTTTTCCATAAGATATTTAATAGCAGCATGATCAGTGTGAATAGTAACTTTAGAATCAACAATGTAAGGTCTGAACTTATCACAAGCAAATACAACTGCTAAGAATTCTTTTTCAGTGGTAGCATAATTTCTCTGGGCAAAATCAAGAGTTTTACTAGCATATTGAATAACATTTAATTTCTTATCAACTCTCTGCCCTAGAACAACACCTACAACATAATCACTAGCATCACACATAATTTCAAAAGGTAAATTCCAATCAGGTGGCTGAACAACGGGTGCAGTGATCAAAGCTTTCTTAAGTATTTCAAATGCTTCTACACAATCAGCGTCAAAGACAAACGGAATATCTTTTTGCAATAAATTAGTCAGAGGCCTAGAGATTTTAGAGAAGTCCTTAATGAACTTCCTATAAAAACCGGCATGACCAAGGAAACTTCTTATACCTTTAATGTCCTTGGGACATGGCATCTTTTCAATAGCATTAACTTTAGCTTTATCAACTTCAATACCTCTTTCAGAAATTTTATAACCCAAGACAATACCTTCATTAACCATAAAGTGACACTTTTCCCAATTTAGGATGAGACTAGTGTCTTCACATCTCTGCAAAACTCGATCAAGGTTGCCCAAGCAATCATCAAAAGAGGATCCATAAACGAAGAAGTCATCCATGAATACCTCACAAATCTTTTCACAAAAGTCAGAGAATATAGCCATCATGCATATTTGAAAGGTAGCAGGTGCATTGCATAAACCAAAAGGCATACGTCTATAAGCAAATGTACCGAAAGGACAAGTAAAAGTAGTTTTTGATTGATCTTCCGCTGGCACAGGTATTTGAGAGAAACTAGAATAACCATCTATAAAGCAGAAATGTGTATGTTTGGATAGTCTTTCTAGCATTTGGTCAATAAAAGGTAAAGGGTAATGATCTTTCTTAGTGGCTTTATTTAACTTACAGAAATCAATTACCATCCTATAACCTATAATAATTCTTTGCGGAACCAATTCATCTTTATCATTAGGAACAATAGTAATACCTCCCTTTTTCGGGACACAATGGATAGGGCTTACCCATTCACTATCAGCAACGGGATAAATTATACCAGCCTCAAGGAGCTTTAATATCTCATTTCTTACCACTTCTTTCATCTTAGGGTTTAATCGTCGTTGAGGATCCCTAACCGGTTTGGTGTCTTTCTCCACTTTTATTTTGTGCTGGCATAGAGTAGGACTAATGCCCTTAAGATCATCCAGAGTATATCCAATAGCAGTATGGTGCTTCTTCAGAGTTTTCAATAATCTTTCCTCTTCCTGTTCTGAAAGGTTAGCACTAATAATAATAGGATATATCTTATTTTCATCAAGATAAGCATATTTAAGATTATCAGGTAATGGTTTTAGCTCAAACACGGGATCACCCTTGGGTGGAGGAGGATCCCCTAGGATTTCAACATGTAAGTTGTGTTTCAAGATAGGCACCTGCTGAAGGAATACTTCGTCTATTTCCCTTCTTTCATTCATAAACATATCATTTTCATGGTCTAGTAAATATTGTTCTAACGGATCAGTAGGAGGCATAGCAATAGAAGCAAGACCAACTATTTCATCTTTACTAGGTAACTCTTTATCACGGGGTTGTCTATGAAATTTAGCAAAATTAAACTCAGGAGTCATATAATCCAAGCCAATTGTAACAACATCCTTTTCACAATCAATCCTAGCATTAACAGTGTTCAAGAAGGGTCTACCAAATATAATGGGACAAAAGTCATCTTGTGGGGAACCAAGAACAAGAAAGTCAGCAGGGTATTTGACTTTCCCACACAATACTTCAACATCTCTAACAATCCCAACTGGTTTAATAGTATCTCTATTGGCAAGCTTAATTGTAACATCAATATCTTCCAACTCAGCGGGTGTAATATTGTGCATAATTTCTTTATATAAGTCATAGGGTATTGCACTAGCACTAGCACCCATATCACATAAGCCATGATAACAATCATCTCCTATTTTAACAGAAATAATAGGCATGCCTACAACAGGTCTATGTATCTTAGCATCTGGTTTAACTATATTAGCAGTTTCACCACAGAGGTAAATAACATGCCCATCTATATTATCATCCAGGAGATCTTTAACCATAGCAATACTAGGTTCAACTTTAATTTGCTCAGGAGGTGTATAAGTTCTAGTATTACTCTTACAAACAACAGTTGAAGCTTTAGCATGATGCTTCATTCTAACAGGAAAAGGAGGTTTCTTAACATAAGTAGTAGGAACAATAGGATCATTATAAGTGATAGTATTTTCTTCAACTATAATACGTGCAACTACTTTTACTTCAATGGGAGGATTATATTTAAACCACTTCTCCTTAGGGAGATCAACGTGAGCAGCAAAAGATTCAAAGAAAGAAGCTACTATCTCAGAGTCAAGTCCATATTTAGCGCTAAATCCACGAAAAGCATCGGTATCCATAAAAGATTTTACACAATCAAACTTAGGTGTTATACCTGACTCCTTACCATCGTCGGAACCCCAATCTTCAGAGTTGCATTTAATTCTTTCCAATAAGTCCCACTTGAATTCAATAGTCTTCAGCATATAAGAACTAGCACAGGAAGTATCGAGCATGGTGCGATCATTGAGAGAAAGTCGAGGATAAATTTTTTGAATAATCATTTCTCTTGAGAGCTCATGATTGGGGCATGAATATAACATTGAATTAAGCCTCCCCCAAGCTTGAGCGATGCTTTCTCCTTCGCGAGGCCAGAAATTATATATGTAATTACGATCACGGTGAACAAGATGCATAGGATAGAACTTCTAGTGAAATTCCAACTTCAACCATTTATAGTTCCAAGATCCCGTATCATCACATAGCCTATACCATGTCAATGCTTCTCCCTTCAAAGATAAAGGGAAGACCTTCCTCTTAACAATGTCATCGGGAATACCTGCAAGCTTAAATAATCCACAAAGATAAGGTGTAAGTCGGGATGCAATGTTCCATCTCCTGCAAAAGGATTAGCTAGCAGTTTCTCTATCATATCCGAAGGAATTTCAAAGTAAACATTTTCAGTAGGTTCAATAGGTTTAGGAGAAACTCTTTGCTCTACTGGTCGGGGTGAAGATACCCCGAACAAGCCCCTCAAAGGATTAGTTCCATAGTAACAAGTGACAGAAAATTTCAGCACACTATATAAATGTTTCCTTACCAAGTTCCACTCACCAAAAGTGCTTCACTCCCCGGCAACGGCGCCAGAAAAGTGTCTTGATGACCCAAAAGTATAGGGGATCTATCGTAGTCCTTTCGATAAGTAAGAGTGTAGAACCCAATGAGGAGCAGAAGGAAATGACAAGCGGTTTTCAGTAAGGTATTCTCTACAAGCACTGAAATTGTAGGTAATAGATAGTTTTGTGATAAGATAATTTGTAACGAGTAACAAGCAATGAAAGTAAATAAGGCGCAGCAAGGTGGCCCAATCCTTTTTGTAGCAAAGGACAAGCCTGGACAACTTCTTATAATGAGAAAAGCGCTCCCGAGGACACATGGGAATTATCGTCAAGCTAGTTTCATCACGCTCATATGATTCGTGTTCGGTACTTTGATAATTTGATATGTGGGTGGACCGGTGCTTGGGTACTGCCGTTACTTGGACAAGCATCCCCTTATGATTAACCCCTATTGCAAGCAGCCGCAACTACAAAAGAAGTATTAAGGTAAACCTAACCACATCATGAAACATATGGATCCAAATCAGCCCCTTACGAAGCAACGCATAAACTAGGGTTTAAGCTTCTGTCACTCTAGCAACCCATCATCTACTTATTACTTCCCAATGCCTTCCTCTAGGCCCAAATAATGGTGAAGTGTCATGTAGTCGACGTTCACATAACACCACTAGAGGAGAGACAACATACATCTCATCAAAATATCGAACGAATACCAAATTCACATGACTACTAATAGCAAGACTTCACCCATGTCCCCAGGAACAAATGTAACTACTCACAAAGCATATTCATGTTCATAATCAGAGGGATAATAATATGCATAAAGGATCTGAACATATGATCTTCCACCAAGTAAACCAATTAGCATGAACTACAAGGAGTAATCAATTCTACTAGCAACCCAGAGGTACCAATTTGTGGTTTTGATACAAGATTGGATACAAGAGATGAACTAGGGTTTAGAGAGGAGATGGTGCTGATGAAGATGTTGATGGAGATTGACCCCCTCCCGATGAGAGGATCGTTGGTGATGATGATGATGATGATGATTTCCCCCTCCTAGAGGGAAGTTTCCCTGGCAGAATAGCTCTGCCGGAGCCCTAGACTGGTTCCGCCAAGGTTCCGCCTCGTGGCGGCGGAGTTTCGTCTCGTGAGCTTGCCTCTGATTTCTTCCAGGATAAAACACCTCATATAGCACAAGATGGGCACCGGGGGCCACCAGGGGGCCTAGGAGACAGGGGGTGCGCCCTGTAGTGGGGGGGGGGCGCCCCCACCCTCCTGGCCAGGGTGTGGGCCCCCTCAGGTACTTCCTTTGCCCAATAATTCTTATTAAATCCAAAAATGACTTTCGTGGAGTTGCATGACTTTTGGAGCTGTGCATAATAGGTTTCCAATGTTTGCTCCTTTTCCAGCCAGAAACTCCACTGCCGACATTCCCCCTCTTCATGGTAAACCTTGTAAAATAAGAGAGAATAGCCATAAGTATTGTGACATAACGTGAAATAACATCCCATAATGCAATAAATATTGATATAAAAGCATGATGCAAAATGGACGTATCATCCACCGATATTGCCTCCTTACACATATACCCATGCATATGTAGTGTAGATCCTTGCTTGCGAGTACATTGGATGAGTACTCACGGTTGCTTTTCTCTCTCTTTCCCCCCTTTCCATTCTACCTGGTTGTCACAACTAGATGCTGGAGCCCGGGAGCTTGATGCCACCGTCGACGATGACTCCTGCTACACTGGAGGTGCCTACTACTACGTGTAGGCCGCTGACGACGACCAGGAGTAGTTTAGGAGGATCCCAGGCAGGAGGCCTGCGCCTCTTTTGATCTGTATCCCAGTTTGTGCTAGCCTTCTTAAGGAAACCTTGTTTAACTTATGTCTCTACTCAGATATTGTTGCTTCCGCTGACTTGTCTATGATCGAGCACTTGTATTCAAGCCCTTGAGGCCCCTGGCTTGTATTATGATGCTTGTATGACTTATTTTATTTTTAGAATTGTGTTGTGATATCTTCCCGTGAGTCCCTGATCTTGATCGTACACATTTGCGTTCATGATTAGTGTACGATTGAATTGGGGGCGTCACAAGTTGGTATCAGAGCCGACTGCCTGTAGGAATCCCCTTTCCAACTTCTTGGCCAAAGTTGAGTCTAGAAGCCGAAAACAGTTTTACTAACTTGGCTGTGTGGCTTACGAGCCCACGTCGCCATTGGGTGGCATTAGGATCTTTTACTCCTTTACATTTACTCTGGGACTCTGATATCTCTTCTATTCGGGTTAAATGGTTTTCCTAACTCTAACTCTAGGTTCTCATAACCATTTCTCCCGGAGAGCCCTCATTCCGGAAGATCACCTGCTTCGCCAGAAGATTCTGAGGATATCCCTTGATATTTTCCTGAGACCCTTGTGCTCATCGCCTTTGCAATTCACTACCACCGATATATCCCTATGGATATCTACATGCACTTGTCATTCTCTTGATCATTCCTCGTCGCTCTTGTTGTTACAAGATGCCTCGAGATATTCTCCGATGTCCCGAGAATCCTTTGAGTTTACTGGCTTGCAGTTTTATTTCGCATGAAAACCCTTACGGTTTTTTCCTCACATTTATCGAGCATCCATTCTTCTCAATTGTTCATGTGTCTCACATAATTCTTCGAAATACTTTTTGATCTTTCGAAAATCTTCTGCAGCCTGTTACTCTTGAAACTCTTGCTTGCTTGCATTATGGTTAATTCCATATGACTAGTAGTCCTCGTTAACATCCCTTGTCTTAGTCATTTTGAGCCTATTGATTCAATGTATGCGTACGCTGTTGTCTACTACAAAACCTTCTTCTTGTAGACGTTGTTGGGCCTGCAAGTGCATAGGTTTGTAGGACAGTAGCAAATTTCCCTCAAGTGGATGACCTAAGGTTTATCAATCCGTAGGAGGCGTAGGATGAAGATGATCTCTCTCAAACAACCCTGCAACCAAATAACAAAGAGTCTCTTGTGTCTCCAACACACCCAATACAATGGTAAATTGTATAGGTGCACTAGTTCGGCGAAGAGATGAAGATACAAGTGCAAAATAGATAGTAGATATAGGTTTTTGTAATCTGAAATAATAAAAACAGCAAGGTAACAAGTGGTAAAAGTGAGCGTAAACGGTATTGCAATGATAGGAACAAGGCCTAGGGTTCGTACTTTCACTAGTGCAAGTTCTCTCAACAATAATAACATAAATAGATCATATAACAAGCCCTCAACATGCAACAAAGAGTCACTCCAAAGCTACGAATAGCGGAGAACAAATGTAGAGATTATGGTAGGGTACGAAACCACCTCAAAGTTATTCTTTCGGATCGATCTATAAAAGAGTTTGTACTAGAATAACACCTTAAGACACAAATCAACCAAAACCCTAATGTCACCTAGATACTCCATTGTCACCTCAAGTATCCGTGGGCATGATTATACGAGATGCATCACACAATCTCAGATTCATCCAACCAACATAAAAGTACTTCAAAGAGTGCCCCAAAGCTACTACTGGAGAGTCAAGAACGTGTGCCAACCCCTATGCATATGTTCATGGGCGGAACCCGCAAGTTGGTCACCAAAACATACATCAAGTGGCACATAATATCCCATTGTCACCACAGATAAACACGGCAAGACATACATCAAGTGTTCTCATAAAAGACTCAATCCGATAAGATAACTTCAAAGGGGAAACTCAATTCATCACAAGAGAGTAGAGGGGGAGAAACATCATAAGATCCAACTACAATAGCAAAGCTCGAGATACATCAAGATCGTGCCATAGAGGGAACACGAGAGAGAACACGAGAGAGAGAGAGAGAGAGAGAGAGATCAAACACATAGCTACTGGTACATACCCTCAGCACCGAGGGTGAACTACTCCCTCCTCGTCATGGATAGCGCTGGGACGATGAAGATGGCCTCCGGTGATGGGATCCCCCTCCGGCAGGGTGCCGGAACAGGGTCCCGATTGGTTTTTGGTGGCTACAGAGGCAGCGGCAGCGGAACTCCCGATCTATCTTCTGTTCTGGAAGTTTTAGGGTACATAGATATATATGGGTGCAAGGGGTACATCGGTGGACCTCAGGGGTGCTCACGAGGCAGGGGGCGCGCCCAGGGGGGGCGCCCCCCACCCTTGTGGGCAGCCCGGTACTCCCCTTACGTGCACTGCAAGTCCATCAGGTTGCTTTCCTTCCAAAAATAACTTCTCCAGTTGATTTCGTTACGTTTTGACTCCGTCTGATATTCCTTTTCCTCGAAACACTGAAATAGGCATAAAACAACAAATCTGGGCTGGGCCTCCGGTTAATAGGTTAGTCCCAAAAATAATATAAAAGTGGATAATAAAGCCCAATATTGCCTAAAACAATAGATAAAGTAGCATGGAGCAATCAAAAATTATAGATACGTTGGAGACGTATCAAGCATCCCCAAGCTTAATTCCTGCTCGTCCTCGAGTAGGTAAATGATAAAAAGAATTTTTGATGCGGAGTGATACTTTGGCATAATTTCAATGTAAATCTTCTTAATTGTTGCATGAATATTTATATTCGAAAGATTCAAGACAAAAGTTCATATTGACATCAAAGTAATAATACTTCAAGCATACTAATCAAAGCAATCATGTCTTCTCAAAATAGCATGGTTAAAGAAAGTTATCCCTACAAAATCATATAGTCTGGCTAAGCTATATCTTCATCACACAAAGTATTTAATCATGCACAACCCCGATGATGAGCCAAGCAATTGTTTCATACTATAGAAATCTCAAACTTTTTCAATTTTCACGCAATACATGAGCGTGATCCATGGACATAGCACTATAGGTGGAATAGAATGGTGGTTGTGGAGAAGACAAAAAGGAAGAAGATAGTCTCACATCACCTAGGAGTATCAACGGGCTATGGAGATGCCCATTAATAGATATCAATGTGAGTGAGTAGGGATTGCCATGCAACGGATGCACTAGAGCTATAAATATATGAAAGCTCAACAAAAGAAACTAATGAGTGTGCATCCAACTTGCTTGCTCACGAAGACCTAGGGCACTTTTGAGGAAGCCCATCATTGGAATATACAAGCCAAGTTCTATAATGAAAAATTCCCACTAGTATATGAAAGTGACAACATATGAGACTCTCTATCATGAAGATCATGGTGCTACTTTGAAGCACAAGTGTGGTAAAAGGATAGTAGCATTGTCCCTTCTCTCTTTTTATCTCATTTTTATTTTTCTTATTATATATATATATATATTTGTTTGGGCCTTTTCTATTTTTTATGGCCTCTTTTTTTTCGCCCGGAGTCTCATCCCGACTTATGGGGGAATCATAGTCTCCATCATCCTTTCCTCACTGGGACAATGCTCTAATAATGATGATCATCACACTTTTATTTTTCTTACAAGTCAACAATTACAACTCAATTCTTAGAACAAAGTATGACTCTATATGAATGCCTCCAGCGGTGTACCGGGATATGCAATGAATCAAGAGTGACATGTATGAAAGAATTATGAACGGTGGCTTTCCCACAAATACGATGTCAACTACATGATCATGCTAGCAATATGACAATAATGGAGCGTGTCATAATAAACGAAACGGTGGAAAGTTGCATGGCAATATATCTCGGAATGGCTATGGAAATGCCATAATAGGTAGGTATGGTGGCTGTTTTGAGGAAGGTATATGGTGGGTGTATGATAGCGGCGAAAAGTGCGCGGTATTAGAGAGGCTAGCAATGGTGGAAGGGTGAGAGTGTGTATAATCCATGGACTCAACATTAATCAAAAGAACTCATGCACTTGTTGCAAAAATTTAGAAGTCATCAAAAACCAAAGCACTAAACGCATACTCCTAGGGGGATAGATTGGTAGGAAAAGACCATCGCTCGTCCCCGACTGCCACTCATAAGGAAGACAATCAATAAATAAAATTGTGCTCCGACTTAATCACAAAGCGGTTCACCATACGTGCATGCTACGGGAATCACAAACTTCGACACAAGCATTCTTTAAATTCATAATCACCCCAACTAGCATTGCTTTGATATTATCACCTCCATATCTCAAAACAATTATCTAGCATCAAACTTATCTTAGTATTCAACACACTCATAAGAAAGTTTCACATATCTTGAATACCAAGTATATTAATGTTAAGCAAATTACCATGCTATTAATGACTCTCAAAATAATCTAAGTGAAGCATGAGATTTCAATAGTTTCTTTAAAACAAATCCACCACCGTTCTCTAAAAGATATAAGTGAAGCACTAGAGCAAAAATTATCAAGCTCAAAAGATATAAGTGAAGCACATAGAGTATTCTAGCAAATTCCAATTTGTGTATGGCTCTCTCTCATTAAACAATTTCAGATCTTGATACTTATTCAAACAGCAAACAAAGCTAAAGAAAACTACAATGCAAGGATAGCACAACTCATGTGAAGAAGCAAAAACTTAGGCTCAACCGATACTAACCGATAGTTGTTGAAGAAGAAAGGTGGGATGCCTACCGGGGCATCCCCAAGCTTAGATGCTTGAGACTTCTTGAAATATTATCTTGGGGTGCCTTGGGAATCCCCAAGCTTGAACTTTTGTGTCTCCTTAATCCCTATCATATCATGGTTTCTCTTTTTATTAAAAGGTTCATTCACAACAAACTCAACAAGAACTTGTGAGATAGGTTAGTATAAACCAATGCAAAACCTTATCATTTTCTACTTTAACAAATCACTTAAATTATTATTCAACATTTCATTCTAAATGCCTCTGTATATTTAATACTCCTATCCTTAAATAGAATCATTAAACAAGCAAACATATGCAAACAATGCAACCATAACAGCAATCTGTCAAAACAGTACAGTCTGTAAAGAATGCAAGAGTATCAATAATTCCCTGACTCCAAAAATTATGAACTAAAATTCCCACTGTAATAAATTTATCATATCTCAATATGCAAAAACATTCAATGTTATACCATGCTGTGACTTTTCTAGGGATTTTTTGCAACAGAGGTAAACTTTCTGTTTTCAAACAGCAACATGCAAACTAGCAAAATAAGCATGGCAAAGGCTATCCTTGACTTTTTTATTGAAACTAAAGATTAAAAACACTATTATAACTAACAGCAAACAAAAACTAACAAAATAAAATGACGCTCCAAGCAAAACACATATCATGTGGTGAATAAAAATATAGCTCCAAGTAAAGTTACCGATGAACGAAGACGAAAGAGGGGATGCCTTCCGGGGCATCCCCAAGCTTAGTTGCTTGGTTGTCCTTGAATTTTACGTTGGGGTTCCTTGGGAATCCCCAAGCTTAGGCTCTTTCCACTCCTTATTCCATAGTCCATCGAATCTTCACCCAAAACTTGAAAACTTCAACCACACAAAACTCAAAACAAAACTCGTAAGCTCCGTTAGTATAAGAAAATAAATCACCACTTAGGTACTATAATGAACTCATTCTAAATTCATATCGGTGTAATATCTACTGTATTCTAACTTCTCTATGGTTCATACCACTTAATACTAGCCATAGATGCATCAAAATAAGCAAACAACACATAGAAAACACAATCTGTAAAAAACAGAACAGTCTGTAGTAATCTGTATAAAACGTATACTTCTGGAACCCCAAAAATTATGAAATAAATTGCTGGACCTGAGCAATTTTTCTATTAATCATCTTCAAAAATAATCAACCTAAAAGCACTCTCCAGTAAAAAATGGCAGCTCATCTCGTGAGCGCTAAAGTTTCTTTTTTTCACAGCAAGATCATATAAACTTCACCCAAGTCTTCCCAAAGGTTCTACTTGGCACTTTATTGAAACAAAAGCTATAAAACATGATTAATAAAGTAGCATAATCATGTGGACACACAAAAACATTAAGGATAAATATTGGGTTGTCTCCCAACAAGCGCTTTTCTTTAATGCCTTTTTAGCTAGACATGATGATGGCAATGATGCTCACATAAAAGATAAGAATTGAAACATAATGGGAGCATCATGACGAATATGACAAGCACATTTAAGTCTAACCCACTTCCTATGCATAGGGATTTTGTGAGCAAACAACTTAGGGGAACAATAATCAACAAGCATAGGAAGGTAAAACAAGCATAGCTTCAAGAATTTAAGCACATAGAGAGGAAACTTGATATTATCGGAATTCCTACAAGCATATGTTCCTCCCTCATAATAATTTTCAGTAGCATCATGAATGAATTCAACAATATAACCAGCACCTAAATCATTCTTTTCATGAACTACAAGCATAGAAAATTTACCACTCTCCACATAAGCAAAGTTCTTCTCATTCGGAATAGTGGGAGTATCATAAGAGACTTGAACACTAAAAATTGTTTCCATATTAAAAGAGTAATGTTCAGAAAAAGGGTAATCATAATCATGAAAATATTTGTAAATATAATCATCACTACTTTTTATGGCATAAGTTTCATCACAATAATCATCATAAGTAGCAACTTCGTTCTCATCATAATCGATTGAAACCTCTCCCAACATAGTGGAATCACTAAGTAAAGTTGACACTCTTCCAAATCCACTTTCATGTTCATCAAAATAAAATTCAACATCCTCCAAAATAGTGGGATCACTACTTCCTAAATTTGACTCTCTTCCAAACCCACTTTCATCAATATAATCATCATAGGTAGGAGGCATGCTATTATCATAACAACTTTGCATATCAAAACTTGGGATGCTAAAAATATCATCTTCATTAAGCATAGCATCCCCAAGCTTGGGACAAACATTAATTCCAGCAAATATATTCTCTTCATCCACTATTTGTTTTATTTTCTTTATGTAATTGGCAATATAAGGATTTTCAATGCAATTCACCGCACAATACATATAAATTTCTTCTAGATCAAAATGAAGAATTCTATCAAGGGCAAATTCTAGAATAATCTTAGTTATACGTTTTATTTCTTCATAACCCAAGAGCAAACTAAGCTCATTATGATGTGCAAGGGAAATCAAGTCATCACAATTTTTGGATACGACACGATCATGAAACAATTTGCATTGGGTACTAAAATGATCACGTTCATTGCAAAGTTCACAAGTATGGCTAAGAAAAAATAAATTTTCAGCACATGCATCTAGCCTTTCTTGCAACCATTTAGTTTCTAAGTACTTATGCCTCTTGCAATATATATCTTCCCTATTTGGTGTGTCCTTGCAAGCCCAATGCACTCCACAAAAATTGACATGCTTATAGGAGGCATTTCCATCATAACTAGTGCAATCATCATTAGCATCATGGATATTCAAAGAATTCATACTAACAACATTGCAATCATGCTCATCATTCAAAGATTTAGTGCCAAACAATTTAGAGATTTCTTCTTCTAGCACTTGAGCACAATTATCCTTTCCATCATACTCACGAAAGATATTAAAAAGGTGAAGCGTATGAGACAAACTTAACTCCATTTTTTTGTAATTTTCTTTCATAAACTAAACTAGTGCTAAAACAAGAAACAAAAAGATTCGATTGCAAGATCTAAAGATATACCTTCAAGCGCTAACCTCCCCGGCAACGGCGCCAGAAAAGAGCTTAGTTGACGGGGTGTGAGTGAGCGCTCTTTACCTGGCCTCCCCGGCAACGGCGCCAGAAAAGAGCTTGTTGTCTACTACACAACCTTCTTCTTGTAGACGTTGTTGGGCTTGCAAGTGCACAGGTTTGAAGGACAGTAGCAAATTTCCCTCAAGTGGATGACCTAAGGTTTATCAATCTGTAGGAGGCGTAGGATGAAGATGGTCTCTCTCAAACAACCCTGCAACCAAATAACAAAGAGTCTCTTGTGTCCCCAACACACCCAATACAATGGTAAATTGTATAGGTGCACTAGTTCGGCGAAGAGATGAAGATACAAGTGCAAAATAGATAGTAGATATAGGTTTTTGTAATCTGAAATAATAAAAACAGCAAGGTAACAAGTGGTAAAAGTGAGCGTAAATGGTATTCCAATGATAGGAAACAAGGCCTAGGGTTCATACTTTCACTAGTGCAAGTTCTCTCAACAATAATAACATAAATAGATCATATAACAAGCCCTCAACATGCAACAAAGAGTCACTCCAAAGCCACAGAACAAACATAGAGATTATGGTAGGGTACGAAACCACCTCAAAGTTATTCTTTCGGATCGATCTATAAAAGAGTTCGTACTAGAATAACACCTTAAGGCACAAATCAACCAAAACCCTAATGTCACCTAGATACTCCATTGTCACCTCAAGTATCTGTGGGCATGATTATACGATATGCATCACACAATCTCAGATTCATCCAACCAACATAAAAGTACTTCAAAGAGTTCCCCAAAGCTACTACTGGAGAGTCAAGAATGTGTGCCAACCCCTATGCATAGGTTCATGGGCGGAACCCGCAAGTTGGTCACCAAAACATACATAAAGTGGCACATGATATCCCATTGTCACCACAGATAAACACGGAAAGACATACATCGAGTGTTCTCATAAAAGACTCAATCCGATAAGATAACTTCAAAGGGGAAACTCAATTCATCACAAGAGAGTAGAGGGGGAGAAACATCATAAGATCCAACTACAATAGCAAAGCTCGGGATACATCAAGATCGTGCCATAGAGGGAACACGAGAGAGAACACGAGAGAGAGAGATCAAACACATAGCTACTGGTACATACCCTTAGCCCCGAGGGTGAACTGCTCCCTCCTCGTCATGGATAGCGCTGGGATGATGAAGATGGCCTCCGGTGATGGGATCCCCCTCCGGCAGGGTGCCAGAACAGGGTCCCGATTGGTTTTTGGTGGCTACAGAGGCTTGCGGCTGCGGAACTCCCGATCTATCTTCTGTTCTGGAAGTTTTAGGGTACGTAGGTATATATGGGTGCAAGGGGTACGTCGGTGGACCTCTGGGGTGCTCACGAGGCAGGGGCGCGACCAGGGGGGCGCCCAGGGGGGGTGCCCCCCACCCTCGTGGGCAGCCCGGGACTCCCCTGACGTGCACTCCAAGTCCATCAGGTTGCTTTCCTTCCAAAAATAACTTCTCCAGTTGATTTCGTTCTGTTTTGACTCCGTCTGATATTCCTTTTCCTCGAGACACTGAAATAGGCATAAAACAGCAAATCTGGGTTGGGCCTCTGGTTAATAGGTTAGTCCCAAAAATAATATAAAAGTGTATAATAAAGCCAAATATTGCCTAAAACAGTAGATAAAGTAGCATGGAGAAATACAAAATTATAGATACGTTGGAGACGTATCATACGCACGCAGTCATCAAGTTATCCTTTTTAAAATTATCTTTCCAGATCGGGCGTCATTCCGGACATGAGTTGGTTCTCGGCGATTCAAACCTTTATTGATTGTCCAACTAAGTGTTTTCAACTTATCCATCCTTGATCAGAGCGTCTGCTTCTGATCCTTCGTTTTGGAAACTGTAATTTATTTCTGTTTAAGCATCAGACTAATCAGGTGATTCTTGAATCTGATGCCTCTGCATTCTTTCTTCCTCTGAGTGAGTATCGGTACTCACATCAGCTTCATTGTGGATCACCCGATCCATTGTTGGATTTTTATCCGATAGTGTCCTTCATATTCAATCACCTTGTGAGTTCTTCCCCTGATACATAATGCCTTTGGTAAATTGTATCCTTTGCTTGGCCGACCATTCTCTGCTTTCGAGCTTTTGTATTTACTTTTGAAACTTGTGGTATATGTTACTAAGATGCCCGATGGGTTGAACCTATGCCTTCCCCTAATTCGTGAGAACCCGAAAGTTTTCGCAAGTCATACTCTTCCGGTGTTCTACCAGATAAAATTCCAACACTAAGGTTTTATCAAAGCGAGAGGTGAATGAAATGATATGCATTAAAGAAGTGGGAGTCGACCTTGAACTTTGTGTTCATGCCCATGAAAATGATGTAGACCGTCGCGGAAGCTTCTTGCAAAATGATTATCCAGCTGTATGATTCTTTTGATATTCTTGAAATTGATTCCTTACAGTAATGGTTCCGACCATGCTGTCTTGATCTGATATATCTGATGGGAATTCATTCCAGTGCCTCATCTATTTTTGGCAAGGTTGAAGTATCTACTATCATAGGTCAATAACCCGGTTCTACTTCTATCATGTTCTACCTTCGAGTATTACCCCCTGGTATCTCGGAGATGTCTTGCCATTGCACCACATCTTACTAATTTTGTTGAAGTAATGTCTTTCCTTATCATAATCACTCTACGGGTTCTTGGTTGTTGTCAACCGAGGACACCGACTAGTGAAATTATTCCGCACTAAATCAAATACCCCTAGTATTTTTACTAGGAAATTCTGAACTCAATCTGGTCATTCCTAGACTATCGGCTGCATCCTGGTCTTGCTATCTTTGACTGTGCTACCTCATCCTTCTCTGTTGCACGAATTCTTCAGTGTGTGAGCATGACTTACGTCGAGCTTTCAACATCATGTTGCTTGTCTTGAAAGGCAACCCTAGTTCTGAGCTTGCATCTTATATATTGATCCTATAACTTGCCACTTCGCCATTCCCTTGCTTGTTGCCGTTGTTGTTTGATTGCACCCTCTCGAAACCTCCTAGCAAATGCGTCGGATCACCTTCAACACTTTGACTTCTTCCGAGATGTCAACTATGTTCATGATGAGAATTACCCTCCTTGCCCTCAATGATTTTTATTATCATCGACAACACCCTTGACTTCCTTTCACTGCAAACTTGTCCACATTATGAATACAACTTGCTCTCTAGCTAGTGTTGTGTTCTGCCTTGAAGTATCATTGTCTTTTCTGTCAAGAATGTTGCGGGGATTGCTCCACCTCTTAGAAATTCTCGGTATGATGATACTTTCACCATCACCATTCTTCCTTGGTCCCCGTGTTGTTTTTTTAACCGGGATACCAATATGCTAACGATGTTGCTTGAGTTCTGTACTTCTAGCAACCCTATTGCTTTGAAGTTAACAATCGTCAGTTTGTTCTTAGACTGTTGGTTATTGAATCGTCACCCTAACATTGATCTTGCTGCCTAAGGTCATATTTCGGGCACACCTTTCAACTAATGATTGATGGTGTATGTTTTCCTAGAGCATACGCCATTATATCATTTGAATTAACAAGTGACATCTTCTTGTTCACATTATTGTGGAAATCCATCCATTTGGAATTCTCGATGAATTGTCACTAAGCCCATTAG
Organism: Triticum dicoccoides; assembly: GCF_002162155.2. Lineage (NCBI taxonomy): Eukaryota > Viridiplantae > Streptophyta > Magnoliopsida > Poales > Poaceae > Triticum > Triticum dicoccoides. Next base: position 631,232,770 of record NC_041383.1, read on the forward strand.
CCACCACCTCCTCCTCTCCTTGGTTTAATGATGAATTATTGTTTCAGGAACCTGCTCCCATAGTTCATTTCCCAAGAATCTTGCAATGCCATCTCATCGATTTGTGTTGCACCTTTTCTTCTCGGACATCCTGAGTCTGAGGTATCATGACACCAATCGGATCTGAATCTCGGTCAGATATGATGGTTGGGACAACTTTCCAAGAGTTATGATGTTGGTCCTTTGATGACCCAGTAATATGATGTCATGCCTAGCACCCCTGACCGGAGGACCTATCATTATAATTTCTTTTGCAAGGATAACCATTCTTCCTGGAGGAAATTGTAGGACTTATTTTATAATTTGCTCCTGATGGATCATTTGTGTATCCAAAGTCCGGCCCTTGATTGAAACACCATATCATTGCTACCTCAAAGCATGACTATGATACCCCGCTCATCAACAAGAACATTTGAGGCCCGATGCTAAATGTTTCTTGGTCAGTTATCCAACCACCGTTGTATGGGTAACATCTTGATTAATCCTTGCCTCATTATCTGAATGATTGGGTACTTGCTCTCCTACCCTGAATGTCATATTCTGCTTGTCCAAGGGAAGGATATACTCCTAATAATTGTGTGTAATCACAATTTTCCTTTCCATTGATCTGTTTAATCTGATAATCGCGTTTTCCTTTCCATTCTTTTGTTTAACCTTTCCTGTAATCTGACTTAACTGAGCAGAGATAATTCCCTGCTTAGCTAAGCACCTTGTTGTACCACTCTGTCTGTAAGACCTTGTTACTATTGCTGATGACATTCCGGTAACCACCGATGTGTGAGAATATTGCCAATTGGTTCGCCTCGTTCAACAAGCAGGAAAATGGTTCTCTTCGTTCCCCATCCTTGGTATGACATTGTTTCCGACATACCTGACAAGCTATCCACTGACATGCCTCCCTATCGCAGTTGTGCAAGATGTCACCACCCTTCCTACTTTCAACCCACATGGTGGGCCCATAACCCACATGTCCCCTAGATCGAAACCTGACTCCTCTTTACAACCCGGATTCTAATGTATCCTTTGGACTTGGCTTCGTATGTGATTCACGAGCTAAATTCTATACCATTATTCATCCTGGAATCAAACACCATGTTGTTCTTGTTGTTCAAACCCCCATTCCAGCTTCTGTCTAGTCATCGAATGATTGCCTACCCGTTTGAAACTTTGGTACCATCGTATATTGCACTCAACGAATGCACTGAAATACAACTCACGGGGTACCTCATGAATTTCCCATTGAGTTCACCGTCAGATGCCCAGATTTGAGGAAATGCGTTCTTCCGGAGTTTTTCCCCTTGGTCGCGTTCGTAGGACGATGGAGAACCGAAGAAAGGATGATGACTTGATCATGGTGACTTGAAGCAGAGAAATGAAGACATCAACGAAAGGGATCAACCTCTTCGAAAGGGCAGCCAAGACCGAGAAGACTCATTAGGTTTTCGCTACCAGCACTTTTCCACCCTTACTCCACCGCTTAAATCTCGGGACGAGATTTCTTATAGTGGAGGAGAATTGTGATGCCCGGATAATTAAGCTACAGTAACCCTCTACTAATGATGCCACATCACCTCCATTACAGTTACTTATCTCGCGTTAGTTCGAAACAGATTCAAATCCAAACTCAAAATCAAACAAACATTAAAAGTTTTCCAATCTTAAAACTAAAATGTCCGGAGAGAGCCAAATAATGCATAAATAATAATGGTGGAGAAACCAACCTCTTTGAAAGTGTTTGAATTTTCCTAAAGTAAATAAAATAGTAGCAAAACAATTAGTTAAATGCTTTTTACAATTAATAAATTACTAAACTATTCTATCTAGTTGCCCAAACTTATGTGGCAGTAGTATAATTATTTAGACTAAATCAGGGACTACTTTATAAATTATAAAACTAAAATAATTAGGAACTAAAAGAAAATAGGAACTAAAAGAAAATAGAAAAGAAACATAAGAAAAGGGAAAAGACTAAAACAAAAGAAAAGTAAAATACCCCCCATTCCTTGGGCCAATCGACCCAACAGGTCGGCCCAGTCGGCCACTCTCTTAGCCGGCCGCCCACCCATTCACCTTATCCCCTCCCACCGGACCAAACCCTAGCATTCTCCTCCCCACTTACCCCACGAATCCCCACGACCTCTTTCCCCCCTTCTGGATCGCGCACCCGCGTGCCCCGACCCCGCCGACTCGCCCCGGTGCCCCATCGCCATCGCCGACCTCACCGTCGTCGGAGCCCTTCTCGAGCCGACGCCTCGCCGTACCAGCCGCATTCGCCGCTGCTCCCGGCGGTACCGGCAAGCACACCCGCGCCCGACGGCTATCGCCTCCGGCCCACAGCTTCTTCGCTGTCCTCGCGTGATAATCCGCAAGTATACGGGATCAATTGTAGCCTCTTTCGATAAATAAGAGTGTCGAACCCAACGAGGAGCTAAAGGTAGAACAAATATTCTCTCAAGCCCTATCTGCCACTGATACGACTCAACGCATGCTTAGTGTTCGCTTTACTTAGAACAAGTATGAAACTAGAAGTACTTTGTAGGTGTGATAGGATAAGTTTGCAAGATAATAAAGAGCACGTAAATATAAACTAGGGGCTGTTTAGATAAAGAATCAATAAAGTAAATATAACGAGTGTGGAAAAGTTGTGGTAGGAGTTGTGAAATTGTCCCTAGGCAATTGACTATGTTACTAGACCGGTAATCACTATTACAATTCTATTTGAGGGAGAGGCATAAGCTAACATACTTTCTCTACTGGGATCATATGCACTTATGATTGGAACTCTAGCAAGCATCCGCAAATACTAAAGATCATTAAGGTAAAACCCAACCATAGCATTAAAGTATCAAGTCCCCTTTATCCCATATGCAAACAACCTACTTACTCGGGTCTGTGCTTCTGTTCAGTCACGGCTCCCACCATAAGCAAATCATAAGCATATTGCAAACCCTACAGCGGGGATCCCTCACGCTTGCGCGACACGGAGAGCACTATAGGACATCACCAATAATAAAACATGCAACACAAACCAATCATAGCAATTCATCAGTCACCGATAGGACAACGAAAATCTACTCAGACATTATAGGATGGCAACACATCATTGGATAATAATATGAAGCATAAAGCACCATGTTCAAGTAGAGGGTACAATGGGTTGCAGGAGAGTGGACCACTGGATATAGATGGGGGAAGGTGATGGAGATGTTGGTGAAGATGGCGGAGGTGTTGGTGAAGATCGCGGTGATAAGGATGGCCCCCGGCAGCGCTGCGGCGCCACCGGGAGCAAGGGGGAGAGAGCCCCCCTTCTTATTCTTCTTCCTTGACCTCCTCCCTAGATGGGAGAAGGGTTTCCCCTCTAGTCCTTGACTCCCATGGCTTGGGAGGGGCGAGAGCCCCTCCGAGATTGGATCTATCTCTCTACTTCTGTGTTCCCCGATTCTGCCCCTTCACCGTTTCTTTTATATCTGGAGATCCGTAACTCCGATTGGGGTGAATCTTTCGCCCAGATTTTTCTCATAAAATTAGCTTTATTGCGGAAAAAGAAGAGCGTCAACCGCCTTACCGGTGGCCCACGAGAGTGCTAGGCGCGCCCAGGGGGGTGGGCGCGCCCCTGTCTCGTGGCCACCTCGGACACCGTTTCGCATTGATTCTTCCTCCGAAAAATCCCAAATGTTCCAAAATAATTCTCCGTCCGTTTTTATCCCGTTTGGACTCCGTTTGATATTGGTTTTCTACGAAACATAAAACATGCAACAAACAGGAACTGGCACTGGGCACTGGATCAATATGTTAGTCCCAAAAATAGTATAAAAGTTGCCAAAAGTATATGAAAGTTGAAGAATATTGGCATGGAACAATCAAAAAATATAGATACGACGGAGACGTATCATCGCGCCGCGCCTGCAGCACCACCGGCCGCCGCCGTTGTCGCCGGAACCTCCCCGACCTCCTCCTCGCGGGTCACCGCCATGCCTCGCCGCCCTCGCTGCCCGTCAACGGCTGTGAGCGCCTCCCTCCTCTTCTTTCTCCTCGCCGCGGTCACCGCCTAACCCTCGCGCGCCGCTCCGCGTACCACCTCCCCCGTGCATGGCCTCGCCTCCCTCTGCTGCTGCTCACCCGTCGTCGCTCGTTGCTGGCCTCGCACAATCCCGCACCGGCCGCGCCCGGCCTCCCCGGCGTGCCCGCGTCTTGCCGGCGTTGCTCCTGTCCGGGGTCGCACCCTACTGCCCCCTCAGCGCGTCATGCACCTCATGTAGGTGGCGCCCACTGCCCGTTTGGTCACCAGAGAGCGTCTCCGGTGGGCCCCCATTGCCTCTGTTGGTCGCCGGCGTGCACCAGCACGCACATGCGTTAGAATCTGGCTAGTATCTTGTGATGCATGGGCCCGGGTCATTAACTGTTTAGTTAAGCACTAATCCAGCCGCTAACTCCCACTAAAATCGAACCCCACAGTCCTAATTAACATCATTGGGGTTAATTAAAAGTTTGATAAATAGATCACTCAATGATAGATGGGGTGTTTTGCTTAGTGTAAATGTTAAATCAGTGTTAAAATTACCAAAGAGAATGACATGCGGGCCCCCCGTACACTGTTCACGGTTTGACCAGTCAACGGTCTAGTCAAACGTTGACTGGACAGTTGACCAAGGCCCCACCGGTTAGCCTCTGTGTTGTTCTGCTGGGTACCTTTTCGAGTACACCTAGCAAATTACTTTTAAAATATTTTGAATTAAATAATTTAAATAATTTTTAGAAAATTGATTAAAACTTTGAAAATTAATATTAAATAATTCGTAACTCGAATGGAAATAGTTTGTACATGAAAGTTGCTTAGAACGATGAGACGAATCCGAACATGCAGCCTGTTCGTTAGCCACGCGTCCCTAGCATACCGAACCTGCGACATTTCACCTCCGGTTCATCTGTCCGAAAATGCGAAACACCGGGGATACTTTTCCGGATGTTTCCCCCCTTCGCCGGTACCACCTACTGCCGCGTTAGGGCACACCTAGCACCGCTCATTGTCATGTACTGTATCGTCATGCTTATGTTTGCATTATATTTATTGTTTCTTCCACCTCTTTTCTCCGGTAGACTATGAGACCGACGCTGCTGCTGCCCAGTTCGACTACGGAGTTGACGACCCCTCCTTCTTGCCAGAGCAACCAGGCAAGCCCCCCCCCCCCTTGATCACCAGATATCGCCTATTCTCCTCTATACTGCTTGCATTAGAGTAGTGTAGCATGTTACTGCTTTCCGTTAGTCCTATTCTGATGCATAGCCTGACATTGTTGCTACATCTGTTGATACCTTACCTGCAATCCTAAATACTTAGTATAGGATGCTAGTTTATCATCTGTGGCCCTACATTCTTGTCAATCTGCCTTGCTATACTATCGGTCGATGATCACTTGGGAGGTGATCACAGGCATATTCTATACATACATACATACTATACAGATGGTGACTAAAGTCAGGTCGGCTCGTTGAGTACCCGCAAGTGATCCGGATATGGGGCTGGAAGGACAGGTGGCTCCATCCCGGTAGAGGTGCGACTGGGTTGTCGACGACCCCTGACTGTTACTTTGTGGCGAAGCGACAGGGCAGGTTGAGACCACCTAGGCGAGAGGTGGGCCTGGCCCTGGTCGGTGTTCGCGGTTACTTCATAATAACACGCTTAACGAGATCTTGGTATTTGATCTGAGTCTGGCCGCTGGCCTATACGCACTAACCAACTATGCGGGAACAGATATGGGCACTCGACGTCGTGGTATCAGCCGAAGCCTTCTAGATGTCAGCGACTGAGCGGTGCGCGCCGGGTTGGATTGGAACGCCTGTCCTTGTATAAGGAAGGCTAGGTCTGCTCACCGACCGCGTATGCAACGTGCAGGTGTGCAATGGGCGATGGGCCCAGACCCCTACGCGCATAGGATTTAGACCGATGTGCTGACCTCTCTGTTAGGCCTAGGTGGGGCTACGACGTGTTGATCTTTCGAGGCCGAACATGACCCCAGAAAGTGTGCCCGGCCAGAGGGATCGAGCATGTCGGGTAATATGGTGCACCCCTGCAGGGAAGTTTATTTATTCGAATAGCCGTGAGCTTCGGTAACAAGACGACTTGGAGTTGTACCTTGACCTTATGACAACTAGAACCGGATACTTAATAAAAACACATCCAAACAAGTTCCAGAGACATCCTGGTGATCGCTTTCCCACAGGGCGACGAGGGGAGGATCGCCGGTTGGATTATGCTATGCGATGCTACTTGGAGGACTTCAATCTTCTCTCTTCTACATGCTGCAAGACGGAGGCTGCCAGAAGCGTAGTCTTCTATAGGACTACCTATCCCCCTCTTATTTTGGCATTCTGCAGTTCAGTCCATCGATATTGCCCCCTTACACATATACCCATGCATATGTAGTGTAGATCCTTGCTTGCGAGTACTTTGGATGAGTACTCACAGTTGCTTTTCTCTCTCTTCTCCCCCTTTCCATTCTACTTGGTTGTCGCAACCAGATGCTGGAGCCCAGGAGCTTGACGCCACCGTCGACGACGACTCCTGCTACACTGGAGGTGCCTACTACTCCGTGCAGACCGCTGACAATGACCAGGAGTAGTTTAGGAGGATCCCAGGCAGGAGGCCTGTGCCTCTTTCGATATGTATCCCAGTTTGTGCTAGCCTTCTTAAGGCAAACTTGTTTAACTTATGTCCGTACTCAGATATTGTTGGTTCCGCTGACTCGTCTATGATCGAGAACTTGTATTCGAGCCCTTGAGGCCCCTGGCTTGTATTATGATGCTTGTATGACTTATTTTATTTTTAGAGTTGTGTTGTGATATCTTCCCGTGAGTCCCTGATCTTGATCGTACACATTTGCGTGCATGATTAGTGTACAATTGAATCGGGGGCGTCACACACATTCACATCCCTATGACCGTTGGTGTGACCTTCGCCTTCGAGCCTTCCATAGTGCTTGTTGACGGGCAAACCAACAACAGGGTCTCCGGTGCCTACTAGATAACTCTCACATAAAGAGATGCACTCTTTGGTCAGATATCCCTGGGCTATGCTTCCATCTGGACGAGACATTTTACGAACAAATCCTTTGATGACCCCATTCATCCTATCGAACCACATCATGCTATGCAGGAATGTCGGCCCTAGGTCGATGATGTCGTCCACGATGTGGACACATAGATGCACCATGACATCGAAGAACGCGGGTGGGAAGTACATCTCTAGCTCATTCAGTATGACAATGATCTCTTCTTGTAGCCTATGGAGTTGCTTTACACTAATCGACTTTCGAGAGATATCATAAAAAAGTGGCATAGGTCAGTAAGCGTCTCACGCACATGTGTGTCCATAATCCCTCTAAGTGCAACCGGGAGTAACTGCGTCATCATCACATGAAAGTCGTGAGACATCATTCCACTGAACCTTTTTTTCTTAGTGTCCAGATATCTGCTTATCTTCCAATAGTATCCGAAATTAACTTTGATTCCGGCAAGGCACTTGAAAAATTGATCAACCTCCTTCGGATCTAAGGTGAAGCAAGAGGGGGGGGGGCAATATTGCTCTTCCTTCTTGTTTACTTTTTTTCCCCTATCTTCCGTCTCCGTCTCCGTCCTGGTCTCCTCTGACGACCTTTCACCGGACATTTGGAAATATTTCCTGATATTCAAAAATCCCAAGTCTTTTCTTGCCTTTGGCCCATCCTTGGTCCTCTCCACATGTTCATCAATGTTCCAAGCAAACTCTCAAGGATAATTTTTGTGATATGCATTTGATCAAGGCTATGAGGCGTGTCGAGTATGGGCCAGTATTCCAAGTCCTAGAAAACTTATCTCGTCTTCCATACCTTTAGCAGGGGCTCCGACGCCTTTTTCTTCGTCTTTCCCGGCGAGGGGCACTCTTTCGAGTTCTTCAATAACTCATATATTTTGGCACCGCTATGCTTACGTGGAGGACCTCGATGCTCAGCCTTACCATTGAATAGATCTCCACGCTTTCTCCACGGGTCATCCTTCTCGAGCCATCTTCGATGCCCCATGTACATGATTTTCGAAGACCTGCCATCTTTCCATAGCTGCAGAGAAGTTGTATCATCCATGCACCTCGTGCATCCGCAATACCCATGGCACACCTGGCCGGAGAGATAGCCGTAATTGAGATAGTCCTGCACTGTCGTGATCAGCGCGGCTCTCATGTAGAAATACTCTCCTTTTCTTGCATCCCATGTCTTGGTCGGCGTTTTCCATAAGGTATGTAGCTCCTCTTTCAGTAACCCGAGATACAAATTTATATCATTTCCCGGTTGTCTCAGCCCTTGAATAAGCATAGCCATGTGTATGTATTTTTCCTTCATGCACAACCAGGGGGCGGTTGTACATCCATACAAACACGGGCCATGTGCTATGATTGGTGTTCTGGTTGCCAAATGGATTCATGCCATCACTACTAGCGCCAAGCACGATGTTCCTTGGATCATTTGCGAAAAAAATCAAATTCAGCATTTAATGCTCTCCAATGGCTAGCATCTGCGAGGTGTCTCAGCTTCGGCTCATCTCCGTCATCTGGCTTCACCCTCTCCGCGTGCCAGCGCATAAGCTTTGCTTCCTTAGGATATACGAAATACCGTTGTAGACGCGTAGTGATCGGAAAGTACCATACAACTTTCTACGGAGCTTTCTTTCCAGCCTTTTTATATCGTGAAGCATTGCACTTTGGACAGATGGTTTTTTCGGCATGCTCGTTCCGGTATATGATGTAACCATTGATGCATGTGTGATATCTAATGTGTGGCAGATCAAGATGGCACACGATTTTCTTTGCCTCCTCGACACTAGTAGGACAAAGGCTTCCCGCGGGAAGAACCTTCTTTAGATACTTCAGAAGCTCATCCAAGCTTGCATCTGTCCATTTCTTTTTTGCCTTTGTCTTTAGAAGTTCTAGTGTGAAACTCAAGCGGGTCACCTTGGGATTGCAACCATCATAAGGAGTCATCGAGTCTACCTCCAGTTGTGCGAGTTTGGCCTCCTCTCTAGAAGCAGCTCTGTCACTAGTCGTCTTCTTGCGAAGCAGGTCTCGAACATGCGGGTCCCGCATGGCTGAACTTAGTAGCGACGAAAACGGCAGCGTATCCGCATCTTCTCTGCCTTGAGCTGCCTCTTCGCCATCGACATTTTCGAGGCCGTCTTCCTCTTCGGGCACATAATCAGTCATCTCTTCGTCTGGTGGCCCCATGTCGTTATTTCCTACCCCGTCGACATCCTCATCATCATCATCATCATCTTCACTTATCCACTGAGTATGGCCATGCATGAAACCAGGCATGAGTAGGTGCGCCTTGAATGTACCACCCTCAAAGTGGTCGAGCCTGACTATTCCTTTGCATTTTCGACACGGATATAAAACATCCTTCAGTCTTTTTTCATACATGTCGTCCACAGCGGATTGCTAGTATCTTTCCACCATCCTTCCATTGACCTTAATGATCACGTGCGTGCGGAGCAAATATTATAACCACGTATATGTGCATGCATGGATCAAATCATACAAAAATTCGGCATGACCTTCCCTAAACATAGGATATATTGAGTTTGCCCGAAATTCGCCGAAACGGAATTGAATCAACATTTCGGCAAAACATAGGCAACTCATGTCACTCACATGCCACACACAATTCGGTATATTCATATCGCACATAGTTTAGGTCGTAATCGCAAACACACATATTTCCATTCTTGCACAACTCTTTTTTTGCTCACCTATTTGTGTCGAGGGATATCGAGCACCTTCTCATAATTAGCTAGTAGCTCTAGATAGTGAGGTACCTACATAAATATAGCTCCAAAGCTAGGGAGAGAAAGAGAGATCTATGAGAGGGAGGAGGGAGGGCATTAATGGAGGGGGTGGTGGAGGGGCAAAGAAGAGAAGGGGAGAAGGGGAAAAAGAAAGGAAGAGGAAGGAGGGAGGGTATTAGTGGAGGGGGTGGTGGAGGGGCAATGAAGAGAATGGGAGGAGGGGCAAAAGAAAGGAAGAGGAAGGATGGAGGGCATTAATGGAGGGGGGTAGGAGGGGCAAAGAAGAGTGAAGCATTGAAGAACAAGCAAGTGCAAGAGGGAGGGGGGATAAAGAAAGGGGGGTGGAAGAAGAGGGGGAAAAGGTGGCAGATATTTTGGCTGGCAAGCATAGCAGTAGCGCGGGGCACCAAAGCCCGCTATTGCTATGTGTTCCAGCCAAAATATCTACTGGTAAGTAAAACTAGCTATAGCACTTGTCCAAAACCCACGCTACTGGCAAGAGCTTACACACAGAAGAAGTAGCAGTAGCGCGTCTAGGTGGACAGGCGCTACTTCTAGGTTCTTCACAGTAGCGCCGGTTAGAGTACCAACGCTGCTACTATTTTTTGGCCGGGGTGTGTGGTGATGCTAACTTACCAGTAGTATGCCCATAGGCAACCTACGCTACTGCTAAGATGTACCGGTAGTGCGCTTTACAACATATGCTACTTGTACTTATCAGTAGCGTGGTGTCCTAAACACACGCTACTGGTAAACTTCTATGTATAAGCCTCTTCGTAGTAGTGAACATCAAGGGGGAAACCCGAGGAATCAACCTTGACGAATTCCTTCTCGATGTAACCGTCAAGGTGAACTAGGAGGAATCACCCTCGATGGTTCACACTTGAGGTGTTGCACGACAAAGTCGTTATCGAAAGTGGTGAAGGAGGAATCACCCTCGATAGACCACGACCGATTAGCTACACTACAGAGTTATCACCAGGAGTGCGTTACGAGGTATCACCCTCGGCAGTCAATAGTAGCTCTCTAGAGTCATACAACTAAAAGTGGGGTGAGGTGGTATGTCGGGCCCTGGACATCAATCACGTTGATCAAGTCATCGGTGATGAAGTAAGGGCAACAGGGACAAGGTGAGGGGTCACTGATGGATCACTAACCAACCTATACTAAGTATATATGATAAACAGGTAAGATACAAAAGTAGGTTACAAAAGAAGGCTATGCATCAGAATAGGAGCAAACATTTACAGTAACAAAATCTAATGCAAGCATGAGAGAGAATGGAATTGGCTATATCGGGATGATCAAGCGCGGTTGCTTGCCTGGAAGCTCTACTGAAAAAGAAGAAGAGTCGTCGGTAACGCAATCGATCACAGGGACAACGTCGGTATCGGGGTCTACCAGAGAGAAGAGGGGGAACAAACAATAAATAACAGACATACCAATGAAACAAAAAGCATGACATGACAGTGTGCAGTACTAGGGGTGAGCTACCGCAGTGCTACACATTAGAGACGAAGTGGAAAAACATCTGGGAATGTTTTCTCGGCTTTTGGCGGTTATCGGCCAGACGAACCGGAGAGGAAGGTTCCATGTTTGCAGTGCCAGAGGGATGTGACAGGTATGTGGATGGCATATTCGGATTCATCATACTTTTGTGATCAACTTTCATATCCAAATTATTTCCATCCGAGGTTAAAGATTACTTTATATTAATTTTCAAATTTTTAAACATTTTCTGAAATTATTTTAATTATTAAATTGAATTGAAACAGTGTAATATTTTTATACCCAGTGTGGGCTAGCCATAGTGGATGACAGGTGGGGCCAGTGAACTGCCCAGTCAGTAGTTGAGTGGTCCATGTTTGACTAATCAACAGTTCAGTGGGACACCACATGTCATATACTGTTTTTTGAACATATTTTATTTATATATTTAATTTAGAAGTGGTCCCGCATGTAATTAACTATGCATTTTTAACTAATTACTAGTTAAATTAAAAGGGGGGTTAAGGTAAAGTGGGGGATTAGGACCCACTAATTACCAATGGGCCCCACTGGCAGGGGCTTCGGTGGCGGTGGCTAGCACAGGGGCCGAGCAGGCGCACACCCAACAGGGGGCGTGAGGCCATGGCCATGGCCGGTGGCGGCCGCAGGCAAGTGCGGCCAGGGGAGTGTGAGGCGGAGGCAGGCTCGACGGAAGTGGCAGGGGTGTGCGCGGGGTCGGATCAAATGGCAGGCGGCAACGACAGAACGTCAAGAGCGTGTGCAGCAGCAGCTCCAGAGCAGCAGGTAGCAGCAGCATGTAGTGGCGCAGGGCAGGGAATGGGCCAGGCTAGTGGTGCAGGTGGCGGACGCGTGTAGAAGCAAGGTGGGCAGTGGGGTAGCCTAGCATGCAGCAGAAGCAGCAACGGCTCGTGCAACGCAGCTAGCAGCAAGCGCAAGCAGCAGCAGCAGGTGATACGTCTCCAACGTATCTATAATTTTGTTTGTTCCATGCTATTATATTATCTGTTTTGGATGTTTAATGGGCTTTATTATACACTTTTATATTATTTTTGGGACTAACCTATTAACCAGAGGCCCAGTCCAAATTGCTGTTTTTTGCCTATTTCATAGTTTCGCAGAAAAGGAATATCAAAGGGAGTCGAAACAGAATGAAACCTTCGGGAGAGTTATTTTTGGAACAAACACAATCCAGGAGACTTGGAGTGGACGTCAAGAAAGAAACGAGGTGGCTACGAGGCAGGAGGGCATGCCCAGGGGGGGTAGGCGCCCGCCCCACCCTCGTGGGCCCCTCGTGGCTCCTCTGACCGACTTCCTTCGCCTATATATACTCATATACCTTGAAAACATCTAGGAGCACCACTCAACCCTATTTCCACCGCCACAACCTTCTGTACCCGTGAGATCCCATCCTGGGGCCTTTTCTGGCGCTCCGTCGGAGGGGGTATCGATAACGGAGGGCTTCTAAATCAACACCATAGCCTCTTCGATGAAGTGTGAGTAGTTTACCACAGACCTTCGGCTCCATAGTTATTATCTAGATGGCTTCTTCTCTTTCTTTGATTCTCAATACAAAGTTTTCCTCGATCTTCTTGGAGATCTATTTGATGTAGTACTTTTTGCGGTGTGTTTGTCGAGATCCGATGAATTGTGGGTTTATGATTAAGATTATCTATGAACAATATTTGAATCTCCTCTGAATTCCTTTATGTATGATTTGTTATCTTTGCAAGTCTCTTCTAATTATCATTTTGGTTTGGCCTACTAGATTGATCTTTCTTGCAATGGGAGAAGTGCTTAGCTTTGGGGTCAATCTTGCGGTGTCCTTTCCAAGTGACAACAGGGGCAGCAAGGCATGTATTGTATTGTTGACATCGAGGATAAAAAGATGGGGTTTATATCATATTGCTTGAGTTTATCCCTCTACATCATGTCATCTTGCCTAATGTGTTACTCTGTTCTTATGAACTTAATACTCTAGTTGCATGCTGGATAGCTGTCGATGTGTGGAGTAATAGTAGTAGATGCAGAATCATTTTGATCTACTTTTCGCGGATGTGATGCCTATATACATGATCATGCCTAGATATTCTCATGACTATGCACTTGTCTATCAATTGCTCGACAGTAATTTTTTCACCCACCGTAATACTTATGCTATCTTGAGAGAAGCCACTAGTGAAACCTATGGCCCCCAGGTCTATTTTCCATCATATAAGTTTCCGATCTATTTTATTTTGCAATCTTTACTTTCCAATCTATATCATAAAAATACCAAAAATATTTATCTTATTATCTCTATCAGATCTCACTTTTGCAAGTGGCCGTGAAGAGATTGAAAACCCCTTTATCGCGTTGGTTGCAAGGTTCTTATTTGTTTGTGCAGGTACGAGGGATTTGCGTGTAGCCTCCAACTGGATTGATACCTTGGTTCTCAAAAACTGAGGGAAATACTTATGCTACTTTGCTGCATCACCCTTTCCTCTTCAAGGGAAAACCAACGCATGCTCAAGAGGTAGCAAGAAGGATTTATGGCGCCGTTGCCGGGGAGTCTGCGCACAATTCAAGACATACCAAGTACCCATCACAAACTCTTATCCATCGCATTACATTATTTGTCATTTGCCACTCGTTTTCCTCTCCCCCACTTCACCCTTGCCGTTTTATTCACCCTCTTTTTCCCGTTCGCCTCTTTTTCACTTGCTTCTTGTATTTGCTGCTACTATGTCTAAAACTGGGGAGGTTATCATTGATAATGATAACGTGGGAAACTTTGATTCTTTTGATGATCCTGCTGAAGAACCCACCATCTTACATACTAAAAAGTTTTGAATCGGTAGTGGTAATATTATTGGAAAAGGGGTTATTCAAGATTTCTTTACTTGTGTCGATGCTTTGCCTGCTATGGGTGGATCTATTCTTCATAGAACTAGTAGTCTTGCAGACGCTATATCCTTGCTTATAGATGAACTTGAAAGACAGTTTATGTATATGCATCCTTGCATACAAAGGATTTTCCTAGAATTTTTCAATATTGAGCATTCTTCTGTTAAGCGTGTAGCTACTATATTTTTGGCACATGAGTTCAGATTTATAATGAAAGAAGCTAAAGAAATTTGTGCGCACTATAGGGTGGATGGTGGTCGTCCTCCCATAGAGGCGATCCTTTTTAATCAAGAATACATAATGCGTTTACAATCTTTAGATCATGTTGCTTATAATGAAAACCTTAAAAAAGGTTCCTACCGATGTTCTAGTTGATAAAATCTCCAAACTTAATGATGATTTTGCTATTCAAAACAATGGGTTAGGATTGAGCAAAGGCTCATGACTTTTTGCCAAAAGAATGGTTATAATGATGAATTGATTGTGCAATATGAGGGGCCAAAGGAGGAACCCATACCTCCCGAGCTTGATCTTGGGGACTTCTGTCCCATTAAATTTAGCCCTTTTGATTACTTTTGCTTGCCACAAAGAAAACTTGCTGATGAACGTAGGGAATATGAGATGAGTTTTCATGATTTACCTTATCATTATGGCAATACCTAGATCTATTCTCGCTATTATGCCTAGCTAGGGGTGTTAAACGATAGCGCTTGTTGGGAGGTAACCCAATTTTATTTTTTGTTCTTTTCTTTTTGTTCCTGTTTAGTAATAAATAATTCATCTAGCCTCTGGTTAGATGTGGTTTTATGGTTTAATTAGTGTTTGTGCCAAGTAAAACCTTTAGGATAACCTACGGCGATAGTTAAGTTGATCTTCCTGAAACATAGAAACTTTTGCGCGCACGAGAATAATTTTCATTAATCACAGAAACGTGATTTTCAGTTGATTCTTTTTGAAGAAGGTTAATAGACAAATTACCTAGAACTTACTAATTTGGTAGAAGTTTTGGAGTTCCATTAGTATTTGAGAGTTATATATTGCTACAGACTATTCTGTTTTTGACAGATTCTGTTTTCCGTGTGTTGTTTGCTTATTTTGATGAATTTATGGCTAGTATCGGGGGGTATGAACCATAGAGAAGTTGGAATAAAGTAGGTTTAACACCAATATAAATAAATAATGAGTTCATTACAGTAACTTAAAGTGGTGGTTTGTTTTCTTGCACTAACGGAGCTCATGAGATTTTCTGTTGAGTTTTGTGTTGTGAAGTTTTCAAGTTTTGGGTAAAGATTTGATGGATTATGGAATAAGGAGTGGCAAGAGCCTAAGCTTGGGGATTCCCAAGGCACCCAAGGTAAAATTCAAGGACAACCAAAAGCCTAAGCTTGGGGATGCATCAGAAGGCATCCCCTCTTTCATCTTCGTCCATCGGTAACTTTACTTGATGCTATATTTTTACTCACTACATGATATGTGTTTTGCTTGGAGCATCTTGTATGATTTGAGTCTTTGCTTTTTAGTTTACCACAATCATCCTTGCTGTACACACCTTTTGGGAGAGACACACATGAATCGGAATTTATTAGAATACTCTATGTGCTTCACTTATATCTTTTGAGCTAGATAATTTTGCTCTAGTGTTTCACTTATATCTTTTTAGAGCACGGCGGTGGTTTTATTTTGTAGAAATTATTGATCTCTCATGCTTCACTTATATTATTTGAGAGTCTTTTAGAACAGCATGGTAATTTGCTTTGGTTATAAAATTAGTCCTAATATGATGGGCATCCAAGATAGGTATAATAAAAACTATCATATAGAGTGCAATAAATACTATGATAAATTTGATACTTGATAATTATTTTGAGATATAAAGGTGGTAATGTTAGAGTGATGCTAGTTGGGTAATTATGAAATTGAGAAATACTTGTGTTAAAGTTGGCAAGTCCCGTAGCATGCATGTATGGTAAACGTTGTGTGACAAATTTTAAGCATGGGGTATTCTTTGATTGCCTTCCTTATGAGTGGAGGTCGGGATCACGCGATGGTTAAATCCTACCAACCCTTCCCCTAGGATCATGCATAGTAGTACTTTGCTTCGAGGGCTAATAAACTTTTGCAATAAGTATATGAGTTCTCTTATGACTAATGTGAGTCCATGGATTATACGCACTCTTACCCTTCCGCAATTTGCTAGCCTCTACGGTACCGTGCATTGCCCTTTCTCACCTTGAGAATTGGTGCAAACTTCGCCGGTGCATCCAAACCCCATGATACGATACACTCTATCACACATAAACCTCCTTATATCTTCCTCAAAACAGCCACCATACCTACCTATTATGGCATTTCCATAGCCATTCCGAGATATATTGCCATGCAACTTTCCACTGTTTCGTTTACTATGACACGCTCCATCATTGTCATATTGCTTTTGCATGATCATGTAGTTGACATCGTATTTGTGGCAAAGCCACCTTTATAATTCTTTCATACATGCCGCTCTTGATTCATTGCATATCCCGGTACTCCGCCGGAGGCATTCACATAGAGTCATATTTTGTCCTAAGTATTGAGTTGTAAATAAATAGAAGTATGATGATTTCCATTATTAGAGCATTGTCCCATGTGAGGAAAGGATGATGGAAGCAATGATTCCCCCACAAGTCGGGATGAGACTCCAGACTTTATGAAAAATAAAAGAGGCCAAAGAAGCCCAAATAAAAAAGAGAGGCCAAAGAAGCCCAAATAAAAAATAAAAAAAATTGAGAGAAAAAGATAGAAGGGACAATGTTACTATCGTTTTTCCACACTTGTGCTTCAAAGTAGCACCATGATCTTCATGATAGAGAGTCTCCTATGTTGTCACTTTCATATACTCGTGGGAATTTTTTTCATTATAGAACTTGGCTTGTATATTCCAATGATGGGCTTCCTCAAAATGCCCTAGGTCTTCGTGAGCAGGCAAGTTGGATGCACACCCACTTAGTTTCTTTTTGATGAGCTTTCATACATTTATAGCTCTAGTGCATCCGTTGCATGGCAATCCCTACTCCTCGTATTGATATCAATTGATGGGAATCTCCATAGCCCGTTGATTAGCCGCATCATTATGAGACTTTCTCCTTTTTTATTTTCTCACATAATCCCTATCATCATACTCTACTCCACCCATAGTGCTATGTCTATGGCTTACGCTCATGTATTGCATGAGGGTTGAAAAGGCTGAAGCGCGTTAAAAAGTATTGACCAATTGCTTGGCTGAAACCGGGTTGTGCATGATGGGAGTATTTTGTGTGACGAAAATGAAGCATGGCCAAACTATATGATTTTGTAAGGATAAGCTTTCTTTGGCTATGTTATTCTGATAAGACATGATTACTCTGTTAGTATGCCTGAAGTATTACTATTTTTATGTCAATATTGAACTTTTATCTTGAATCTTTTGGATCTGAACAATCAATGCCACAATAAAGAAAATTACATTGAGAAATATGCTAGGTAGCATTCCACATCAAAAATTCTGGTTTTATCATTTACCTACTCGAGGACGAGCAGGAATTAAGCTTGGGGATGCTTGATACGTCTCCAATGTATCTATAATTTTTGATTGTTCCATGCCATTATATTACCTGGTTTGGATGTTTAATGGGCTTTATTATACACTTTTATATTATTTTTGGGACTAACCTATTAACCAGAGGCTCAGTCCAAATTGTTTTTTTGCCTATCTCAGTGTTTCGCAGAAAAGGAAAAAGCAAACGGAGTCCAAACGGAATGAAACCTTCGGGAGAGTTATTTTTGGAATAAACACAATCCAGGAGACTTGGAGTGGACGTCAAGAAAGAAACGAGGCGGCCACGAGGCAGGAGGGCGCGCCCAAGGGGGGTAGGTGTGCCCCCACCCTCATTGGCCCTTCATGGCTCCCCTGACTGACTTCCTTCACCTATATATACTCAAATACCCTGAAAATATCTAGGAGCACCACAAAACCCTATTTCCACCGCCGCAACCTTCTGTACCCGTAAGATCCCATCTTGGGGCCTTTTCCGGCGCTCCGTCGGAGGGGGAATCGATCATGGAGGGCTTCTACATCAACACCATAGCCTCTCTGATGAAGTGTGAGTAGTTTACCACAGACATTCGGGTCCATAGTTATTAGCTAGACGACTTCTTCTCTCTCTTTGATTCTCAATACAAAGTTCTCCTTGATCTTCTTGGAGATCTATTCGATGTAATACTTTTTGCGGTGTGTTTGTCGAGATCCAATGAATTGTGGGTTTATGATTAAGATTATCTATGAACAATATTTGATTCTCCTCTGCATTCTTTTATGTATGATTTGTTATCTTTGCAAGTCTCTTCGAATTGTCAGTTTCGTTTGGCCTACTAGATTGATCTTTCTTGCAATGGGAGAAGTGCTTAGCTTTGGGTTGGATCATGCGGTGTCCTTTCCCAGTGACAGCAGGGGCAGCAAGGCACGTACTGTATTGTTGTCATCGAGGATAAAAGATGGGGTTTATATCATATTGCTTGAGTTTATCCCTCTACATCATGTCATCTTGCGTAATGCGTTACTCTGTTCTTATGAACTTAATACTCTAGATGCATGCTGGATAGCGATCGATGTGTGGAGTAATAGTTGTAGATGCAGAATCGTTTCGATCTACTTGTCGCAGACGTGATGCCTATATACATGATCATGCCTAGATATTCTCATAACTATGCACTTTTCTATCAATTGCTCGACAGTATTTTGTTCACCCACCGTAATACTTATGCTATCCTAAGAGAAGCCACTAGTGAAACCTATGGCCCCCGGGTCTATTTTCCATCATATAAGTTTCCGATCTATTTTATTTTGCAATCTTTACTTTCCAATCTATATCATAAAAATACCAAAAATATTTATCTTATTATCTCTATCAGATCTCACTTTTGCAAGTGGCCGTGAAGGGATTAACAACCCCTTTATCGCGTTGGTTGCAAGGTTCTTATTTGTTTGTGCAGGTATGAGGGATTTGCGTGTAACCTCCTACTGGATTGATACCTTGGTTCTCAAAAACTGAGGGAAATACTTACGCTACTTTGCTGCATCACCCTTTCCTCTTCAAGGGAAAACCAACGCATGCTCAAGAGGTAGCAGCAAGAAATCAGCATCGGCTGGCAGCAGGAGGCAGCAACATAGCGCAACAACAGTGGCTAGGGGCAGCAGGAAGTGGTAGGGGATGCGGCTAAGGTCGAGCGGGGACGGCCAGGCGCGGGGCGTGATCGCCAGGGGCGGGCGCGGACAGCGGTGAAGAATGAGGAGAATGGGGGAGGCTCACAGAGAGAGTGGTCAGGGACGCGCTCGGGGTGGACGAGGTGATGCCGGAGCAGCGGAGGCGTCGTGGTGGTAATTGCGGCTCCAGCGATGGGGACGGGACCCTCGGGTGCAAGCGACTCGCTGAGGGGGGAGAGGAGCGGCGCGGCTGTTAGGGGATTAGGGTTTTGAGGGCGACGGGGGCTCATGTAAACGTCGGGGGAGGGTGGGGCGAATGGTCGGCACGTGGCCATCGTGGCCACGGGCGGCTGCCCGGCATTCACCTCCCCTCTGTGAATAGAGGAGGAAGGGGAGGGGGTAGGTGGGCTGGGCCCCACTGTGGACCAAGGCCCAGTCCACCAGGGTCTCCTTTTCTTTTATTTTCTTTTTCTCTTTTTCTGTTTCTGTTTACTTTAATTCTTTCTGTTTTATAATTCTTTTTCACACTAAATGAAGTTTGTAAAATGTGATACTTTGCACACGATTCAAGCACAATATCACTAGGTTGCACAAAAAGTTTGGGGTCATTTGAGAAGGTTTAACTATTTTTATTTTTATTAAAAGGCCCACTTAACTATTGTTGGCCCACTAAAATATGTCTAGGGGTAAAATGGGAAGGCAAGTGAGGTTGTTTTCTACATGATAAATACTTAGATATTATTTGCAAAATCATGAACTATTTTTTTGAATTTTTGAAGAAAAAATAATTTGACTTTATTTTAAATTTGAAAATGGCTTTGATTTTTATCTAGTGCTAATTTTGGCTTGGTTGAACTTGATGACATGACACCATTAGTGTAAGGTCAGTGTAGCCTGACACTGGGGGTGTTACAAATCTCCTCTGCTACAAGAAATCTTGTCCCGAGATTTAAGAGGTGGAGTAAGGGGGAAGTTCTGGTTATGGAATTCTAACGGATCTTCTCAGTCTGGGTTGCTCTTCTCGAAGAGGTCAATGCATTATGTTGTTGTATTCATTTCTCTGCTTCAGGTAATCCTTATGAAGTTTTCATCCTTCCTTGGGGAACTCCATCGTACTTACAAAAGGATATGAGGGAAAACTACAAGGATAGATGTCTGTAAGGACTTATATTTGGTAATTAGCTCAGGGATTGTGGTGCAAGGTATCTCTCGAGTTGAACAAATGAAACACATCGAGATCAAAGTAAGAAGGTACAATAAGAAGTTTCAAGCAGGTAGGCAATCGTTCGATGCCTAAACTAGAGTGTGAAAAGAGGTCAGAGCTACCGGGAATGAGTATTGTGTCTAATACCAAAATATATCATCTCTAGGGTGGTGGCTCATGAATTACATAAGAAGTCTAGTGCAAAGGATACTTCAGAATCAAGGATGTATAGGAGAGTCAGGTTTCGATCTTTGGAATTGTGGGTTATGGGCCCACCTTGTGGGTTAAAAGTAGGAAGGGTCCTGACAATTTGCACGGTCATGATAGCAAGGTAGGTTAGAGGATAGGCTGTCAGTTATGTTGGCAACAACGTTGGTACCAATGACGAGGGACGAAGAAAACCATTTCCCTACTCGTTGAAACGTGGCAGACCAATAGGCAAAGTTCTCGTCCACCGGCAGTTACCGAAATGTTAACAACAATAGTAACAGGGTCTTACTATTAGTGTTGTACACCAAGGTGTTTACCTAAGTAGGGAATTATCACTGCTCAGATAAACCAGATTACAAGGAAGGTTAAACAAAACAATGGAAAGAAATGTGATTATTAGATTTACACAGAACAATGGAAAGGAAAATGTGTATACACAAGTATTAGGTGTAACTCCTTCCCAAGAGCAAGCAAAGTGGGATAATCATGACAGGACTGGAAGTAGATAACCATCTAGGGAAAGGGGCGAGGAAACTCATGATGTTACCCATACCATAGTGTTTGGATAATTTATCAAGAAATTTAGCATTGCGCTTCCAATGTTCCTGTTGATGATCGAAGTACCACATACAAGCTTCGGGTTAGCATTGACATGGTCATCAGGTAAAGATCAAACTTTGGATACACCAAGGATCCATCATAAACAACTTATAAAATAAGTCATACAATTTTATCAAGGAAAGGATGAGGATGTGGCCGGCAGGCTCAACAACAATTCATCAAGATTTCCATAAACATGGATTTTCACAATTAAGCGAACAAGGTTATAGCATTCGACACATCAAAGTATATAATGAAGTATGTTCGAGGAGAACATCCACAATTAAACATTGAGCAAAAGTGCACCTGGAAATATGGACCAAGTAGCACGATCAATGTTAGAAAGATGATTCAATAACTAAAGACCTAGAATGAAACTATCGACCATTCACTTCAAAGTAGTAGGGTTGTTAGAAGTTTTGAATTCATACATCATATTTCAATTGTCGATATTCCGATTAGAAACAACACATGGGCCAAGAAATGAATGGAGATGGCGAGAAGTATTACTATATCAAGAATTCTTAAGAGATGGAGTAATTCGCACAACATCATTGACATAAAAGACGGTAGTACTTCAAGGTAGAACATAACATAAGCTGGATAGCAAGGACCTCCAGAACATGAACAAGTTTGTGTTGGAAGGAAGGCAATAATGTTGTCGATGATAATACAAATCATCGAGGGGCAAGGATGGTATTTCTTGTCATGAATTCGATTGATATCCTAGAAGAGTTTAGAATGTTGATGATGATCTCGACACATTTGTCGAGAGGTTTCTTGAAGATGTAATCGATCATCGACGGCATCAAGCAAAAGGAATGATGAAGCGAAAGGTTATTAGTACCACAGACAAGATGCAATCTCAGAGTTAGAGTTGCCTTTGAAGACAAAGAATATGATGTTGAAAGCTTGATGTAAGCTTAATGTACTGTTGGAATCATGTTCCAAGGATGAAGGACATAAATAGCATGGCCAAGCTTTAGCATGCCTATGATGATTTAGACAATCGATTGGGAATGACATGATCGAATACAAACTCGTAAGAAATGAAGATTACTAAGAGTTGTTTAATTGCGGTGCAGACTAGTTATGTAGTCCCGTGATATTTTCGAGATACCGGAGGGTAATACTCGAAGGCAAATGAGAATAGAGGTTGAAGTGGTGTATTTATCTCCAGTAGACGAATGCTTTAACTTGTCTGAAAAATGGAATCGGAGGAGAACAATATGGTCGGAGCCACGATTGCAAAATACCAAATCCCAGATATAAGATGAACTTATGCCAAGGGGGTAATTAACTTTAAAATAAGCTTCCATGATAAGATCTACATCGTGTCCATGGGCATGAACACAAAGGTTCAAGGTCGACTCCCACTTCTCCAATACACAACTTCTCATTTACTGCTCTCTGTTAAAAAGTTTTGAGTTTGAAAGTTTAACTGGTGAATACCATAAAGGTATGACCCATGAAGACTTTTGGGTTCACATAGATAGCAAAGGCATAGACACAACCCATAGGAACATTTTACGAATCTATACCACACACTTATGGAAGCAATGGATATCATTTCAAAGCAGAATTCATACGACAAGAATTAAATGATACCACATTTCCGAAGGCATATGTAATAGGGGAAGAACTCACAAGGATTTTGAATAAGAAGAACTATCGGATAATAATCCATCGGAGGATCTAGCGGACCACAAAGGATCTGATGTGAGTAAGGGTACTCAACCAGAAGAAGAAAGAATGCAAATGCGTCAATTTATTGAATTATCTGAATAATTCGAGGCTTTAATACAAAGGAATTATGATATTTAAATCAGAAGATCAGAAGAAGACGCTCTAATCAAAAGAGTAGTAAGTTGAATAGAATTTGATGGGCAATCAATCAAGGTTTGATTTGCTGAGAACCAGCTCATGTTCGGAAAGACGTCTGAGCCTGAAGGATGAATTCTAAGATTTGAATGATGATTGCGAGCATTCGGGAATGTATTGGATTGAGGGACTCAAGATGATAATGACAAAGGATGTCAATAATACTGCTAGGCATATGGATTTAACCAAAATGAAGGTAGGCAAGACCTTCTAGAGAATAGGTTGCAGAGAATTCTCAGAAGATCAAATACTATTATGAAGTATTTTTTCAAACACATGAGCAAGTGGGGATGAACGAATTCCTTGGTAAGGGCGAGTAATCATTCATAAGTGTATTCAGGAGACAAGGAACTGCAAGGCAGTAGGCACAAGTATTTTCAGAACAAAGGAGAGAGTTTTGGGGTACTTGTAATATCAAGAGCAACTAGAAATGATGTATGAATGACAGGTGTAAGTAGTTATCCATGGGGGTTCACGGTGGAAGAGAATTGCAAAAGCGATGAGCACATGTTCTCGGAAGAACCTCAGAGAGTATCTTGGAAGTCTTATGGTGAAGCGTCCAATTATCTGGAATGAAGGGGCTCTCTAGGAGGAATTAGTTACGAGAACCTAAACTTAGAGTTAGCAAAATCTTTAACGCAAATAGAAGAGAGATCAAAGTCCCAGAGTAAAGACGAGGAATAAAAGATCCTAATATCACCAATTCGTGATGTGGGCCCGTAAGCCACACACAACAATATTTGTAGACTCAACCTTGGCCAAGGTGGAAAGGGGGGTTCCTACAGGAAGACGGCTTTGATACCAACTTGTGACGCCCCCGATTCTATCGTACACTAATCATACATGCAAATGTGTATGATCAAGATCAGGGACTCATGCGGAGATACCACAACACAACTCTAGACAAAAATTAAAGTCATACAAGCTTTATATTACAAGCCAGGGGCTTCGAGGGGTCGAATACAAAAGATTGAATACAACTGAGTTAGTGGAAGCAACAATATTTGAGTACGGACATAAGTTAAACAAGTCCACCTTAAGAAGGTTAGCACAAAAGCATAAACGATCGAAAAGGCAAGGCCTCCTGCCTGGGTGTTGGCAAACATTGCATGGAAAACAAAAAAATGCTACGCACACGCAAGATCTATCCATGGAGATGCATAGCGACAAGTGGTAGAGTGAGTCTACGTACCCTTGTAGACCATCAAGAGAAGCGTTTGACAACACGGTTGATGTAGTCGAACTTTCTCCGGATCCAACCGATCGAGCACCGAACGTACGACACCTCCGTGTTCAGCACACGTTGACGTCCACGCCTTCTTGATCCAGCAAGACGGTGAGGTAGTGGATGAGTTCCGGCAGCACGATGTCATGGTGACGGTGATGGTGAAGTTATCTCCGCAGGGCTTCGCCTAAGCACTACGAAAATATGATCGGGGTGTAAACGGTGGAGGGGGGGGGGGGACACCGCACACAACTAAGACAATGTTGTCTGTCGTGCTAGGCACCCCTCCCACATATATATATATAGGTGGGGGGTGGAGGGAGCAGCCAGGAGGTGCCCCCAAGTAGGCCGAATCTTACTTGGGGTCTGCGCACCCCTTCCTTATTTGGAGTGCGGGAGGTAGGAAGGAGGAGGTGGCGCCCCCTCTTTCCTTTCTCTCATGAGGAGGGAAAGGCGGGAAGGGCCATCCCTCCCCTTTCCTTCCCCTAGGGCCGGCCAGCCAAGGGAAGGGGTGCACCAGCCCCTTGTGGGCTGGTCTGTCCCCCCCTTTGGCCCATAAGGCCCATACACTTGCCGGGCGTGCCCGCAACCCCTTCCGGTGACCCAATGAGTACCCTGTGCACTCTGAAACTATTCCGATGTTCGAATACCATCGTCCTATATATCAATCTTTACATG
Organism: Triticum dicoccoides; assembly: GCF_002162155.2. Lineage (NCBI taxonomy): Eukaryota > Viridiplantae > Streptophyta > Magnoliopsida > Poales > Poaceae > Triticum > Triticum dicoccoides. The sequence continues at coordinate 631,258,030 of NC_041383.1, forward strand.
TCGACCATTTCGAGACTCCTCGTCATGTCCATGATCTCATTCGGGACTCCAAACAACATTCAGTCATCAAATCATATAACTCACATAACACTGTATCGTCAATGAATGTTAAGCGTGCGAATCCTACGGGTTTGAGAACTATGTAGACATGACCGAGACACCTCTCCGGTCAATAACCAATAGCAGAACCTGGATGCCCATATTGTCCCCTACATATTCTACGAAGATCTTTATCGGTCGAACCATTATGACAACATACGTAATTCCCTTTGTCCATTGGTATGTTACTTGCCCGAGATTTGATCGCAGTATCTCTATACCTAGTTGAATCTCGTTACCAACAAGTCACTTTACTCGTTCCTTAATACATCATCTCGTAACTAACTCATTAATCATTTGCTTCCAAGGCTTCTTATGATATGTATTATCAAGAGGGCTCAGAGATACCTTTCTGATACTCGGAGTGACAAATTCTAATCTCAATCTATGCCAACTCAACAAACACCTTCGGAGATACCTGTAGAGTATCTTTATGATCACCTAGTTATGTTGTGATGTTTGTTATCACACAAGGTATTCCTATGGTATCCAGGAGTTTCATAATATCATAGTCGAAGGAATATGTATTTAACATGAAGAAAGCAATAACAATGAACTGAACGATCATTATGCTAAGCTAACGGATGGGTCTTGTCCATCACATCATTCTCCTAATGATGTGATCCCGTTATCAAATGACAACACATGTCTATGGTTAGGAAACCTTAACCATCTTTGATCAACGAGCTAGTCTAGTAGAGGCTTACTAGGGACACGATATTTGTTTATGTATTCACACATGTATTTAAGTTTCCGATCAATACAATTCTAGCATGAATAACAAACCTTTATCATGAATAAGGAGATATGAAATAACAACTTTATTATTGCCTCTAGGGCATATTTCCTTCACTGGGTGCCTCGTACCAACTCCTGGTCATCGGCGGTCTCCACATAGTAGTAGGCTCCGTCGGGGTAGTAGTAGTAGTCATCGGCGGTGGCATCTGGCTCATGGGATCCGTCATCTGACCGCAAAAAATGGGTAGAGGGGAAAGGGGTAGCAAAGCAACCATCAGTACTCATTCAAAGTACTCACAAGACTTAAATCAGATCTATACTAAGTATGCATCAGTATCAAAGGAATGGGGCTATATCTTTGGACTGAACAGTGGAATGCCAGAATAGAGGGGAAAGCCTAGCCTATCGAAGACTAGCATGTTGAAGCATCTTGTAGCATTAGAAGAGTGTACATTAGCATATTATAAGTAGCAACCATGTTGTAGTATTAACACCCAGAAATCCTTTCTCGACTCCCTGCGAGAAAGTAATCTCGGAGCCATCATATCCATTTATCATCTCCAGTATCCAGTTCTAGTTGTATAGATCGGGATACAACTCCAAGTCGTCATGTTACATGGACACGACTATTCGAATAGACCAACTTCTATGCAGGGGTGCACCACATTACCTGATGTAGTCAATCATCTTTGGCCGGACATACTTTCCTGGGTAATGCCCTTCCTCGGAAGATCAATAGGTCGTAGTCCCACCTAGGCTCAACAGAGAGGTCAGCACACCAGTCTACAACCTAAGCGCGCAGGGGTCTTGTGCCCATCGCCCTTTGCACTCTTGCACGTTGCTAGGGAGGCTCGGAGCAGACCCACCCCCTAATACAAGCGCAGGTGGTTCCTGTCCAACCAGGCGCGCGCCGCTCAGTCGCTGACGTCCGAAGAGCTTCGGCTGATACATACGACGCCGAGTGCCCTTATCTGTTCCCACGTGGCGGTTAGTGTGTATAGGTCAACAACCAACTCAGATCAAATACCCAAACGATTAGTGTCTTGGGAGCGCGCGGTGACGATAAGTGTTCCCGTCGCCCTGTCTCAAGGACTTACGACAAGGGCCAGGCCCAGCTCACTCTAGGGCGGTCTGCCTGCACGACCATGCCTCATATTTATCTCGTGGGCACCCTCCAGGTCAACTCTACTTCAGTAACTCTCGCGGGTACCCCTTGGGGCTGAGGTTCTGAGGTAAAGTGAAAGTAACCATGTGGCTATAACATCAAGGAGGAAACCCGAGGAATCACCCTCGACGGATTCCTTCTCGATGTAACTGTCAAGGTGAACGATGAGGAATCATCCTCGATGGTTCAGACTTGAGGTGTTGCACGACAGAGTCAATATCGGAAGTGGTGAAGGGGAAATTGCCCTTGATAGACCATGATCGATTAGATACACTGCAGATTTATCATCAGGAGTGCGTTACGAGGTATCACCCTCTGCACTAGTAGCTATGTAGAATTGTACAACTAAAAGGGGGTGGGTGAAGTGATGTGTCAGGCCCTGGACGTCGATCACGTTGATCGAGTCATTGGTGATGAAGTAGGGGCAAGAGGGACAAGGTGAGGGGTCACTGATGGATCACTAACCAACGTATACTAAGTATATAGGATAAGCAGATAAGGTACAAAAGCAGGTTACAAAAATAGGCTATGCATCAGAATAGGAGCAAACATTTACTGTAGTAAAATCTAATGCAAGCATGAGAGAGAATGGAATGGGCGATATCTAAATGATTAAGGGGGGTTGCTTGCCTGGAAGCTCTGCTAAAAGGGAAGAAGGGTCATCGGTGACATAGTCGATCACAAGGGCAGCGTCAGTCTCGGGGTCTACCGGAGAGAAGAGGGAGAAGAAACAATAAATAACAGGCATGCAAATGCAATAGAAAGCTTGACATGACAATATGTGGTGCTAGGGGTGAGCTAATGCAGTGCTACACGTGACAGACATATCGAAAAAACACCTAGGAATGTCTTCCTGGCTTTCATCAGTTATCGGACAAACAAACCGAAGGGGAAGGTTCCATGTTTGCAGTGCTGAAGGGGTGTGACAGCTATGTGGATGGCATATTCAGATTCACTATATTTTTCTGATCAGATTTCATATATGAATTGTTTTCATCCGAGTAACAAATTATTTTATATTAATTTTCAAAGTTTTAAACATTTTCTAAAATTATTTTAACTATTAGATTGAATTAGACCATTGTAATATTTTTTTATACCCACTGGCTAGCCACAGTGGATAACAGGTGGGGCTAGCAAACTGCCCAGTTAGCAGTTGGCCGGTTCATGTTTGACTAGTCAACGGTCTAGTGGGACCCAACATGCCATATAATGTTTTTTAACAGGTTTTATTTATCTAGCAATCGTCGCACATGTAATTAACTAGGAATTTTTAACTAAATACTAGTTAAATGAAAATAGGGGGTTAAGGTAAAGTGGGGGATTAGCCCCCACTAATTACCAGCGGCCCCACTGGCAGGGGCATGACAGCGGTGGCCAGCGCAGGGGCCGAGCGGGCGCACGCCCAGCAGAGGGCGGCGAGGCCATGGACACGCCCGGTGACGGCCGCGGGTGGCCGGCGGCGTCTCCGGCCAGGAGAGTGTGAGGCGGAGGCGGGCTCGAGGGAAGTGGCAGGGGCGTGCGCGGGGTCGGGTCAAACTGTAGGCGGCGACGACAGAACGATGGGAGCTTGTGCGGCAGCATGCAGCAGCGCAGGGCAGGGAACTGGGTAGGCTAGCGATGCAGGTGACGGGTGCGTAGCAGCAACACGGGCAGCTGGGTAGCGCAGCACGCAGCATAAGCAGCAGCTGCTCGCGCAGCGCAGCGAGCAACAAGCGCAAGTAACAGCAGCAGGAATTGCCATCGGCCGGCGGCAGGAGCCAGCAACATAATGCAGGAGCAGTGGCTAGGGGCAGCAGGCGGTGGCAGGGGACGCGGCTGGGGTCGAGCAGGGGCGGCTAGGCTGTGTGAACAGAGGAGGAAGGAAAGGGGGTAGGTGGGCTGGGCCTCACTGTGGACCAAGGCCAGTCCACCACGGTCTCCTTTTCTTTTATTTTCTTTTGCTCTTTTTCTATATCTGTTTTCTTTAATTCTTTTCATTTTACAATTCTTTTTCACACTAAATGAAATTTGTAAAAAGTGATACCTTGCACATAATTCAAGCACACTATTACTAGGTTGCACAAAAAGTTTGGGGTCATTTGAAAATGTTTAACTATTTTATTATAATTAAAAGGCCCACTTAACTGCTGTTAGCCCACTAAAATATGTCCAGGGGTAAAATGGGAAGCCAAATGAGGTTGGTTTCTACATGGTATATACTTAGGGATTATTTGCAAAGTTATGAAATATTTTCTTTGAGTTTTTTAAGAAATAATAACTTGACTTTATTTTAAATTTGAAAATGGCTTTGATTTTTATCTAGTGGCTATTTGGATTGGTTGAACTTGATGACATGGCACCATTAGTGTAAGGTCACTGTAGACTGGCACTGGGGGTGTTACACTCAGCCACGGTCGCCTTCCCCATTTCTTCTTAAGAGCAGCATATTGATATTTGAAGTTGGGACAATCTTTGATGAGCGACCATCAATGGGTGAGAGTGAAAGGCTTGTTCTTATACCGAGCCTTGAAGGCTTCCAAAGATTGGAATGCCTACACAATTAAAGAGGAGGCCACACATGTAATAGCGAAGTACACAAGATGTAATAGCGAAGGACACAATCAAAGAGGAGGCCACAAACATGAACATGGCATAGCAGTGAAAGGATTGGAGGTCATACCAAGTCACCCACGCCTAGGCCACTCATGGGACGGGCTTCGACGCTCTCAAGCGTGGGACAATACTTGTTGCATTCTTTTTGATTGAACCCCCATCTCCTTTGTATTGTATTGATGCCTTGGGTGCTCGCAAACTTGTAGGGCGCAAACTTCCTCTGCTAATGAAAGATTTTATGAACTCGTCCAAAAGACAGATCCTTTTTGCTCGGCTCCTTTCGTGAGATCTTGGCCTATCTCCATCCAACTCTCACAAATCAAAGTGTCCTCCTCTTTGTTGCATGATCCCGTGCGAATGCTTTGCTTCCTCCTTTGTGCGCCGGCCCTTTGGGTGAGCTCATCGATAAACAATGTCTCCTCCGCAATGTCGACCTCTTTTTCCTCATCTTTGCAATACATGTCATCATCTTCATGCCATGAGTTGCCATGGTCGTCAGCCTCCTCTTATTCATGGGAACCAAATTAGTCGCCACCATATTGGTCGCGGCCGTCTTGGCTTTGGGACTATTCGGGATCAGAAGCATGGCCTTGGTCATCGACGTGGAAGGCCTTTCCATGGCCCTCATAGATGACGTTCTCCATGAACTCGGTGTAGTTAGGGTCGTCGGTTGTCGGCATCGGGAGTGGCATTTCATCGAACAGCTTGCGGGTGCTGGCATGGTTGGCCGTAGGAATCGACCAGGGTTGCTTCCTTTGCATCTTGTCGGACGACTAGCCAGCGTCACTGAACCCAGGCATGACATTGAGGTCAATGACGGCCGGGATGGCGAGGGTGGCCGGCGCGATCACGCTGCTGTTCCGCGATGTGGAGAACCGAGTCTGGCCATGCAGCCGCGGCGGATGAAACCCGTGCGTCTCCTTTGTGATGGACGAGCCCGAGGACTGGCATTGTGGAGGGAAAACGGCCGACAAGCCTGCGATAGCGCGACCATGGCAGCGAGCGAGAGAATGGCCAGTGAGGGATGGCACAACCCTAACATGAGGAGGGAGTGCGCCTTGGCGACGATGGTCTCCTTGTCTTCGACGACGGCCTCGTGGTGCGAGGCCTGCAGCGCGGCCGCCTCGGCGGCGAAGTCAGTAGCAACTTTCCTCTCCGCCGCAATAGTACACAGGGCCCTCCTCTTGGTCGATTCATGGTCGAGCTTGGCGAGCTCCGCTGGCGTGAGCTCGACCGCGGCTTCTTCAGACCCTTCTTCGCTGCGGGGCGCGCGGTAGCGGCCGTGTCGCCGGGTTTTGTCGGGGCGATGGCCATGGAGGAGGGAGGGGAGGGGGAGCGCGAGAAGGTTTTGAGGGAAAGGGATGGAAAGTGGACGCTTGTGTCCCTGATGGGCGGGCCAGGGGAGGACAAGGGCGAGCGTCCTGCCGGCGTGGTCCAAATTTGGACCGGGAATGGATAAAAATGGACAGAAAACGAACATTTGCCCATTTGCTCCTGCGCGTTGGGCCGTATTTTTATCCGTTTATCTCCAAAGAACGCGGACGGACCATTTAAGATCATGCGTTGGAATTGGTATAAGACACCAGCGGACAATGCATTCCGGTTCCACCACGCAACGGCTACGATCAGAACTCCTGAACCTACGAAGGGCCACGACGCCACGGGCGTGCGGACGTGTTACATCCTCACAAATCCCCCTTCAAAGTTAGTGTGGACCCTCCCTATTTGGAACAAGAAATTGATATCGGGCACATTTATATAACTCCAAAAAAATTAGGGGCATGCTACGTGTCCATTGGCCGATCTTTACGGATCTAGTGCATGGAACGGCCCGAATGCGTCTCCACCAGTGCAACAAATGTCTTGTTGCTTAACTACTTCTGCACCACATTTTTTTGTTGCAGAAAATTTCTGCAACTAAGGTTTTGTTGATTCTTTTTGCAACTGAGGTTTTGTTGCAACTTTTTGCAACTGAGGTTTTGTAGCAGAAATTTTCTGCAACACAGGTTTTGCTACAAAACATAGATCCTGTCATAGACCATTGTCACACCACATATTTCAGAAACATAGCCCTTGTTGCAGAAGCGTGTCCGACTAAGGATGGCATGCCAGCCTTCACTTGGACACGTGTCATCCATTGAAGGTGGCGGACGCAGCCGTTGCAATCCGTCGAGTGATGGTAAACGTTTGCCAAAAATTTAGTCCGCACATCTAGCAAAACTCGGCTCAACCTCTGCGTCGGGTAGTTTGTTTTTACTGCATCATGTACGTTTTTTTAGGGTTAAAAAATAACTACCCGACGCAGTTAACATATTCATCATATATCCATGAAAGCAAGAAAAATGGGCCGGCCCACTCTGGCCTGAGTGATTTTCTGTTTTCGCCTCTTTGATTTTCAGTTGGTTATTCTCCAAAAAGACAGAGCTAAATATTTACGATCCAAAACTAAATATATCTATTTACAAATTGTTCAGTGTATTTTTAAAAACAAGTTCAGTGTATACTGAAAAATATGTACACCGTATATCAAGAAAAGTTCAGTATGTAGTAAATAATTCTTAGTGTTTGTTAAAAAAATGCTCAACGTATATTACGATATTTTTAGTGCACATCTGAAAAATGTCGTCACATATTATAAACATGTTCATAGTATATCCAAGAATTGTTCACTGTGTATTAAAAAATTGTTTACTATGTATTTGAAAATAAGAAGAAAGGAAAAAACAAATAAAAAATGATAAAAATAAAAAAATAAAATAGGAACAAAAAAAACTGCAGCGAACGAACAACAGCGTGTGCGACAAAATTGGGTGGCCCATCTCGCTTGCTTGGGAGTGGCGCCTTCTCCATTTGCGGGTGGCGAATAGGACCCACCCTCTGGCGAGTTGGTGCTGCATTAAAAGGCGAAATCACTAATTAAGGAGTACTCCTTGTGGAGATCACTCCAACTTCCTCATGTTGCGACAAGTGGCGCGCTGCATGTGCACCACTTGTCGCAACCTGGGAGTTTTCCCTTTTTTCGTAGATCCGTTTATTCAAAATGTTTTATCTCTTAAACCGTGCATCCAAATCTCGAACCGCTTTCTTCATTGGATTCCTCGCGTCGAGATCTTCAAAACTAGATCCCATGTTGATAGGTTTTGATGAACAATTTTTTCACGAAAAAACCGGACAAAAAAACCGAACCGGAAACACGAGTTTTTTTCCCTTTCCGAAAGAGGCACGCCCGTGCATGTGACGAAAGCACAACCGTGCCTCTGGCGGAAGCAAAACCATGCCTCTCGCGAAAGGAAAAAAACAGAAAACGCGTTTTTTTCTTTTCCGAAAGAGGCACGCCCGTGCCTCTCGCGAAAGCACAACCGCGCCTCTGGTGGAAGCAAAACCGTGCCTCTCGTGAAAGAAAAAAAAGCAGAAAACGCGTTTTTTTCTTTTCCGAAAGAGGCACGCACGTGCCTCTCGCGAAAACACAACCGTGCGTCTGGCGGAAGCAAAACCGTGCCTCTCGCGAAAGAAT
>NC_041383.1:631266499-631271214 GCF_002162155.2 Triticum dicoccoides
ACACCCGTGCCTCTCGCGAAAGCACAACCGTGCCTCTGACGGAAGCAAAAGCGTGCCTCTCGCGAAAGAAGAAAAAAAAACCAAAAACGCGTTTTTTTCCCTTTCCGAAAGAGGCACGCCCGTGCCTCTCGTGAAAGCACAACCGTGCCTCTGGCGGAAGCAAAACCGTGCCTCTCGCGAAAAAATGCATTTTTTTGCGCAAAAAAATTTTGGTCGAAAAGCTAGGGAAGACCGGTAGAAAACCAAAACGTCAAAAAAACCGAAAAAAACCTTTTAAAAAACCGAAACGCGTGCATAAAAAAAATCCGAAGGGAGCGCCCAGAGCGCGACATGTGGCGAATGGCTGTGAGCGCGCCAAGTGGCTCTGATCGTTGCGAGACTCCCGAAGGAGCGCTCGTTAATTAGTTGATCCCATTAATAGGGTGGAGCCAGTTTTATAGGATTTTTGGAGAATTAATACCTGTTAGTTTTCTTATGTGGGCTGTTTGATTAGCAATGGTATTTTTTAAGTATTCAATTATATTATATTTTATAGATAATTTTACGTCAACTCAAACCCTCTCGGAAAAGAATCATATTGTTTCCATGTGGTGCAATCAACAAAACTTGGTCAATAGTCTGGCTAATCCCCCCGCAATTTTTTTTGTCTGGCTAATCTATCTATTAAGATACTAAGCTCCCTGATTTGAAGCGTCGTGGTGCATCAGAAGTTATGGGCGATGTTCTGGACCCACTTATAGGGTGTGTGTCGGTGGGCCGACCTTTTTTTTCCAGGTTGTAAGAAGGTATTTCCCCTTTTTTGGTTTCATTTTTTACGTGTTTTCATGCTTTTGTTTGGTTTTTTCATGCTTTATTCCTTTCATGTTTGCGTTTTTCTTCTCTTTTCAATTTCCAAATTTATTTTTCACATGTTAAATCATGAATATTCATTAATAGTTGTAAACATTTAAAAAAACTACGGACTTTTTTTTTGAATCCATGAATATTTAAAGTTCACAAATATTTTTTAAGAATGTGAACTCTTTTTTGAATTTGCGAACATTTTTAAATTTGTGAACCTTGTTTCAAATTCATGAATATTTTTAAATTTTATGATTTTTTTCTGAATCTTTGGTTTTCTAATCCAGAACATTTTGTAATCTAAGATTGTTGAGAGTACGTGAACTTCTTTGATTAAATGAACTTCTTCAAATAAAATATGATAGTTTTTTTTCTGAGTTAACAGTGGAGCGAGTGAAAAAAAGCTAAGTGAGTGGAGCAAGGAGCCAAGCTGAGCGAGCGAGAGATTCATCTGCCAGTCCATGTGAGCGTTACATCAACAATTTCATGGTTTGAACCTGGAATGAGAACTCCCTAGCTAGGGGCTCAGACAACCACCGGCTAAGACCGGCGTCAAAACGTGTAAGGGCTTCACAACCATGCGTAACAACTCCTCCTCCTCTCAGTACAAATATCTTCTCCAACATCAGGCCAACACGATATACGATTGAAAAAACACAGCTAAGACATAATTAAAAGCCTAGCTAACGTAAAATAAAACCAAACCAAAACAACCGACCGTAATAACCTATTATTGAAAAAAACACAAGTGAAAAACGGCGCAGCAAAGCGCTCGTTTGGCTCTAGTTACTTCTATGAGAAATAAGATACTTCACACAACTTGACTGATAGTCCAAGAGTAACTTTGAAGATTGTGTTAATATCTACTTAAGAAAATTAGCATTACCCTTTTTTTTGTGGGGAGCAAATTTGCATCACTGACTTTTCTTTGTTCATAATAGAAAATTATATTTTGTTTCTTCTAAACAACACAATATACAATAAACTTGAAATTGCATATCAGCAACATATTTGCATCACTACCTTTTCTTCGTCCACTTTATGTTGCTTTCGTAGCTTGCAGACACTAGTTTTGTTAATGAAACTGGAGAGACCACTCTCTTTTAAAAAAACACATTTGTACTACAATATGTTGATTTGTTTTTGGTGCACCATAAATACTTGCTTATTCTGTGAAGCTAGCACTGATCTCAACACAAACTAAACAGCCGGATGGAGGGTGCACATTCATGGTTGTTCAGAAAAATCCCCTATCAACTTCAGATCAGTATAAGTAGTTGTACTGGTCCAGCAGTTCAGCTTCCAATGGGACATGCTTACAACTGGTGCTCCTACTTCAAGTACTCATGTCGGAAAGTTAGGAAACTTTCTAGCTCTCTTTAACAGCCAGGTGTGAAGGAACTTTTGCTCAACCAGGGTGGTCTTTATGGCGCTAATCCCAGCATTAGTAATGCGTAATCACAGCCTGTCGATTGTTGGATGGAACACGAACTACGATGCGTGTTCTCGCCATTGCTGACAGTATAATGAAAAGAAGACGAGCAGCACATCATCGTTAGCTGTGTCGTAGAACTTTTGGGAGACAAAATCCTCACCAACAACTTTATAGTAACCGGGGGCTGCACCCCCATGCATTGTTGCACTTGTATATATTCCCAACGGCAGCCTCCGTGTGTCCCTTCCCCCATTGTACTACACGACCCTCTAGATCTCCGGCCTCTTCTCTTCTATTTCTTCTCGTCGTCACAGCTACTGGTGCATTGCAATGCCGGGGTTAAGCTCTCCTCTGCCCCCCATGAGGCTCGCTGCCACTTCCAGTGTTCTAGTCACCCTCTTCTTCCTTGCTCTCTTCCTTGGCTCATGCGAGGCTCGACGCCTTTTAGTCCATGGCGCCACGGCCAGTTCAAGCGAGCCACCTCCTGCGCCGCGCAAGGTATGTTGGTACCTTTACCTAGCCATGCATTGAAGCAACTTAATTTCCTTTTATCTATAACATCTTTATCGATCTTATTGGTTGTTCTAAGTTGTACTAACTCACAGTCCTTAAACTTGTAGGCTGATGGTTCTCGGGCAAACCAGCCGAACGATCTATCAACTGCGGACGCTAAGGATGCTTGTGTTGATCATTTCGACGCCAAGGTGAAGGCAGGAGTGGCGGCACCATCAGGTGCAGTACGGACCGCGGTTATCGGTAGGGTTTCGCGGCGGCTTTCTCATAGGAATTTGCAAGTGGTGGGCACAGCGTTTCATCTAGATTATGCTGGGCCTGAGACCCATACCCCCACTCATAACTGATGCGTGAGTTTGTGATGTTTGCTCTCTATGTATATGAGTGTTCGATCGAGCCCTATTTCTGTGTCTGCAACCATCTTTCTAGCTTCAGCCTACTCGGCTACTGCCGGAGTGAGTACACCAGCAAGCTAGCTAGTTCCTCCGTTCCTAAATATATAAGTCTTTGTAGAGATTTCACTAGATGAACTACGTACAGCGAAGGACTATGGATGCTTGTCCCTTGACTTATCTTAATCCATGTCTGTCATGATACTTGAGATGCAAATTCTTCAGCAAGCTGATCATGTCGTTCATTAGACTAGACGTTACCTGCATGGATATGTTGACCAGTAGCGCTGCAATGCAACCTTCTGCAAAAGATCTTGGGTCATTGATCCTGGCAATCCAGGACAGAAACTTGCTTCAAGCAACACAGCAGTGCATCGCACGCCGAGCAGCATGTTCCATGCTGTAGCGCTTCCGACCACGCGTTCCGGCAGTCCCGGTGCGCCCGTGCAGCAGGAATAAAATACTCCTGCTTCAAATCTGTCGAGAAAACTTACACAAGCAAACAGTCTCGGTCAATCCCCCAAGAAGGTTCATGTGAGCACCGTTGACCTTGGAGGATCGGAGAAGTGAACTTCGATCGGTAACCGTGTGTCTAAAGAAAGTTGCAAACCCAAGGAGCTAGCAAACCATGTGCGCTAGGGACTTGGGGGCACAAACTGATAAAAGTAACGCATGTCCTGATGCCCGATTGTGAAAAATATCTCAATCTTCCCAAGAATGTTCCCCTCCCCCTCCCAGGTAGCCCGAAATGTTTAACCAGCATGCGACTAGACAAATTAAAAATATTGTGAATATTATAGCAGTAGCAATTGGGACGCACAACCCTGCTCCAGAAAACACAGACACCCCAACCTCGGATCCATGCAAATAAAAACTGATGTAAAAAAAAACATAAAACAAAAACAAATGGCAAAAGGTGTACCTCCCTCATCCCAGGCGATACGTAGGTCTGAGTTCCACCTACAAGTATAGTGTAAAACCACCATAACTGAAGATAGGGTTTTGGAACTTTTCCATTTCATCACCAATACCATCCACATTATGCTAAAAAATCTCAAAAACCACTTGTAGCACACTTGGTTAAATTCAAAAACATTTCTAACGTTGGGACCACATCTAGGCACTGACGTGGCATAAAATGTCAATTCCGCTTGTTTGACCGTTAAGTTGAACATGGGGCCCACATGTCAACATCAACATTCCTCTCTCATCACCCCCCTCTCGTGTGGCATTTTCTTGGACACTTTGCTTATATGCCATCCTTAAGATGTCCAGCCCGCCGTGGAGTTTGTACCTCCTCGCCAATGGGTGAAGCATGACATCGTCGCCCCTCCCTTGGAACCCGATGGTACGGAAGTGGAATTGTTGTGAATCTTGATTTTGGCTCGCGCGGTGGAACCACCGCCGCCAGGTCCGACCCCGACCCCGCTCCCCCGCCCCTAGGGTCCCCCCTCCCCCCGGCGCCGCGGCGGCCGGAGCCCGCTGGAGCCGCCAGCCCCTTTCCCCTCCCGTTCCCCTCCTCCTCCCCCACCCCC
>NC_041383.1:631271638-631311099 GCF_002162155.2 Triticum dicoccoides
CGAGGCGGCCGGGGGCCCTTCCTCCGCGCTCCTCCAGCCCTCCCCCGCGCACTTCCCTCCTCCCACCGCCGTCAGCGTGCGCCGCCGGTCCTCGGCCGCGTGGTGCGGGCGGCGGTGGGCATGCCCTTCCCCGCGCGCGGCCCTCCTCTGCTCGGGCGGTGATGGCCGGCGGCAGTGCGCCTCGGTCAGTGGCGGTCCGGCGTCCTGGTGCGGAGGCCGGTGGTGCTGCCTCTTGGCGGCGGGGCGGTCCAGTGGTGCTGGCCGGCCGGTGGCGCGTCCCCGGCCCAGATCTAGGTCTATAGGGTCCCTTCTGGGTCCTTGCGGGTTGGCTCTGGCGCGACCGCAACGCTTTCTGTATGGGGAGGCAGGGGAGCGGCTTGGACTGGCACAGCGATGCCGATGGCGTGCCAGCTGTTGCGCGGAAGCGGGAGCTGTCCGGGCCTTTGAGGGCCCGGCCGGGCCTGTGGGGCCACGGGCCCGGTAGGCTCCTGCTATGGCGTCCGGTCGGCTACCGTCGTGGACGATGTAGGTGGGGCCCTCCCGTATGCCGACAGTGCTGCTGCCCTAGTCCCGGCTCCTTTTCTTCGTTGTGCAGACCATCTTCGCGGTGCCGTGGTGAGACAGCGTGCGAAGCTTCGTGTCCATGTTGGCGCAGGGTGGTGATCGGTTTGGTGGCGAGCTCCGAACTGCCTGAGGTAGAGGCTGGGATCGGAAGAAATCCCTGTTGGATTGGCTGACACCGATGCGGTGGCGCCTGAGGGTGCCGCCGGAACTTCCTGAAGAGCGTCGGGGCTACCCTTCCTCTCTCCTCGCTGCGTACCGGGGGAAACCCTTGGCAGCAGTGTCGTCATCGTCACGCCCCTTCTTGGAGGTGTTGATTGGTACCGGCGCTTCGGAGTCTCGAAGGTTGGTGGGCGATCTCCGGTGGATGCAGCGGTCACGAGGCTTCGTCGTTTTTGTCGATTCGCTGTTATCGGCATTTGTTTCTTTTTTTCTCTCTTTCATTTTTTTAGACGTGTTTGTGCTGCTTTCGCCCTAGCCCCTATCATTGGTTGTATCGGATGGTTGCTTTGTAATACAAAGCGAGGGAACCCTTTTCCGTTAACCCGATGGTACCCTCACAGTTCATCAGCCTCGGCATATCACCGCCCGACGAGCCCTACCCCGGCCATGGTAGCGATTGTGCCACAACGTCCCCGGGTAGCTGCCACACCCGGTGTGCATCACAAACGCACCCACCGCTGTGTGTGGCACAACTCGCCCACAAGACCATAAACTCCAGCGCACACTCGAGGAACCCATGCGGTAGCAGCGGCCACAACTCCCCGCACAGCAATCACGAGCGCGGGGTGGTGGTCGAACCACGTGAGGCACCACTGCAGGTCGATCACCATACAGGTGGTTCCTCTCCTTTGTGGTATCTCGTTTCCCTAGGTAGGCCGCAACATACGACGGCTCAGGCAAAGGAAGGTTGATCCACACTCGCTCGTCACCACCGCAATCGGCCTTTTTTTCCCAACAAAGACGAGATTTTATTAACTCAAAATGAAGGCACCAAGAAGACACAAGATATAATATGCCGACCCAAGGACCGGGGGTCTTGGTATTGAAAACCTGAAAATTAAGAATAAATGTCTTATGAGTAAATGGCTCCATAGATTAGCAGCAGAGACAGATGGTATGTGGGCACAGATGTTACACAACAAGTATTTACAGTCGAAAACGCTAGCCCAGGTCACCGCAAGACCAACTGACTTGCCATTCTGAAAGGGGCTCATGCGAACGAAAGATTTGTTCTTTCGTAGGGTCAAATTCTTGATGGGACCGAATGGTTAAACTCAGTCAGACCGACTTGGTTTAAAATGTGAATGTTAGGCATTTCGGTGGTACCGACAATATCAACTCGGTGAGACCGATGCGCTAGGGTTAGGGCAAAACCTCATCTCGGTGAGACCGATCACATGAACTCGGTGAGACCGATTTCAGTAATAAACAAACAGAGACTTGGTCAGGCAAACTCCGTGTGACCAATCGCTCGTCTCGATTAGACCGAAATGTTATGAAAAGGAAACAAAGAGTTTGAAACGCCAACTCGTTGGGACCGATCGCTCACTTCGGTTAGACCAAAACGTTACGAAGGGAAACAAAGAGTTTGCATTCCCATCTCGTTGACACCGAGATCCCTATCGGTAAGACTGAACTGATTAAGGTTTGTGGACATGGCTATGTCAAATGAACTCGGTGGCGCCGGATAGATCAAATTGGCGAGGCCGGGTTTGACTCTAGGATTAGGACATATGTGGAAATGAGGAAGTGGTTGAGGGATTTTGGAGCATATCACTAAGCATTTTGAGCAAGCAAGCCGTTAAGCAACACCTCATATTCTTTTAATAGTATTAGCTTTCCTACAGACTCAATGTGATCTTGGATCACTAAAATGAAAATGTAGAGTCTTGAGCTTTTGCCAATATGTGTCCTTAGCATTTTGAGGGGTCCACATCTCTTGTCCATGCCATACCAATCATTGAACTTTCTAAAACATTGATCTTGAAAGAGTATTACTTCAATGAGCTATATGTTGTTATGAATTACCAAAACCACCAGGGGATTAGTTGCACTTTCAATCTCCCCCTTTTTGGTAAGTGATGACAACATATAGATCAAAGCTTCGACACAAGTTAATATAAATGAAGTACATCGTCGCTTTGAGAAGTATGTGATAAGCAAGAGCTCCCCCTAAATTTGTGCATTATTTAAATTTGCTTGTGAATGTAAATGCACAATCAATTAGGATTATGGGTCACTCTTCCATATCACATACATCTGGTGGAGCGCTCAAAATGATAGAATATTGAATATGCACTCATCACCAAAATAAGATATGAATGTTCATACATAAGATAAGAATATCATCATTCAAGCACAAACATTAAAGTATGATATGATCAAACATATGATCATAGAAGTATCTCACACACACATATGATATGATCAAACATATGATCATAGAAGTATCTCACACACAAGCATAATACCAGCATAAAACATAGTTTCAACCAAACAAGCAAAGCAAAGCAAGAGTAGCAAGAAGAGGCAAAATAAGCAAGCACTCTCTCTCTCTATTGAAGCCTATGATCTATACACTTTATCCCCTTTTGGCAACAAGTTACCAAAAAGCTTGAAAATGCATAGTGCTATACGGCTCTAAGCATGATCTCCGGGAGCTCCGGAGTGCGAAGGTGGCGTGGAGAGGAGTCGTCTGACGAATGCATCCGAAGAGGTCCGAGGAGCCGGTGGAGTTGCAACTGGAGGAGCAACAAAGACTGTAGCCGCTGGTGCAGATGTAGTAGCCATTGTGTCACTAGCTGGCATAGCTACAGACCTCTGTGCCCTTGGCACTCTCTGAAAGGCTTTAGTAGTAGCTCTCCCTCTTCTCTCTTCTGCTTCATCCTAGAGTTGCTCAACTGCAGTCTGGATCTCTGTGACCTTCAAGTCTAGATCATAAAATTTAGTCTAAATGATCCTCTCTAGACTCTCTTTGTTTTGAGTCAGGGTTGCCAACCCTTTATCAGTCCTCAAAGGTTGCTTGAATGAGATAGCCCAATTAATCTTTCTTGGATTTAAGGAATACTTGAGAAGATTCTTCTGCAATTGGAATCTAGGCTGCCTTCTCAGCTCTAGCTTTCTCTTTCTTCTCTTGAGCCTACACAGATGTGGGATGTGATGGATCCATGACAACCACATTATCTTCAAACTCTGGCAGCAGGGGAGGATGTTCCTTGTCTAGAAGATACATGCTCTTCCCATTTGGAGTTGATGAGCATCTGAATTTGTGGAGCATAGCCACATGATCTCTTATGGTCTGCATCAGTCCTTTTGATTGTCTCAACAATAAATGTCATCAAACATATGCAGCAGATTTATTGAGTGCCCTCTGATCATCCTGTCATCTCCAGACTTGGGCAACAAGGTGTGTCTAAGAATTGTGTTGATGGTTGGTAGACCTGACATCAGATAATAAACAGACCCAAACTTGTGGGTGTCCAAGGCAGCAATTGGGTTTTCCTTGTACATGTGAGCCATTGAGTCATGTCCTTTCCTAGGTTTAGCATATACATCCGTATCATCCTCAAGCTCTTCTAGGGCATTTATCAGCTTTGCCCACTCAGCCACAGTTGATTGGTACTTGGTACCCTATGTCATCCAGACAGTTTTACCATCAGGGTAAAAGTGTGTTGTGGAGTAGAACTGCATGATCAACTCATCATTCCATTTTGTTAACTTTTGGCCAACAAATGCATCATCTCCTGTTAATCTGAAGCTCTTATGGACTCCTGGGAAGTGATCTTCATTACTGTCAATATACTCCCAGTCGACCCATCTCATGTCAGTGACTATTGGCTTCTTGTCAAGCAGCATAGTCTCATAGAAATCTTGTTGTTCCTTTGTGTGGAACCTGTAGTCAACAACTGTTCTCCTTCTAATGGCATATGGGCCATTCTTCCTCCATAGCCTGAGACCTGCATCCTTTCCGAGCTTCATGTTTTCAGCAACAAGGTGAGTGTCATCGTGATCAGGAATTGGGCTTCAACTTTCTGAGCACTTGCCCTTCTTCTTCCTCTTCCACTTCAGGCACTGGGGCCTTGTGCTACCTCTTGAGCATGCGTTGGTTTTCCCTTGAAGAGGAAAGGGTGATGCAGCAAAGTAGCATAAATATTTCCCTCAGTTTTGAGAACCAAGGTATCAATCCAGTAGGATACGACACACAAGTCACCTAGTACCTGCACAAACAATCAAGAACCTTACAACCAACGCGATAAAGGGGTTGTCAATCACTTCACGGTCACTCGCAAAAGTGAGATCTAATAAAGATAGTAAAGTAAATATTTTTGGTATTTTTGTTGGGTAGATTGGAAAGTAAAGATTGCAATAAAACGGAACGACGACATAAATTCGCAAGTTGACGGGAAACTAATAGATTCAGTATAATGGAAAAGAGACCCACGGGCCATAGGTTTCACTAGTGGCTTCTCTCAAGATAGCATGTATTACGGTGTGTGAACAAATTACTGCCGAGCAATTGATAGAAAAGCACAAAATTATGAAGACATCTAAGGCAATGATCATGAACATAGGCATCACGTCTATGTCAAGTAGACCGAAACGATTCTGCATCTACTACTATTACTCCACACATCGACCGCTATCCAGCATGCATCTAGAGTATTAAGTTCATAAGAATAGAGTAACACATTAAGCAAGATTACATGATGTAGAGGGGTAAACTCAAGCAATATGATATAAACCCCATCTTTTTATCCTCGATAGCGACAATACAATGCGTGCCTTGCCGCCCCTACTGTCACTGGGAAAGGACACCGCAAGACTGAACCAAAAGCTAAGCACTTCTCCTATTGCAAGAAAGATCAATCTAGTAGGCCAAACTAAACCGATAATTCGAAGAGACTTGCAAATATATCAAATCATGCATAAAAGAATTCAGAGAAGAACCAAATAATATTCATAGATAATCAAGTTCATAAATCCACAATTCATCGGATCTCGGCAAACACACTGCAAAAGAGTATTGCATCGAATAGATCTCCAAGAACATCGAGGATAACTTTGTATTGAGAATCAAAGAGAGAGAAGAAGCTATCTAGCTAATAACTATGGACCCGAAGGTCTGTGGTAAACTACTCATGCTTCATCGGAGAGGCAATGGTGTTGGTGTAGAAGCCCTCCATGATCGATTCCCCCTTCGGCAGATCGCTGGAAAAGGCCCCAAGATGGGATCTTGTGGGTATAGAAGGTTGCGGCGGTGGAAAAGTGGTTTCTGTTGGAAATATGCCCTAGAGGCAATAATAAAAGGATTATTATTATATTTCCTTGTTCATGATTATTGTCTTTTATTCATGCTATAATTGTATTATCCGGAAATCGTAATACACGTGTGAATACTTAGACCACAACATGTCCCTAGTGAGCCTCTAGTTGACTAGCTCGTTAATCAACAGATAGTCATGGTTTCCTGACTATGGACATTGGATGTCATTGATAACGGGATCACATCATTAGGAGAATGATGTGATTGACAAGACCCAATCCTAAGCATAGCACAAAGATCGTGTAGTTCGTTTGCTAGAGCTTTTCCAATGTCAAGTATCTTTTCCTTAGACCATGAGATCGTGTAACTCCCGAATACCGTAGGAGTGCTTTGGGTGTACCAAACGTCACAATGTAACTGGGTGACTATAAAGGTGCACTACAAGTATCTCCGAAAGTGTCTGTTGGGTTGACACGGATCGAGACTGGGATTTGTCACTCCATATGACGGAGTGGTATCTCTGGGCCCACTCGGTAATGCATCATCATAATGAGCTCAAAGTGACCAAGTGTCTGGTCATGGGATCATGCATTATGGTACGAGTAAAGTGACTTGCTGGCAACAAGATTAAACGAGGTATTGGGATACCGACGATCGAATCTCGGGCAAGTAACGTACCGATTGACAAAGGGAATTGTATACGGGGTTGCTTAAATCCTCGAAATCGTGGTTCATCCGATGAGATCATCGAGGAGTATGTGGGAGCCAACATGGGTATCCAGATACCGCTGTTGGTTATTGACCGGAGAGCCGTCTCGGTCATGTCTGCATGTCTCCCGAACCCGTAGGGTCTACACACTTAAGGTTCGGTGACGCTAGGGTTGTATGAATATGAGTATGCAGCAAACCTAAAGTTGTTCAGAGTCCAGACGTCACGAGGAGTTCTGGAATGGTCCGGAGGTAAAGAATTATATATAGGAAGTGCAGTTTCGGCCATCGGGAGAGTTTCGGGGGTCACCGGTATTGTACCGGGACCACCGGAAGGGTCTCGGGGGTCCACCGGGTGGGGCCACCTATCCCGGAGGGCCCCGTGGGCTGAAGTGGGAGGGGAACCAGCCCCTAGTGGGCTGGTGTGCCCCCCTTGGGCCCCCCTGCACCTAGGGTTGGAAACCCTAGGGTGGAGGGCGCCTCCACTTGCCTTGGGGGGCACTCCACCCCCCTGGACGCCGCCCCCCTTGGGAGATCCCATCTTCAGGGCCGGCGCCCCCCAGGGGGCCTATATAAAGGGGGGGAGGGAGGGCAGCCGCACCCTGAAGTCTTGGTGCCTCCCTCTCCCCTGCTACACCTCCTCCTCCCGTAGTCGCTTGGCGAAGCCCTGCCGGAACCCTGCTGCATCCACCACCATGCCATCATGCTGCTGGATCTTCATCAACCTCTCATTCCCCTTGCTGGATCAAGAAGGAGGAGACGTCACGCTGACCGTACGTGTGTTGAACGCGGAGGTGCCGTTCGTTCGGCGCTAGGATCCCCGGTGATTTGGATCACGACGAGAACGACTCCCTCAACCCCGTTCTCTTGAACACTTCCGCACGTGATCTACAAGGGTATGTAGATGCAATCCTCTCTCTCGTTGCTAGATGAACTCATAGATTGATCTTGGTGATCGTAGGAATTTTTTTATGCAACGTTCCCCAACAGTGGCATCATGAGCTAGGTCTATGCGTAGTTCTCTATTGCACGAGTAGAACACAAATCTGTTGTGGGTGTAGATGTTGTCAACTTCCTTGCCACTACTAGTCTTATTTTGCTTCAGCGGTATTGTGGGATGAAGCGGCCCGGACCGACCTTACACGTAAGCTTACGTGAGACAGGTTCCACCTACTGACATGCACTAGTTGCATAAGGTGGCTAGCGGGTGTCTGTCTCTCCCACCTTAGTTGGAGCGGATTCGATGAAAAGGGTCCTTATGAAGGGTAAATAGAAGTTGACAAATCACGTTGTGGTTATTCGCAGGTAAGAAAACGTTCTTGCTAGAACCCTATTGCAGCCACGTAAAAGATGCAACAACAATTAGAGGACGTCTAACTTGTTTTTGCAGCAATTGCTTTGTGATGTGATATGGCCAAAAGTTGTGATGGATGATGAATGATATATTGTGATGTATGAGATCATGTTCTTGTAATAGGAATCACGACTTGCATGTCGATGAGTATGACAACCGGCAGGAGCCATAGGAGTTGTCTTAATTATTGTATGACCTGCGTGTCAATGATTTAACGCCATGTAATTACTTTACTTTATTGCTAAACCGTTAGCTATAGTAGTAGAAGTAATAGTTGGCGAACAACTTCATGGAGACACGATGATGGAGATCATGGTGTCATGCCGGTGACGAAGATGATCATGGAGCCCCGAAGATGGAGATCAAAGGAGCTATATGATATTGGCCATATCATGTCACTACTATATAATTGCATGTGATGTTTATTATGTTTATGCATCTTGTTTACTTAGAACGACGGTAGTAAATAAGATGATCCCTCATAATAATTTCAAGAAAGTGTTCCCCCTAACTGTGCACCATTGCTAAAGTTCGTCGTTTCGAAGCACCACGTGATGATCGGGTGTGATAGATTCTTACGTTCACATACAACGGGTGTAAGACAATTTTGCACATGCAAAAACACTTAGGTTAACTTGACGAGTCTAGCATGTACAGACATGGCCTCGGAACACAGAGACCAAAAGGTCGAACATGAGTTGTATGGAAGATACGATCAACATGGAGATGTTCACCGATGATGACTAGTCCGTCTCATGTGATGATCAGACATGGCCTAGTCGACTTGGATCATGTAAAACTTAGATGACTAGAGGTTTGTCAAATCTGAGTGGGAGTTCATTAAATAATTTGATTAGATGAACTTAATTATCATGAACTTAGTCTAAAATCTTTGCAAAATATGTCTTGTAGATCAAATGGCCAACGCTCATGTCAACATGAACTTCAACGCGTTCCTAGAGAAGACCAAGCTGAAAGATGATGGCAGCAACTATTCAGACTGGGTCCGGAAACTGAGGATCATCCTCATAGCTCCCAAGAAAGCATATGTCCTAGAAGGACCGCTAGGTGAAGCACCCATCCCAGAGAACCAAGACGTTGTGAACGCTTGGCAGTCACGTGCTGATGATTACTCCCTCGTTCAGCGCGGCATCTTTACAGCTTAGAACCGGGGCTCCAAAAGCGTTTTGAGCAACACAGAGCATATGAGATGTTCGAGGAGCTGAAAATGGTTTTCCAAGCTCATGCCCGGGTCGAGAGATATGAGGTCTCCGACAAGTTCTATAGTTGTAAGATGGAGGAAAACAGTTATGTCAGTGAGCACATACTCAAAATGTCTGGGTTGCACAACCGCCTGACCCAGCTGGACATTAACCTCCCGGATGAGGCGGTCATTGACAGAATCCTTCAGTCGCTCCCACCGAGCTACAAGAGCTTTGTGATGAACTACAATATGCAGGGGATGGTGAAAACTATTCCTGAAGTATTTTCAATGCTGAAGTCGGCAGAGGTAGAAATCAAGAAAGAACATCAAGTGTTGATGGTCAATAAAACCACCAAGTTCAAGAAGGGCAAGGGTAAGAAGAACTTAAAGAAGGACGGCAAAGAGGTTGCTGCGCCCGGTAAGCTAGTTGCCGGGAAGAAGTCAAGGAATGGACCCAAGCCTGAGACTGAGTGCTTTTATTGCAAAGGGAAAGGTCACTGGAAGCGGAACTGCCCCAAATACTTAGCGGACAAGAAGGCCAGCAACACTAAAGGTATATGTGATATACATGTAATTGATGTGTACCTTACCAGTACTCGTAGTTGTTAGGGAACGTAGTAATTTTAAAAATTCTCCTACGCACACGCAAGATCATGGTGATGGCATAGCAACGAGAGGGGAGAGTGTTGTCCACGTACCCTCGTAGACTGTAAGCGGAAGCATTATGACAACGGGGTTGATGTAGTCGTACGTCTTCACGATCCGACCGATCCAAGTACCGAACGTACGGCACCTCCGAGTTCAGCACACGTTCAGCTCGATGATGATCCCCGGACTCCGATCCAGCAAAGTGTCGGTTATGAGTTCCGTCAGCACGACGGCGTGGTGACGATGATGATGCTCTACCAGCGCAGGGCTTCGCCTAAACTCCACGACGATATGACCGAGGTGGAATATGGTGGAGGGGGGCACCGCACACGGCTAAGGAATGATCCGTAGATCAACTTGTGTTGTAATGGGGTGCCCCCCTACCCCCGTATATAAAGGAGAAAGGGAGGGGTTGGCCGGCCTAGGAGGAGGCGCACCAAGGAGGAGCCATCGGGAGTAGGATTCCCCCCTTCCAAGTAGTAGGAGTAGGAGTCAAGGAAAGGGGGAAGAGAAGAGAAGGAAGGAGGGGGCGCATCCCCTCCCCCTAGTCCAATTCGGACTAGGCCTTGGGGGGGCTCCCAACCTCTCCTCTCTCTTTCCCCTAAAGCCCAATAAGGCCCATATACTCTCCGGCGAATTCCCATAACTCTCCGGTACTCCGAAAAATACCCGAATCACTCGGAACCTTTCCGAACTTCGAATATAGTCGTCCAATATATCGATCTTTACATCTTGACCATTTCGAGACTCCTCGTCATGTCCCCGATCTCATCCGGGACTCCGAACTCCTTTGGTACATCAAAACTCATAAACTCATAATATAACTGTCATCGAAACCTTAAGCGTGCGGACCCTACGGGTTCGAGAACTATGTAGACATGACCTAGAACTATTCTCGGTCAATAACCAATAGCGGAACCTGGATGCCCATATTGGCTCCTACATATTCTACGAAGATCTTTATCGGTCAAACCGCATAACAACATACGTTGTTCCCTTTGTCATCGGTATGTTACTTGCCCGAGATTCGATCGTCGGTATCCAATACCTAGCTCAATCTCGTTACCGGCAAGTCTCTTTACTCGTTACGTAATGCATCATTCCGTAACTAACTCATTAGCTACATTGCTTGCAAGGCTTATAGTGATGTGCATTACCGAGAGGGCCTAGAGATACCTAATCTCGAAATACGCCAACCCAACATGTACCTTTGGAGACACCTATAGTACTCCTTTATAATCACCCAGTTACGTTGTGACGTTTGGTAGCACCCAAAGTGTTCCTCCGGTAAACGGGAGTTGCATAATCTCATAGTTACAGGAACATGTATAAGTCATGAAGAAAGCAATAGCAACATACTAAACGATCAAGTGCTAAGCTAAAGGAATGGGTCAAGTCAATCACATCATTCTCCTAATGATGTGATCCCGTTAATCAAATGACAACTCTTTTTTCCATGGTTAGGAAACATAACCATCTTTGATAAACGAGCTAGTCAAGTAGAGGCATACTAGTGACACTATGTTTGTCTATGTATTCACACATGTATTATGTTTCCGGTTAATACAATTCTAGCATGAATAATAAACATTTATCATGAAATGAGGAAATAAATAATAACTTTATTATTGCCTCTAGGGCATATTTCCTTCAGTCTTCCACTTGCACTAGAGTCAATAATCTAGTTCACATCACCACCAATATTCACATCTGTATGTGATTAATACCCATAGTTCACATCGTCATGTGATTAACACCCAAAGGGTTTACTAGAGTCAATAATCTAGTTCACATCACTATGTGATTAACACCCAAAGAGTACTAAGGTATGATCATGTTTTGCTCGTGAGAGAAGTTTAGTCAACGGGCCTGTCATATTCAGAGCCGTATGTATTTCGCAAATATTCTATGTCCACAATGCTCTGCACTGAGCTACTATAGCTAATTGCTCCCACTTTTAACATGTATCCAGATTGAGACTTAGAGTCATCTGGATTGGTGTAAAAGCTTGCATCGTTGTAACTTTTACGACGGGCTCTTTTATCACCTCCATAATCGAGAAACATCTCCTTAGTCCTCACTAAGGATATTATTGACCCATGTCCAGTGATCTACTTATTAGATCAAAATTGTATTCCTTTATCAAACACAGAGCAAGGTATATAATAGGTCTGGTTCACAGCATAGCATACTTTATAGAACCTATGACTGAGGCATAGGGAATGACTTTTCATTCTCTTTCTATTTTCTGCAATGGTCGGGTCTTGAGTCTTACTCAACTTCACACCTTGTAACACAGGCAAGAACTCCTTCTTTGACTGTTCCATTTTGAACTATTTCAAAAATTTATCAAGGTATGTACTTATTGAAAAATCTTATCAAGCGTCTTGATCTATCTATATAGATCTTGATGCTCGATGTGTAAGCAGCTTCACCGAGGTCTTGCTTTGAAAAACTCTTATTCAAGTATCCTTTCATGCTATCCAGAATTTCGATATCATTTCCAATATACAATATGTCATGCACATATAATATTAGAAATGCTACAGAGCTCCCACTCACTTTCTTGTAAATACAGGCTTCTTCAAAAGTCTGTATAAAACCATATGCTTTGATCAACTCATCAAAGCGTATATTCCAACTCCGAGATGCTTGTACCAGTCCATAGATGGATCGCTGGAGCTTGCACACTTTGTTAGCATCTTTAGGATTGACAAAAACTTTCTGGTTGCATCATATACAACTCTTCTTTAATAAATCTATTAAGGAATGCAGTTTTGACATCCATTTGCCAGATTTCATAAAATGTGGCAATTGCTAACATGATTCAGACAGACTTAAGCTTCGATATGAGTGAGAAAATCTCATCGTATTCAACACCTTGAACTTGTTGAAAACCTTTCGCAACAAGTCGAGCTTAGTAGATAGTAACACTCTTATCAGTGTCCGTCTTCCTCTTGAAGATCCATTTATTTAACATGGCTTTCTGATCATCGAGCAAGTTAACCAAAATCCACACTTTGTTCTCATACATGGATCCCATCTCAGATTTCATGGCCTCAAACCATTTCGCGGAATCTGGGCTCATTATCGCTTCCTCATAGTTCGTAGGTTCGTCATGGTCTAGTAACATAACTTCCAGAACAGGATTACCGTACCACTCTGGTGCGGATCTTACTCTGGAAGACCTACGAGGTTCTGTAGTAACTTAATATGAAGTTTCATGATCATCATCATTAACTTCCTCACTAATTTGTGTAGTAGTCATAGGAACAGATTTCTGTGATGAACTAATTTCCAATAAGGGAGCAGGTACAGTTACCTCATCAAGTTCTACTTTCCTCCCACTCACTTCTTTCGAGAGAAACTCCTTCTCTAGAAAGGATCCATTCTTTAGCAACGAATCTTGCTTTCGGATATGTGATAGAAGGTGTACCCAATAGTTACCTTTGGGTATTCTATGAAGACGCACTTCTCCGTTTTGGGTTCGAGCTTATCAGGTGAAAACTTTTTCACCTAAGCATCGCAGCCCCAAACTTTAAGAAATGATAGCTTAGGTTTACTGCTAAACCATAGTTCATACGGTGTCGTCTCAACGGATTTAGATGTTGCCCTATTAAACGTGAATGCAGCTGTCTCTAATGCATAACCCCAAAATGATAGTGGTAAACCGATAAGAGACATCATAGATCGCACCATATCTAGTAAAGTACGATTACGACGTTCGGACACACCATTACATTGTGGTGTTCCAGATGGCGTGAGTTGCGAAACTATTTCACATTGTTTCAAATGAAGACCAAACTCATAACTCAAATATTTGTCTCCACGATAAGATCATAGAAACTTAATTTTTCTTGTTACGATGATTTTTCCACTTCAGTCTGAAATTCTTTGAACTTTTCAACTATTTCAGACTTATGTTGCATCAAGTAGATATACCCATATCTGCTCAAATCATCTGTGAAGGTTAGAAAATAAAGATACTTGCCATGAGCCTTAACACTCATCAGATCGCATACATCGGTATGTATTATTTCCAATAAGTTAGTAGCTCGTTCCATTGTTCCGGAGAATGGAGTTTTAGTCATCTTGCCCAAAAGGCACGGTTCGCAAGCATCAAATGATTCATAACCAAGTGATTCCGAAAATCCATCTTTATGGAGGTTCTTCATGCGCTTTACACCGATATGACCCAAATGGCAGTGCCACAAATAAGTTGCACTATCATTATCATCTTTGCATCTTTTGGCATCAATATTATGACTATGTGTATTACTACGATCGAGATCCAACAAACTATTTTCATTGGGTGTATGACCATCGAAGGTTTTATTCATGTAAACAGAACAACAATTATTCTCTGACTTCAAATGAATAACCGTATCGCAATAAACATGATCAAATCATATTCATGCTCAACGCAAACGCCAAATAACATTTATTTAGGTTTAACACTACTCCCGAAAGTATAGGGAGTGTGCGATGATGATCATATCAATCTTGGAACCACTTCCAATACACATCGTCACTTCACCCTCAACTAGTCTCTGCTTATTCTGTAACTCCTGTTTTGAGTTACTAATTTTTAGCAACCGAACAAGTATCAAATACTCAGGGGCTACTATAAACACTAGTAAGGTACACATCAATAACCTATATATCAAATATACCCTTGTTCACTTTGCCATCCTTCTTATCCACCAAATATTCAGGGTATTTCCGTTTCCAGTGACCATTTCCTTTGCAGTGTAAGCACTCAGTTTCAGGCTTTGGTCCAGCTTTGGTCTTCTTCACGGGAGTGACAACTTGTTTGCCATTCTACTTGAAGTTTCCCTTTCTTTCCCTTTGCCCTTTTCTTGAAACTAGTGGTCTTGTCAATCATCAACACTTGATGCTCTTTCTTTATTTCCACCTTCATCAATTTCAACATCACGAAGAGCTCGGGAATTGTTTTCGTCATCCCTTGCATACTATAGTTCATCACGAAGTTCTAGTAACTTAGTGATGGTGACTAGAGAATTCTGTCAATCACTATCTTATCTGGAAGATTAACTCCCACTTGATTCAAGTGATTGAAGTACCCAGACAATCTGAGCACATGCTCACTAGTTGAGCGATTCTCCTCCATCTTTTAGCTATAGAACTTGTTGGAGACTTCATATCTCTCAACTCGGGTATTTGCTTGAAGTATTAACTTCAACTCCTGGAACATCTCATATGGTCCATGACGTTCAAAACGTCTTTGAAGTCCCGATTCTAAGCTGTTAAGTATGGTGCACTAAACTATAAAGTAGTCATCATATTGAGCTAGCCAAACGTTCATAATGTCTGCATTTGCTCCTGCAATAGGTCTGTCACCTAGCGGTGCATTAAGGACATAATTCTTCTATGCAGCAATGAGGATAAACCTCAGCTCACGGATCCAATCCACATCATTGCTACTAACATTTTTCAACACAATTTTCTCTAGGAACATATCAAAATAAACATATGAAAGCAACAACGCAAGCTATTGATCTACAACATAATTTGCAAAATACTACCAGGACTAAGTTCATGATAAATTTAAGTTCAATTAATCATATTACTTAAGAACTCCCACTTAGATAGACATCCCTCTAATCCTCTAAGTGATTACGTGATCCATATCAACTAAACCATGTCCGATCATCACGTGAGATGGAGTAGTTTCAATGGTGAACATCACTATGTTGATCATATCTACTATATGATTCACACTCCACCTTTCGGTCTCCGTGTTCCGAGGCCATATCTGTATATGCTAGGCTCGTCAAGTTTAACCCGAGTATTCCGCGTGTGCAACTGTTTTGCACCCATTGTATTTGAACGTAGAGCCTATCACACTCGATCATCACGTGGTGTCTCAGCACGAAGAACTTTCGCAACGGTGCATACTCAGGGAGAACACTTCTTGATAATTAGTGAGAGATCATCTTAAAATGCTACCGACAATCAAAGCAAGATAAGATGCATAAAGGATAAACATCACATGCAATCAATATAAGTGATATGATATGGCCATCATCATCTTGTGCTTGTGATCTCCATCTTCGAAGCACCGTCGTGATCACCATCGTCACTGGCGCGACACCTTGATCTCCATCGTAGCATCGTTGTCGTTACGCCATCTATTGCTTCTACGACTATCGCTACCGCTTAGTGATAAAGTAAAGCAATTACAGGGCGTTTGCATTTCATACAATGAAGCGACAACCATATGGCTCCTGCCAGTTGCCGATAACTTCGGTTACAAAACATGATCATCTCATACAATAAAATATAGCATCACGTCTTGACCATATCACATCACAACATGCCCTGCAAAAACAAGTTAGACGTCCTCTACTTTGTTGTTGCAAATTTTACGTGGCTGCTACTGGCTTTAGCAAGAACCGTTCTTACCTACGCATCAAAACCACAACGATAGTTCGTCAAGTTAGTGCTGTTTTAACCTTCGCAAGGACCGGGCGTAGCCACACTCGATTCAGCTAAAGTGAGAGAGACAGACACCCGCCAGCCACCTTTAAGAACAAGTGCTCATAACGGTGAAACCAGTCTCGCGTAAGCGTACGCGTAATGTCGGTCTGGGCCGCATCATCTCACAATACCGCCGAACCAAAGTATGACATGCTGGTAAGCAGTATGACTTGTATCGCCCACAACTCACTTGTGTTCTACTCGTGCATATAACATCAACACATAAAACCTAGGCTCGGATGCCACTATTAGAGAACGTAGTAATTTCAAAAAATTTCCTACGCACACGCAAGATCATGGTGATGGCATAGCAACGAGAGGGGAGATTGTTGTCCACGTACCCTCGTAGACCGTAAGCGGAAGCGTTATGACGACGCGGTTGATGTAGTCGTACGTCTTCACGATCCGACCGATCCAAGTACCGAACATACGGCACCTCCGAGTTCAGCACACGTTCAGCTCGATGACGATCCCCGGACTCCGATCCAGCAAAGTGTCGAGGATGAGTTCCGTCAGCACGACGGCGTGGTGACGATGATGATGCTCTACCGGCACAGGGCTTCGCCTAAACTCCGCGACGATATGACCGAGGTGGAATATGGTGGAGGGGGGCACCGCACACGGCTAAGGAACGATCCGTAGATCAACTTGTGTTGTAATGGGGTGCCCCCCTGCCCCCGTATATAAAGGAGCAAGGGAGGGGGTGGCCGGCCTAGGAGGAGGCGCACCAAGCAGGAGCCACCGGGAGTAGGATTCCCCCCTTCCAAGTAGTAGGAGTAGGAGTCAAGGAAAGGGGGAAGAGAAGAGAAGGAAGGAGGGGGCGCAGCCCCTCCCTCTAGTCCAATTCGGACTAGGCCTTGGGGGGGCGCCCAACCTCTCCTCTCTCTTTCCCCTAAAGCCCAATAAGGCCCATATACTCTCCGGCGAATTCCCGTAACTCTCCGGTACTCCAAAAAATACTCGAATCACTTGGAACCTTTCCGAACTCCGAATATAGTCGTCCAATATATCAATCTTTATGTCTCGACCATTTCGAGACTCCTCGTCATGTCCCCGATCTCATCCGGGACTCCGAAATCCTTCGGTACATCAAAACTCATAAACTCATAATATAACTGTCATCGAAACCTTAAGCATGCGGACCCTACGGGTTCGAGAACTATGTAGACATGACCTAGAACTATTCTCGGTCAATAACCAATAGCAGAACCTGGATGCCCATATTGGCTCCTACATATTCTACGAAGATCTTTATCGGTCAAACCGCATAACAGCATACGTTGTTCCCTTTGTCATCGGTATGTTACTTGCCCGAGATTCGATCGCCGGTATCCAATACATAGTTCAATCTCGTTACCGGCAAGTCTCTTTACTCGTTACATAATGCATCATTCTGTAACTAACTCATTAGCTACATTGCTTGCATGGCTTATAGTGATGTGCATTACCGAGAGGGCCTAAAGATACCTCTCCGACAATCGGAGTGACAAAACCTAATCTCGAAATACGCCAACCCAACATGTACCTTTGGAGACACCTATAGTACTCCTTTATAATCACCCAGTTACATTGTGACGCTTGGTAGCACCCAAA
Source organism: Triticum dicoccoides (assembly GCF_002162155.2). Classification (NCBI taxonomy): domain Eukaryota; kingdom Viridiplantae; phylum Streptophyta; class Magnoliopsida; order Poales; family Poaceae; genus Triticum; species Triticum dicoccoides. The sequence goes on from NC_041383.1 coordinate 631,289,474, forward strand.
GTGTTCCTCCGGTAAACAGGAGTTGCATAATCTCATAGTTATAGGAACATGTATAAGTCATGAAGAAAGCAATAGCAACATACTAAACGATCAAGTAGTAAGCTAAAGGAATGTGTCAAGTCAATCACATCATTCTCCTAATGATGTGATCCCGTTAATCAAATGACAACTCTTTTGTCCATGGTTAGGAAACATAACCATCTTTGGTAAACGAGCTAGTCAAGTAGAGGCATACTAGTGACACTATGTTTGTCTATGTATTCACACATGTATTATGTTTCCGGTTAATACAATTCTAGCATGAATAATAAACATTTATCATGAAATAAGGAAATAAATAATAACTTTATTATTGCCTCTAGGGCATATTTCCTTCAGTAGTAACTCCTGGGTATTTCATACCGGTGCTGTTGCTCATATTTGTAACTCACAGCAGGAGCTGCGGAATAAGCGCTAGCGAAGGACGAGGTGACGATGCGCGTCGGGAATGGTTCCAAGGTCGATCTGATCGCCGTCGGCACGCTACCTCTACATTTACCCATGGGATTAGTTTTAAACCTCAATAATTGTTATTTAGTGCCATGTTTGAGCATGAACATTGTATCAGGATCGCGTTTAATGCGAGATGGCTAGTCATTTAAATCCGAGAATAATGGTTGTTCTATTTATATGAGAGATATGTTTTATGGTCATGCCCCGATGGTCAATGGTTTATTCTTAATGAATCTCGAACGTAATGTTACTCATATTCATAGTGTGAATACCAAAAGATGTAAAGTTGATAACGATAGTCCCACATACTTGTGGCACTGCCGCCTTGGTCACATTGGTGTCAAGTGCATGAAGAAGCTCCATGCTGATGGACTTTTAGAGTCTCTAGATTATGAATCATTTGACACATGCGAACCATGCCTCATGGGCAAAATGACCAGCACTCCGTTCTCTGGAAGAATGGAGCGAGCAACCAACTTATTGGAAATCATACATACCGATGTGTGTGGTCCAATGAGCGTTGAGGCTCGCGGAGGATATCGTTATGTTCTCACTCTCACTGATGACTTGAGTAGATATGTGTAACGTCCCAAGACTGACGCTTCAGATGCCTTCCATGTTTTTCGTTGTCGCCGTGCGATTTATTTGTTTGTTGCATTTCATCATCGCATCATCCGCATTGCATCCGCATGTTTTCATAAAACCTCGTAGCCGTTCGTACTGACCGCTTCTCTCTTCGTCTTCGTTGACCTATTGTCAGACCCTAGTCTTTGTCGACCTCTCTCAGACCCCTCGCGTGCGTCCGAAACCTGCCCCGAACCTGACCCGCTCAGTCATCTCCGTTGGATTCGAATCATCCCCTAACATCCGTAAAATATCTTCGTTGTTTTATTTGGGCCTCCTAACCTATTTTCCCGGAGCCGTTCGATCGTGATCGGATGAACCAAAAACTCCCCTCTTTTCCTATATATATAGACCCCAACCCTAAAATTGAGGAGAGATGTCCCATCCATCCTCCTGCCCGCCGCCACCTACCTGCCTTCTCTCTCAGGATCCATCCCGCCGCTACTTGGTCGCCCCTTGATTCCAACGTCGACCAATCCCCACCGGATTTCTTCGATCCAACCAGAAACTCCCCTCGATCTCCACCTACACCCCCATTCTTCCCCGCCTCGAGCCAGGAGCTCGTCCACGACCCCGAGCCACTTCTCCTGCCGGCAACAGAAGCCAGCAACCAAGACCCCATCGTCCTCCTGCAGCAACCAGGAGCTCAAGCTCCCTCCACTCGGTCCATGGCGCCCTCGCCCTGAGCACGCCCGGCGCCGCATCGACCACGGCCAGGCCATGCCCCTGCTTCCTTCTCTCTCCCTTCATTCTCCTCCTCCTGTCGTTTCTCTCGCTCTCTCCCTCTGTCGCTCAAACTCTCTGTCTTTTGAACAGAGGACATGCGCCGCCTACTTCAGCATCGCCCACGCCCTCGTCTCTGGCCAGATCGGGCCGTCCCCGACCTCCATATCGCCGCCCCATTGCCTGGATACGTTGCTCCGTCCGGCCTCCCTCACCTCTCCCGCGTCACCGGAGGTCGCCTCCGCCCGCTGCCATCTTCTTCCCAGAGCGCCTCCCCGCCATGGCCGCCCGAACCTGAAGCTCCATCCTGCCTCGTTCCACGCCTCCGCTCCGGCCAGAACGAGCCGTCCCCGGCCTCCTCGTCCGATAGGCTTCCCCGTCAAGTCCTCGCGTTGCCATCCAGGTCCAGGTTGCCGTTTCCCTGCTCCTTCCTTCTCCTTTATTTTCTTCCTCCTGCCTCCCCTCACTCTTGATCTCTCTCTATAACAGCAGCAGTCGACACCGCCCTGCTCTGTTAGTCGCCGTCACTGTTAGATCCGCGTGAGGCCCTGCGTCCCAGCTTCCAGGCCATCGCGTCGCCCCATCGGAGGCCACCGCACCATCATAATCCCGTGCCTCTGCTTCCCCTTCGTTCCCTGCTTCAGGTCGAGCAGCGCTCGCTGCTTCGCTCGTCGACCATAGCCCCGCGTTGACCCTATGAATTGACCGTGCCAGCGCACGCATCGAACCACTGCCCTGCGCGTGGCCCAGATCTGCAGCAGGCCCAGCGCGCCGGCCCCGCTGCTTCCCCTACAGTTCCAGTCCGCCCCGGCCTACCTCTCTACTGCCTGGGCTTGGCCCATGGTGAGGCCACCCCTAGCGCCTCCTGTTTTTTTACTGTTGGGTCTGTTCCAATTTCAGTTTCGGCCTGTTCATGTTTTTTTCAGTTATGTGAATTTGTCTAATTTTCCAGTGATTTACTATTTTACAGAAAAACCCCTAGTCTTCATGCATTTAATAACTCACAAATCATGCATCATATGTAAAAACATTATATATGAAAAATGCTTAGTTTTTCATCTAGTTTCATAATATGCTACTCTCATCCATGTTTAAAATGTTTAAAATGATGTTTGTTTAAATTTGCTCAAATGCCATGCTAAAATGCTTTATTTCATAACTAAATAGCCGTAGCTCGGTTTTAAATAAACTTTATATGTAAATGGGGTGGGAAAATGCCTAGTTTAACATGGTGCACTTTATTTTCCTGTTTAACAACAATAAAATATGTTTTAGGGCAGAAAAGTACCAAATTCATAATTTGCATGTGGGGATTTACCGGAATTGTTGTTTGTTGTTCTGGCCTCATTTAAACTTGCCTAGATAGGTAGTTTAATTATGCTTCACCTCTTGCCATGTTTAACAACATTTAATATTGTTTGGTAGCTTAAACGAGATTAAACTAAATATGTCAATGTGGTGTTATGTCAATATGCAACTCGTTGCATATTGAGCTCCACTTAACTTGTAGTGTTGCTTGTTGCATTTTGCCATGCCATGCCATGCTATTTAAACCGGACATGCATCATACTTGAATTGTGCATCATGCCATGTTTATGTTTGTGCATTTACCATGTTGTTTGTTTCTTTCCGGTGTTGCTTCTTAGTTCTGGTAATGTTGCGATTGTGAGGATTCATTCGACCATGTCCGCTTGTCTTCTTCAAGGACTCGTTCTTCTTCCTAGCGGGATTTCAGGCAAGATGACCGCTACCCTGGATCTCACTACTATCATTGCTATGCTAGTTGCTTCGTTCTACCGCTTTGCTGCGCTACCTATCAATTGCTCCTCAAGCCTCCCGAATTGCCATGTCAGCCTCTAACCTTTTTACCCTTCCTAGCAAACCATTGCTTGGCTATGTTACCGCTTTTGCTCAGCCCCTCTTATAGCGTTGTTAGTTGCAGGTGAAGTTTGAAGATTGCTCCATGGTGAACAGGATTATGTTGGGATATCACAATATCTCTTATTTAATTAATGCATCTATATACTTGGTAAAGGGTGGAAGACTCGGCCTTATGCCTGGTGTTTTGTTCCACTCTTGCCGCCCTAGTTTCCGTCATACCGGTGTTATGTTCCCGGATTTTGTGTTCCTTACGTGGTTGGGTGATTTATGGGACCCCCTTGACAGTTCGCTTTGAATAAAACTCCTCTAGCCAGGCCCAACCTTGGTTTTACCATTTGCCTCACCTAGCCCTTTTTCCCTTGGGTTTCCGGAGCCCGAGGGTCATCTTTATTTTACCCCCCCGGGCCAGTTCTCCTCCGAGTGCTGGTCCAAACCGAGCGATGTCCGGCGCCCCCCTGGGCAACCAGGGTCTATGCCAACCTGTCGTCTTGCTCATCCGGTGTGCCCTGAGAATGAGATATGTGCATCTCCTATCGGGATTTGTCGGCACATCCAGGCGGCTTTGCTGGTCTTGTTTTACCATTGTCGAAATGTCTTGTAAACCCGGATTCCGAGTCTGATCGGGCCTTCCTGGGAGAAGGTATATCCTTCGTTGATCGCGAGAGCTTATCATGGGCTAAGTTGGGACACCCCTGCATGGTATAAACTTTCGAAAGCCGTGCCCGCGGTTATGGGCAGATGGGAATTTGTTAATGTCCGGTTGTAGATAACTTGACACCAGATTCGAATTAAAACGCATCAACCGTGTGTGTAGCCGTGATGGTCTCTTTTCGGTGGAGTCCGGGAAGTGAACACGGTCTTTGGGTTATGTTTGACGTAAGTGGGAGTTCAGGATCACTTCTTGATCATTGCTAGCTTCACGTTCGTTCCGTTTGCTCTCTTCTTGCTCTTATTTGCGTATGTTAGCCACCATATATGCTTAGTCACTGCTGCAACCTCACCACTTTACCCCTTCCTTTCCCATTAAGCTTTGCTAGTCTTGATACCCATGGTAATGGGATTGATGAGTCCTCGTGGCTCACAGATTACTACAACAACAGTTGCAGGTACAGGTTATGAGATGATCATGACGCAAGAGTGATGTTTGCTTTTTTCGGAGTTCTTCTTCTGCTTCTTCTTTGATCAGGGGATAGGTTCCAGGTCGGCAGCCTGGGCTAGCAGGGTGGATGTCGTTTGAGTTTCTGTTTGTGTTTCATCCGTAGTCGGATGATGCTATTGTGTATGATGTATCATTGTATTCGTGTGGCATTGTATGCCTCTTGTATGTATCCCCATCTATTATGTAATGTTGATGTAATGATATCCACCTTGCAAAAGCGTTTCAATATGCGGTTCTATCCTTGGTGGGACCTTCGAGTCTCTTTAGGATAGTATCACATATTGGGCGTGACAATATGGGTATGTCTACTTGATGAAACACAAGTCTGAGACCTTTGAAAAGTTCAAGGAATTTCAGAATGAGGTAGAGAATCAACGTGACCGAAAGATAAAATTCTTACGATCAGATCGTGGAGGAGAATATTTAAGTCACGAATTTGGTACGCACTTAAGGAAATTTGGAATCGTTTCACAACTCACGGCGCCTGGAACACCTCAGCGTAATGGTGTGTCCGAACGTCGTAATCACACTCTATTGGATATGGTGCGATCTATGATGTCTCTTACCGATTTACCGCTATCATTTTGGGGATACGCTCTAGAGACAGTTACATTCACTTTAAATAGGGCTCCGCCTAAATCCGTTGAGACGACACCGTATGAATTATGGTTTGGGAAGAAACCTAAGCTGTCGTTTCTAAAAGTTTGGGGATGTGATGCTTATGTCAAGAAACTTCAACATGAAAAGCTCGAACCCAAGTCGGAAAAATGCGTCTTCATAGGATACCCTAAGGAAACCATTGGGTATACCTTCTACTTAAGATCCGAGGGCAAGATCTTTGTTGCCAAGAACGGATCCTTTCTGGAAAAAGAGTTTCTCTCCAAAGAAGTAAGTGGGAGGAAAGTAGAACTCGATGAAGTACTACCTCTCGAACCGGAAAGTAGTGCAGCTCAGGAAAATGTTCCTGTGGTGCCTACACCGACTGGAGAGGAAATTAATGATGATGATCAAGGTACTTTGGATCAAGTTGCTACTGAACTTCGTAGGTCCACAAGGACACGTTCCACACCAGAGTGGTATGGAAACCCTGTCGTGGAAATCATGTTGTTAGACAACGGTGAACCTTCGAACTATGAAGAAGCGATGGCGGGCCCAGATTCCAACAAATGGCTTGAAGCCATGCAATCCGAGATAGAATCCATGTATGAAAAATGGATCTTTAAGAAGAAGACGGACGCGGATGGTAATGTTACCATCTATAAAGCTCGACTTGTCGCGAAGGGTTATCGGCAAGTTCAAGTGGTTGACTACGATGAGACTTTCTCTCCCGTAGCAAAGCTGAAGTCCGTCCGAATCATGTTAGCAATTGCCGCATACTATGATTATGAGATATGGCAGATGGACGTAAAAACGGCATTCCTTAACGGCTATCTTAAGGAAGAACTATATATGATGCAGTAGGAGGGTTTTGTCGATCCTAAGAATGCTAACAAGGTATGCAAACTCCAGCGATCCATTTATGGGCTGGTGCAAGCATCTCGGAGTTGGAACATTTTCTTTGATGAGATGATCAAAGCATTTGGGTTTATGCAGACTTATGGAGAAGCCTGCGTTTACAAGAAAGTGAGTGGGAGCTCTTTAGCATTTCTCATATTATATGTAGATGACATACTTTTGATGGGAAATAATATAGAACTTTTGGACAGCATTAAGGCCTACTTGAATAAGTGTTTTTCAATGAAGGACCGTGGAGAAGCTGCTTACATATTAGGCATCAAGATCTATAGGGATAGATCGAGACGCCTCATAGGTCTTTCACAAAGCACATACCTTGATAAGATTTTGAAGAAGTTCAAAATGGATCAGTCCAAGAAAGGGTTCTTGCCTGTATTGCAAGGTGTGAGATTGAGCTCGGCTCAATGGCCGACCACGGCAAAAGATAAAGAAGAGATGAGTGTCATCCCCTATGCCTAAGCAATAGGATCTATTATGTATGCCATGCTGTGTACCAGACCTGATGTAAACCTTGCCGTAAGTTTGGTAGGAAGATACCAAAGTAATCTCGGCAAGGAACACTGGACAGCGGTCAAGAATATCCTAAAGTACCTGAAAAGGACAAAGGACATGTTTCTCGTTTATGGAGGTGACGAAGAGCTCGTCGTAAAGGGTTATGTCAATGCTAGCTTCGACATAGATCTGGATGACTCTAAGTCACAAACCGGATACGTGTATATGTTGAATCGTGGAGCAGTAAGCTAGTGATGTTGCAAGTAGAGCGTCGTGGCGGGATCTACATGTGAAGGGGAGTACATGGCAGCCTCGGAGGCAGCACATGAAGCAATATGGATGAAGGAGTTCATCACCGACCTAGGAGTCATACCCAATGCGTCGGGGCCAATCACTCTCTTCTGCGACAACACTGGAGCTATTGCCCTTGCCAAGGAGCCCAGGTTTCACAAGAAGACCAGGCACATCAAGCGTCATTTCAACTCCATCCGTGAAAATGTTCAAGATGGAGACATAAATATTTGCAAAGTACATACAGATCTGAATGTCGCAGATCCGTTGACTAAACCTCTTCCGCGAGCAAAACATGATCAACACCAGAACTCTGTGGGTGTTCGATTCATCACAATGTAACTAGATTATTGACTCTAGTGCAAGTGGGAGACTTTTGGAAATATGCCCTAGAGGCAATAATAAAAGGATTATTATTATATTTCCTTGTTCATGATAATTGTCTTTTATTCATGCTATAATTGTATTATCCGGAAATCATAATACACGTGTGAATACTTAGACCACAACATGTCCGTAGTGAGCCTCTAGTTGACTAGCTCGTTAATCAACAGATAGTCATGGTTTCCTGACTATGGACATTGGATGTCATTGATAACGGGATCACATCATTAGGAGAATGATGTGATGGACAAGACCCAATCCTAAGCATAGCACAAAGATCGTGTAGTTCGTTTGCTAGAGCTTTTCCAATGTATTTTTTCCTTAGACCATGAGATCGTGTAACTACCAGATACCGTAGGAGTGCTTTGGGTGTACCAAACATCACAACGTAACTGGGTGACAATAAAGGTGCACTACAGGTATCTCCGAAAGTGTCTGTTGGGTTGACACGGATCGAGACTGGGATTTGTCACTCCGTATGACGGAGAGGTATCTCCTGGCCCACTCGGTAATGCATCATCATAATGAGCTCAAAGTGACCAAGTGTCTGGTCATGGGATCATGCATTGCGGTACGAGTAAAGTGACTTGCCGGCAACGAGATTGAACGAGGTATTGGGATACCAACGATTGAATCTCGGGCAAGTAACGTACCGATTGACAAAGGGAATTGTATACGGGGTTGCTTAAATCCTCGACATCATGGTTCATCCGATGAGATCATCGAGGAGTATGTGGGAGCCAACATGGGTATCCAGATCCCGCTGTTGGTTATTGATCGGAAAGCCGTCTCGGTCATGTCTGCATGTCTCCCGAACCCGTAGGGTCTACACACTTAAGGTTCGGTGACGCTAGGGTTGTATGAATATGAGTATGCAGCAAACCGAAAGTTGTTCCGAGTCCCGGATGAGATCCCGGATGTCACGAGGAGTTCCGGAATGGTCCGGAGGTAAAGAATTATATATAGGAAGTGCAGTTTCGGCCATCGAGAGAGTTTCGGGGGTTACCGATATTGTACCGGGACCACCGGAAGGGTCCCGCCGGTCCACCTGGTGGGGCCACCTATCCCGGAGGGCCCCGTGGGCTGAAGTGGGAGGGGAACCAGCTGCTAGTGGGCTGGTGCGCCCCCCCTTGGGCCCCCCTGCGCCTAGGGTTGGAAACCCTAGGGTGGGGGGCGCCTCCACTTGCCTTGGCGGGCACTCCACCCCCCTGGCCGCCGCCCCACTTGGGAGATCCCATCTCCAGGGCCGGCGCCCTCCCAGGGGGCCTATATAAGGGGGGGAGGGAGGGTAGCCGCACCCTGAAGTCTTGGCGCCTCCCTCTCCCCTGCTATACCTCCTCCTCCCGTAGTCGCTTGGCGAAGCCCTGCCGGAACCCCGCTGCATCCACCACCACGCCGTCGTGCTGCTGGATCTTCATCGACCTGTCCTTCCCCCTTGCTGGATCAAGAAGGAGGAGATGTCACACTGACCGTACGTGTGTTGAACGCGGAGGTGCCATCCGTTCAGCGCTAGGATCCCCGGTGATTTGGATCACGACGAGAACGACTCCCTCAACCCCGTTCTCTTGAACGCTTCCGCACGTGATCTACAAGTGTATGTAGATGCAATCCTCTCTCTCGTTGCTAGATGAACTCATAGATTGATCATTGTGGACGTAGGAATTTTTTTTTATGCAACGTTCCCCAACAGTTTCGTGGCTCCCCCTGATGTTTCTAGGGTATAAGAGTATATATAGGCAAAAGAAGTACGTCGGTGGAGCTACGAGGGTTCCATGAGGGTGGGGGGCGCGCCTACCCCCCCATGGGCGTGCCCTCCTGCCTCGTGGCCGCCTCATAGAGTCCCAGACTTCAACTCCAAGTCTTCTGGATTGCTTTTGTTCCAAGAAAGATCCTCGCGAAGGTTTCATTCCGTTTGGACTCCGTTTGATATCCTTTCCTCTTGGAAGAGACTTCCTCATCAATCAAAAAATCTTCATCCTTAGACTCAGATGTCTTCTTATTCCTCTGCCTAGTTGCAGCTTTTGGCAGGTTGTTGGGAGTGCTTCTGCTCCCATCATCAGAACTGCTCTCAGAGGGACTAGTGCCCTCACTCATCTGAACTTGTTCCTCGGAGATATTCTGGCTGTCACTGTTGTCAGACATGCTGCAAGCTGAAAGATGACTCTGTGAATAGACATAGATGAGATAGAGTGGATTAGCATCACAAAGTGCAGAGATTTTGCAAAACAATTGAGCCAAAAACTTAGTTTTAGTTTTCTACTGAAGTCATTTCGGAACTACCAATTTGGTGAACACGGTGACACCGAAGGAATATTCAGTGTCTCAACTAGCGAACTCGGTCAGACCGAGGCACAATACGGTGACACCAATATTGCTAGGATTTCACAAAGTTCTGAACTCGATCACACCAATTTACGAGTTTTAGTCAGACTGAAAATCACAGTGGAATGGTCTAGTCCAAATCAGTGGGACCGATTTCTACAACTCGGTCGGTCCGAGATGAGTTCGGCGGAAACCTAACCCTAAATTTTTGAATCAAAACTAATCTAAATGTTTTTTTGCTGGGTAGAATAGTTTCAATCGTGGCAAGAATCATGGTATTATCTTTGTGCTGAGAATCGGAGTGAGAAAGCACAAAGGATCGAACTCATATCCTAACTTGGCGGTGAGTTCTCTATGGTGACAATGGCGGAGGAGACCCCGTTGACAGCGGCAGAGACCAGTGGCAGGAGGACACTGGCGACAGAGGTGACGATCCGGAGACCTGGAGTCAGTAGAGCTGGACAGCACGAGCGAAGGTTTTTTGGAGAAATTTCCAAAAATTCAACCCGTGGGTATATATATCCAGACCCTGTCGGTGAGATCGAGTGGAACAACTCGGTGGCACCGAGATGCAGAATCGCAAGCGGTTATTGCAACTCGGTGAGACCGAAGTGTTCAAATCAGTTGCACCGATATTGAAACTTAGATCAACTTAATGAACTCGGTGTGAACGAAAGGAATGAACTGGTCAGACCGAGATGCATCAAGAGATTTTGTAAGCTTAAGTCTATGACGAGTCGGTGACTCCAAGTGCTCCTCACCCAGAGGGTTCGAATCTGACTTAGATCAAACTTTGTGATGTAGCATGAATAGAGTTTGAGATGAGAAAAGCATAAATAGCTAGAGAGAGTACTTAGGCATTCTTGTCCATCCATTTGGCAAAAGAAAAGCCCAAACAATCATAACAACAAATGGATGTCCTCGAATGGAGAAAATTATGCAACCAACATGCTCACGCCATAAGATAGCAAATGAAATATGTGGAAAATCATGCACAAACACTCTAGCATCTACTCCCTCCGTTCCGATTTACTCATCGTGGTTTTCATTCAATTCTGATTTACTCGTCATGGTTTTAGTTCAAATTTGAACTAAAACCACGACGAGTAAATCGGAACGGAGGGAGTATCAAGCAATTGGCGATGACTACGTCATCTATATATGAGTATATTGACTTAGGAGTCAAATGCGAACATTTGATCATAAGTCATACTCATCATTTAAGCACAAGCAGGGTTACCACTTTTACATAAAGTATTGTTGTGTTCACATCATTAGAGTTGCTTTATCTCAATTCTTAGAGTAAAGCTCCCCCTAAATGTGACATCCCCTTTTAGAGGGATGAACTGACCATGGGTTTTGTCGATGATGCCTTCATGTAGATGTTGAAGATGTGGATGCTCAATGTTGACATAGATCATTTGGAGCAATCCATTCGAGTGAGTTGCACTTTCAATACCTACATGAGTTAGTCCCACAAGGAACAAGTAAGGATATCCATAGACATAGAGTGAAGTACACACACATGATGATGTCAATGGAAGCATTGGGTTAGCTTGTCCCTTGACTTACTGTAAAGAGGGTTTGTGACTCCTTGAACTAGTACAAGATGTTGAAGTTGATTGCACTTGTTCTTACCAATATGAATATGAGTGAAGTATTTTGGCAGAGTCACCCTCAAGAACTCTCTGGTTCTTCTTCTTTGGGGTCCACATCATCTTGAAGGGAATCCTTGGGGTTGTAGATGTACTTGATGAAGTAGAACTTGAGGTGGACTTGGGAACCCACTTGACCAAAGCCTTTAGAGCATCCTCAAATGCATCAATCTCCTCTTGAAGCTTGTCCTTGCCTTTTAGCTTATGGTCTTGTGGTGGAAGATCATCTTGAGCTTGTGTCCCCTTGAAGGAAGTAGGATCATACTTCTCTTATTGAGGAACAAACTTTGTCTTGGGATATGATCTTCTTACCACTCAACTCCATTTGCATTGAACTTTTGTTCAAAACCCACACCTTGATTCTTCCGGTGCCTTCCTTGCTTCCGGCAAGGCTCTTGTAAACACCTTTCTCTATAATTCCCTTCAATAAGATATTTTCCTGCTCAAGTGTAACTTGACTAAGAGAATCATTAGTGGAATCAAGAGAGCTACTAGAAGCAACAATATTTTATTTAGCATGATTATTGTTACTACTAGAAGAAGAATCTTTCTTACTCTTGTTGCTAGATTTTACTTGTGGCATGTAACTAGACAAGAGAAAAAGCTTGGCAATGTAAGAAGAACTTTTCTTCCGAAGATCATCATTGATGGCTTTTAAGAACCCATATTATTGCTCTAGGCTGAGCTTCTTGAAGCGTAGCTTCTCATGATTTTTTAAAAGTTCTTGATGATCTTCTGAAGTAGTTTCATGAGCTAACTTAAGAGTGTTTAGTTCTTTAGTTAGACGCTCAATCTCCTTGTTATCATTGTCATTCGTTTCATCTTGATTAGCATGATTAATAGCAATTTCATTATAGTTTTCATCACTAGCATTGTCAACAAGTAAATCATCATCACCCAACAAGTCATCTTCATCTCTATTGAAATCAAAATACTCAGGGTGTGATACCTTGGGGCCTTTGTCCATGAAGCATCTTCCAATTCCTTCATTTGATGACTCAAATATGTCATAGGAGTTGGTTGACACAAGTGCAAGACCAACAACACCTTCATCTTGAGTATATTTGGAGTCGGAGTGATAACTTCTCTCGGAGTGGTGGTCAGAGTCAGAACCAGATACCTATTCACCAACATGATCTTGATGTCTTTGTTTTGTGTAGCTCTTTGATGACTTGTCCTTCCTTTCCGAATCCTTGCTTCTGCAAGAGGTTCTTCGTTCATAACGATCATCTCTACTCATTGTCTCTCTTGGAGGTGATTCTTCTCTTCTACTTCTTCTTTTAGGTGAGTCTTCTCTTCTTTTGTAGGGAGCCGTACACTCATTGGAGTAGTGTCCAGGTCTTCCACAATTGTAGCAATTTCGCTCACAACTAGAAGATCTTTTGTCATGGTAGGATCTAGACTTGGAGCTTCTTTCTTTGCTTGTACTCTTGTATAATTTGTTGAAGTTCTTCACTATTAAGCTCAATTCTTCATTGAAGACTTGTTTTTCACTTGATGTTGTAGGAGCATCACATGAGGCTTTATATGCACCACAAGACTTGTTGGGCATATAACTATTAGGTATGACCCGCCCAGGAGGGGCTGGGTTATACCTATGGCGATTCATCATCATGAAGCCCACAAAGACGTTCTGAAGATGACGGTTTAGTTAAAGGGCCAATGGCCCAAAGACGGCTTAAGGCCCGTAGAGATAAACCGCCATATATGTATGACTTGTATTGTAAGGCAAGAATAGATAGTCAGCGAGCCGGACACTATTTATGAGCCGGCCGGGACTCTGTAAGTCGCTAGGCGTCGACCTCTATATATAAAGGGATGACCCGGCGGCGGTTCAGGACAAGAAACAAGAGACCGAGAACTAGGTCAAGTGGATTCGCTCCCTGGTAATAGAGACATAAGCAATACCACCTCAAACTGGATTAGGCCTTTACCTTCACCGCAAGGGGCCGAACCAGTATAAACTCCCATGTCCTTTGTCCCGTTTAACCCCTTTAAGCTTCCTCGTTGTGATGGCTCCATGACTAAGTCCTTCTACTAGGATATCTGATGTGACCTTTCCACGACAGTTGGCGCCCACCGTGGGGCCAGCGCACGGTGGATTTGAGTTCTTAAAGGGCATCTTCGAAGGGCTCAAGGGATACGCTGTGGGCCGGATGACCAAGAGTCGTTGCGGCAAGCTCTACATCGACGACGCAGGCTGGGGCCCCGATGCCGGCTCAATTGAGTACAGGTACCAGGTCCCCTTTGGCGGAATCCATGTCTTCATTGGCAAGATCGACGAGCCAGGCCCTGAGCTAGATATCTGCACCAACATCATCGAGACGGCTCAGCGTGCGAGACCCGCCCGAGCTTGGCCCGCCGTGAAGCATGCCTTCATGGGATACATCCATGGAGGAGAATTTGATGAAGGATCTATGTTTGGCGGTGAGACGGCCATCTACTCTGACGGCGAGTAGTCCATGAGTGAGACTGATTCGTTGTATCAATTGCAAGATGGCGTGCTTGGGGGCTATTTCGATGGCAACAGTATTTCATACCCCTATGAGCCGCCAAACAGAGTTGGAATCTTCATGGCTGGCATGCAACCTGGGCAAAACTCTATGGCTGTGGCAACAACGACTTCCAGGTCAGCAGTAGTGATGCCAGTCGGGGCAGGAGGCCCTGTGCGCCCACTGGCTCAGGTTTTGATGGCTTTAATGGACAAATTGACGGCTCTGCTCACATCTATGGTCAACCCGGCGAATCAAGCTCAGCATGACATGGAGGTGGCATAGTTACGCGAGGAGGTAGCACAAGCTAAGGAAGACCTGGCAGCGGAGGACGTCAGGATGGCGGCAGAACGGGCTGGTTTGGATTCTCTGGCCCAGCGGATTCAATCCGAGGCTTTCCAGCTTACGATGGACCAGAACGCGTCAAATGAGATCATGAGGAGAAGGCACCAGTCCCGTCTGCCCACCGTTTATGAGCTTAGAAACCTCTTCTGCACGCCCGGTGCAGGGCCCAGTAACCCGCCGGAGATAAACCGGACTGCGGCGCCCGGGGCAGGAACGCCGGTTTAGCCACGCGTGACAAAACCCCCTTGTCTGAATACCGCTCTGCCTCAGCATGTACCAATGCCACCGGGTCACTATTCTAATCCATTGGAGAACATGATTGCTGCGGCAGCATGATTGGCAACTCTCCCGGTGGATGGCGACTCTCCAACAGCGGTTGAAACATGAAGGGTCAGAGAACTTCTTCAGACGGCCTTGGCACAACAGGAGGCATATTCTTACAGTCGAGATAGGATTCACTCAACCCCTCTCCCAAGCCGGAGCCGGAGTTATAGTGTGGCACCCCGGCTCAGAGCAACCTGTTTACCCTACAGTGCCAGCCCAGAGATCGGGTCTTCTGGAAATACACAACAACATGGTACAGAAATAACCACTTTATTTATACTAGCGTGGTACAAAGGTCTGATATTACATTGATATTCGAGGCCAAGCGGCACACATGGTGCTGCTGGACAGCATGTACATTATTTAATGAATATGGCTGGGACCTCGATCACACGAAACTATGCGGCAACGGAAGAACGACGTAGCGGAACTCCATGGCACATGGACACCGATGTGGACACGGCCTAGACACGAGATGCACTCCGATGCGAATCAGGTTGCCTGAAAACTGGCATGACACGCCAGGTTAGTACATGGAATGTACTTGCAAGCTCACAACAAACATAAGCACGATGACAGACAATATCATGATAATTAATCAAGTTAAATTAATGCAAGAAATTATTACAAATGCAAAGCTATGTAGAACAACCAAACAGCGCACCGAGTCACACAGACTCGCTTACCAGACAGTTACCTCGTAACCAACGGGGACCACACTGGGGTCACACCTGAAACCAATCACTCATGAACACCTCAAGTGTTCAAGGTTCACCATGAAACAATGAATCACAACAATTACTAGTTTGCAAGATTAATTATAAAAGTTGATCCATGGTGTGACTTACTCCCGAGTCTTGCCCAGAACCGAGGGCGCAGCTATCGATAGATTAAATACACTCTACAGAGGTAGCGCACTTTACCCACACTACAGAATACCTGGCCTCGTACTCCCATTCGGGTGGACCAAAGTACTCCGACGAAACCCTCCCTTTGCCATGCACTCTCCCCGACCACTCCGACCATCTCCCTCTCAGGGCTAGGTCTTGGTTGGCCCTGTGTCTACCAAAGACACCAACGGCCACCGTAGTGGCAAAATGGTCCCAAACAGGGACAATGTACCATAAAAACAAACGAGCACACAAGGTTATGTCTGCCTACCAGTCCAGGGTATGCACACCCATAACCTTCCCTCGCGGGAGGCACCGGTGAGAGCCACGACAAAGGACCGAATCAAGACCTTCCCATTAGGTAAATGTGGTCGCACTGAATTAAAACCCGATTCAGTGGCACCATGATGTGATCAACAACATATTCAGGTTGAACTTAATCAAGTATTAACTTTCAGGTAAACTTTTTATTACTAACATGGCATCATACCGGAAATCATGCAACTACTCATCACACAAAGCAAGCAACTCTTAAGCATGGATCAAAACAAGCAATATAACTAAGTTACACTACTAAGATTAGAAACTTCTCTGGCTATAAGTCATTTTTTTCTACAAACAACATTTTTATTAGTTCATCGTTAAGTTGAAAACTATTACTAGCAAAAATAGCTACCATAACTTTCCATAACAAAATATCTAGTGCAAAATCTTACTCTACTTAGCCAAACAATTCTATGAACTCAACCAGAAGCTAAAAAAGCATATCAAGCCTAGTAAAACAACTAGCAATTAACCATATTAATTTATCAAATTTTAAATGCAATTAAAGACTCATATTCAAGTATAAACTCATAGATATTGAAACAACACCATCCAAATGATGTTGTGGCTTGCCTTAGTGAAGAGGAGGGTCACACACCTCCTGGTTAGCTTCAAGGCAAGATCCTCCTTCTGAATATATTTTAAAACCACAAAGATAAATGTCAAAACTCATTCTAAAAATCACCAGAAATTCTAGACAGCAAGGAAAAATCCACCTTTGCGTGTGCTACTAGAGCTTTCTGTAACAAAGACAATGCAAAAAGAATCAATTCATTTGGACTTGCGGTTTAGAAATTATGGCTGGTCAAAGTTTGGTCAAATTTCTAAATAAATTTGAATTAAACAGAAATTCCTGAGGGGGGGGGGGGTGACGTCGAAGGCGTAAAGTGGGAGTGCGCCTCCACTCATACCGCTTTGGGCGCGGGTGGTGAGGCTGACACTGGGCCCCACCAGTCAGGAGAGAGAGAGGGGGATCGAGATCAGAGGAGGGGCGGCGCTTCGCCGGAGCTTACATCGGCAACGAGGGGGTTTGCACTACTAGTAAAAGGGCTATAGATGGAATGGCCACTAATGGCGCACCAGACATGTGGTGCGCCACTACTATATAGCAGTGGTGCACCATGTGCTGGTGCGCCACTAGTAACAATTTTTTTATTTTTCCAAACATACTAATGGCGCACCAGTGCACAGTGCGCCATTACTACTTCTAACTAGTAATGGCGCACCAGCCGCACAGTGCGCCACCACTGTTGTTTTTTTATTCTTTTTTTTTGCAAAACTACTAATGGCGCATTGGGGCATAGTGCGCCCTTACTAGTTTAAACTAGTAATGGCGCACTATGCCACGGTGCGCCATTAGTGTGTATATATATATATATATTTTATTTTTTTGCAAAACTACTAATGGCGTACCACCAGTAGGTGCGCCATTAGTAATAGGGGTTACTAATGGCGCATTTGGAGGTGGGGCGCCATTAGTAACCTGGGACCAACAAGATATTTTGGACAGCCACACCTAACCACTCACTTTCCCCACTTCATTGTCTCCACCTCCTCCTCCAAGCTTGTCTCGGCTGCCTCCTCCTCCTCACCTCATTTGCACCATAGATTCATCCAAATTAAGTGGTAAATTACCTTTTGTTGATAGGTAAGTAAGGGGGAAAGCTATCTTTATGTTGTTCTCCCTCCAACAACGTGCACATGCACTTTTTATCGCCTAGCTAGATCTATGTATGTTCGTGGTGTTGCATATGTTTGTGGTGTTGCATATATGTTTGTGTTTGCAGGTACCGGTATTTGAAATGCGATAGTTTCCAATATTTTGCCGGAATGTTGATTCATTTCTGTTTCGGCGAGAATTTGGCACTATGCATTCCTTTTGGTCCTATTTTTAGGGAAAGTCATGCCAAATTTTTTCTTGGTTCTAAAATATCGTTTTGCTCTACCCCACAGGCGACCATGGTCCGCACGATGACTCAAGGCATCATGAATAGGTTTTTGACCTCCGCGAAGGCCGAGATGCTTCAAAAGAACGAGACGGAGATAAGACGTCCGTGTCGAAGATGCAAGCTGAAGAGCCTTTGCAGACCCGGATTCCGGGAAGGTGCGGGACCACCTGCTCTTGCGTGGTTTCATGGATGGCTATCGGTGGCAAGGTGATGAAGATGACTATGAAGTCGTCCATGGGGGCCGGGCAAGAAATGAGGAAGGGCGGCAAGACAACCACCGCGGCTCGGGTGGGTGAGAAGACGAAGAATCTCCAGGACATGATCACGATGGTGATGCTGTACACAGTCATCATGTAGAAGATGCAGGACATGATGAGGAGGAAGATGCCGGAGCAGACGAAGGGCATGATCATGAAGATGAAGATGCCGACGGACCAGACAACGATGGACTATCGATGGCTGGGTGCAGGACCGTCATATTCAAGAGCTGCTTCTCAAGCAGACGAATAACGCAAGAGCTGTCACCCGAGAGAAAGCCAAGATGGATCAACTGGAGATAGACGCGGTTACTCCATTTTATGAAGGATGCACGCCCAAGGGTACCCGCCTGAAAGTAACGCTCATGGCTCTGGAGATGAAGGTAAAACACAAAATGACCGTCGCATGCTTTGACGAGAACATGACATTCTGGCGCGAACGTCTTCCCAAGGGGAACAATTGCCCGACCAGTTTCGAGGAGGTGAAGAAAATCGCGTGTCCTCTGGATTTACCGCACGTGAAATACCATGTGTGTATGAACAATTGCTTCGTTTATTGGGACGAGCAGGCGGAGTCTACCATATGTCCGATGTGCGGCGTCACTCGATACAAGAAGAGGAAGAAAGCTCCTCGAAAAGTGGTGTGGTACTTTCCGATCACTCCTCATTTGCAGCGGTATTCCATGGACCCTAAGGTAGCAAAGCTCCTGCGTTGGCATGCGGATAGGGAGGAGAAGAAGCCAGAAGATGACACAAATGATCCATAGATAAATAAAAAAGACATGATGCTGAGTCACCCTAGGGATGGGAGCCAGTGGCAAGCGTTGAACTACGAACACCCAGAATTTGGGAAGGATCCAAGGAACATCGTGCTGGGCGCGAGCACCGATGGAGTCAATCCGTTTGGCAGCCAGAGAAGCACACATAGCACCTGGCCTGTGTTTGTGTGGATGTACAACCTTTCCCCCTGGTTGTGCATGAAGAGGAAGTACATTCACATGAGTATGCTAATTGAAGGGCTGAAACAACCAGGGAACGACATCAATCTGTATCTGGGGCTGCTGAAAGAGGAACTAGACACGCTGTGGAAAATGCCAACCAATACGTTGGACGCCGCATAGAAAGAATATTTCCCTATGAGAGCTGCACTACTCACGACGGTGCATGACTATCTTGGTTACGGATATGTCGCGGGGCAGGTGGTCCACGGATTTTCTGGATGTGTTAGGTGCATGGATGACACAACATATCGCCAGCTAGATAGAGATCCCGGGTCTTCGAAAACTGTGTTCATGGGACATCGAAGGTGGCTTCGCGACGATGACCCATGGAGGAAATGCAAGGATCTGTTCGATGGTGAAATCGAACCCCGAAGACGCCCGCGTACGAGGCGCGGTGAGGAAATAGATGAGCTTTTGAAAAATTTGAAAGATTGCCCACTGCCGAGAAAGAAGCAAAAGGCGCCAGAGCCAGGAAAGAAGCAAAAGGCGCCAGAGCCGCTGCTGAAGGTATGGAAAACGAGGTCTGTTTTCTGGGACTTGCCGTACTGGAAGATCCACTATGTGCCTCACAGCCTTGATGTTATGCATATCACAAAGAATATGTGCGAGAGTCTGCTTGGTACCCTGCTCAACATGCCAGAGAGGACCAAAGATGGGCCGAAAGCAAGGGTAGACTTGAAATCAATGGGCATCAGGGAGGAGCTTCATGCTAATGATGATGATGATGAGGTGAAGCAGGACACGGAAATTCGTCGCAAAGGCAAAAAGGCAAAGAAGATCGGAAATGACTACCCTCCCGCGTGCATCACTCTAAGTCAGGAGGAGATCGATCAGTTTTTCACCTGCCTCGTAGGAGTAAAACTTCCTTACGGTTACGCGGGGAAGATAAGCAGATACCCAGACCCAGCGAAGCAGAAGTTCAGCGGGATGAAGTCTCACGACTGTCACGTGCTGATGACGTAGATACTTCCAGTTGCAATCCGTGGGATCATGGACGTGCACGTCCGTGAAATGCTATTTGGCCTATGCAACTTTTTCGACGTCATCTCTCAGAAGTCGGTTGGCGTGAGGCAACTCAGAAGGCTACAGGAAGAGATCGTGGCGATACTATGCCAGCTTGAGATGTACTTCCCGCCCGCATTCTTCGATGTTATGGTGCATCTGCTGGTCCACATCGTGGAGGATATCATCCAACTTGGGCCGACGTTCCTGCACAGCATGATGCCGTTTGAAAGGATGAACGGTGTCATCAAAGGATACGTTCGCAACATGTCACACCATGAGGGAAGCATAGCTAGGGGCTTTCTGACCGAAGAGTGCATCTCCTACTGCATGAATTATCTAGGCATCGAGAACCCCGTTGGTCTGCCCGTCAACAAGCACCTTGGCAGGCTCGCTGCATGGGGTCACCGTGAGGGTCGCCGCGAAATGCATGTCGACTTCGAGGGTCGACTAGCCGACTTTGAAAGAGCAAACCTAGTCGCGCTACAACACATAGACGTGGTCAATCCTTGGGTGGTAGAGCACAAAACCTTTATTGAGAAGACGTACAATGACCGAGGCCAACAGAGGACGTACGGAGATATAATCAAAGAGCACAACTCATGTTTCACGTGTTGGTTCAAGTAGAAGCTTCTGTCGTACCCTTTACATGAGGATTCTTCTGCGGAAGAACAACTAATATTTGACTTGTCATAGGGCACCGAGCACAACCTGATGACGTATGAGGCATACGATATCAACGGCTACACATTCTACACCGAGGGAAAGGACATGAAGAGCGATGGTTATCAGAACTCCAGGGTAACGATGGAATCCTGCACCGGTAACGACAAGGACAAATACTATGGAAGGATCGAGGAGATCTGGGAGCTGAGCTACGCTGGAGAGAAGGTCCCGATGTTCCGTGTCAGATGGGCCAAGAACGTGATAAAAGGAGACCGGTATTTCACCACCATGGTTATACCCGAAGCCAAATCCAAGACCGCGGGCACAAACGTCACCGCGAAAAATGATCCATGGGTACTGGCTTCGCAAGTGGACCAATGCTTCTTCATTACCGACCCTCCAAAGCCCAGTCGTGTTGTCGTGAGGAGAGGCAAAAGGAAGATCATCGGAATGGATGGAGTCGCCAGTGAGCAAGACTTCGACAAGTACGGGGACCCGAAGATGGAACATGACGACGATGATGAAGTATCAGCATACACCACAAGAAGAAGCATGACCACCCTACCTAAAGGACGTCCGTTGAAGAGAAGAACTCCATTTACGAAAATAAGGGCAAGAAGATTGTGAACAGATAGCTAGCTAAGATCGATTGTATTTAAATTGTAGCCTTCATTTCTCGACTGTATTTCATGGGCACTTTTTGAACTCATGAATGTTTTTAAATTTCATGGACACTCGATCTCGACCCCCCTCCATCTCGATCGCTATCCCACCTCGCCAGATCCGGTCCCCCTCGCCGCCGAGCACCCCCCGCACCCTCTCCCCCGCTCCACTGGTC
>NC_041383.1:631311696-631377351 GCF_002162155.2 Triticum dicoccoides
TCCCCCGCTCCCTCCCCGGCCCGCTCCACCGTCACAAATGAATGCAACTAAAATTGCAAAAAAACAAACAAATTTGATTATATTTTCAAATAACAAATTTGATGATATTTTCAAATAATATATTAGATGATATTTTTTCATATTCATAAATATTTTCAAATAACAAATTTGATGATATTTTTTAAAAAATTATTACTGTTTTTATAAAAAATTATTACTGTTTCATATTCATATTCATTTTATTTTAAATTACTAGATGCAACAAAAAATAATAATAATAAAAATTAATTATGGTGCACCTCTGGCTGGTGCACCATTGCTGTATAAAAAAAAGATTACTAATGGCGCACCTTTGCCCTTTGCCTGGTGCGCCATTGCTATATATAAAAAAGATTACTAATGGCGCATCGACGGGTGGTGTGCCATTGCTATCAAAAAAACATACTAATGGTGCACCGCTGCGGGGTGCACCATTAGTAAGCTTCCCCCTAGCTAATTCCTCCCTCTCCCTCGCCAGATCCCCTTCATCCCTCTCTCCCTCGCCAGATCCAACCCGCACGCTGCCCCCCGACCCACGACGCCGCCGCCCCGACCCCCGCAGGACTCCACCCCCGCGCCCCCACCCCTGCCGCCCCGACCCCCACGGTCCCAACGAGGAGCCCGTCTGTCCGCCTCGTGCTACGGCTACTCCCGCCACTCGCACGCCCACATACGGCGGCGAAGCTGCCCGGGTCCGCCGCTCACCGTCTCCTCCGACTCCTCCAAGCCCCTCGCCTCCTCCTCGACCGGCGGCAATGCCGACCCCGACGAGGAGCCCGTCCTGCCCCTCCTCCAGGAACTCGCAGTAAGCCCGTCCTGTCCCTGTACATCACAGTGAGAAATTGGTCCCTGCCTTCTACCGATAGTGTCAGGCAGTTCTTTCATAATAAGTAGATTTTGATAATGAAGAATCAAACAACATGGCCCTGGGTTTTTTTTGTTCAAAGAGAGATAGATGGCCCTAGAGTTGGGAACAAAGTAATGGGGGAATGCTTCTATCATTGTGTCTATACTTTTTTCTTCTAGCAGTGTATGTTTAGATGGTTAGAGTCCATGTGAAGTGGCTTCTGAAACTATTCCATCAAAATGCCACTTTTGTTGTAGTCTGTAGACAAGGATCAACTTGCTGCAATTTGATGTTGCGGTTGATTTGAGAAACTTTGGTAAATTCAGAAATTGAACTTGTGATTCCCCCGCATCCTGCTTATATTTAAAGCTAAAAAATATATTTGTTGAAGATGTGTTCCTTCACTTTATGTTTGTACTATCATCCAATTGCTTGAGAGGCTTTCCTTGTGCCTGGAAAGAGTAAACATGTGTTGGTTGAGCAAGAGAGTTGCACTTCGTGTGTGCATTTTTTTACGTGTGTGTCTGATTTGTGTGCAAGTTTAGTTTTTCTCTTGGCTCTTTAGAGATTTGGTTGGAGGCCTTCGAAGATGAAGTTTTTCCTTGTGTTCCAAACGGCCCATGTAGCTAGAATTGGTATGATTTCTATGGAGAATGGCCAATTCAACTTCTTACCCCTCAAAAAAAATCAGCTTCTTTAAAACTGATAGCAGGTTCCTCCCATGTTTCACTTTTTCTAGTTAGTTTCTTCCAGCTATAGGTTAGTTTACAGCTAGAATTATGTATTTCAACCATTTATATGTTTAGTTTCTAGCTATAGGTTAGTTTACATCTAAGAACAAGAAGCTCTGAAATGAATGATGAATATTTTCTGTTGATTCTTTCTGGCCAGTTCATTCATCATTTAGGGCTTGATGTATGGAGGCTTGTCTACTTGTTTCTAATACAACATAATATTTGATATGAGCAGGGTGAACAACCTTCAGGTCCCGGGAATCGACTCAAGGTTGCAGACACTTCTTGTCTCACTTCTTTTATCATCGGTATAATATTCATATTAAGGAGTTTCTATAAGTTCATTGTTCTTACCTGCAAATTTAAAATGAAAGCACAATCAATCCATATTAAAGACTTTAGGTTGGTTTTGTTTTGAAGGTTCTTACTAGGGTTCTTCTTGGCTGCAATTCCCTGGTATATTGGTGCTTTTCTTCTAATGTTTGTTGCTTTGGATCACCGGGAGAAGCCTGGATTGATTGCCTGCACAGTTGCTGTAAGTACTCCATTTTCTAAAGATTATCACATAGTACTAGCATTTTCTTCTGGTACAAAAGAAAAGGGTTGTTGTTTGTCTTTTGTATAAAATGAACTGAAAACACTTAGATACTTATTAATGTTTCCTTACACGAATATTTCATGTAAAGTTGATTTTATAAAGCTGTGTGATCTTTGTTTCTAAGACTGAAAGTGCTTCTATCTCAAAAAAAGAAGAAGCAAAAAAAATTAAAAGTGCTCATCCTAGCGGCAGGCACAGCTCCTGTCACTTGTGACCATTGCTAGTAGGAGCTTGAATTATCTTACATGCTAAGTAAGTTTGAGGGTGAACATCAGATTTGTGTAAGCATCAGGACTTTTTAATGGAAATTCAAAGTATGTTTGAGGGTGAACATGAAGCAATGTTTGTTGTCAAACAAATTAAGAATTTTTTTAATTTATGTATTTACTATTTTTTTATTTTACTGATCAAGATGGTGTATTTGAGCTCGGGAGCAGAGACTCCACGTCCTGAACTCCTAATTTGTCCCTCTATGCATGGTGTTCATATACTATTTGCCTATTTGGTAAAAAAACAGTTTAGTTGCCTATTTGGTATGCTTGTCATGTCACTTGTACTACAAGCTTAGTTAGGAGTACTCCATCTAGTAGTAATTAATTTGTGTGGCTGTGAAAGTCACTTCTTTGGCATAGTAATGTTTTTATTCCAGTATTATTTTGTGGTGGTGTGGGTAGCAAGGTGCATGCACATAGGAGGGATTTACAAGAAAGAGATACTCCTGATAACAACAAAAGCTAACAAGGCAGTAAACTAAATCATTAGATGCATCTTACTGCTTTTATTCCTTCTTGGGGATAAAAAAATCCGGGATAATGATTTTACTTGTGATGGTAAACTAAATCAGAATGATGTTGTACTTGTGATGATGCTACTTGTGATCTTCTGAAATGACCCATTGGGGACTTCATTACACGGGGATAATGATTTTGCAGGTACCCAGATAGGCCCTTGATTTTGCCGGAATGTCGATTAATTTCCGTTCCGGCAGATTCGGGTACTCCATATGTCCTATTTTCAGCAAAGGTTATGCTGAAATTTTCCGTGAATTTTAGCATGACTTTGCTAAAAATCGGACATATGGGGTACTTGCGACTAATGCATGGGCCGGGGTAGCTTAGTACTTAATTAAGTAGGATCAACTGCCCCGCCATTCTTGCTGCATTAAACCATAGGTGGCAATAGAGCCAAGTGATTAGGCCCAACCTAGAATCGACAGACCCTAAATGATAAAACCTTGGCTTTTAGGGTGCCTCGGTGTCGATGAGAACCTAAATGATATATGCTTAGGCTTTTAGGGTGCCTCGGCGTTGACAAACCCTAAATGATAAAAGCTTAGCTTTTAGGATGCATCAGTGTCGATAAACCCTAAATGATGAGACCATGATCTTGTTCCTTGATAATAACCAACTTTTTGAACAAACTTTTTTCCTATTTAGAGCGAAACATGGCCCACAACGATGAGGCCGGCGGTTTGGGCGGCAAGCAATTCTGGGAGCTGTTCCACGATATGGAGGAAGAACCTCACCGCTATGAGGACGCCGCGGAAGACACCAATCCTGACTACACAACCCCTAGTGGCATCCGGGATGACACCACTGATGGTGCCGCCGAGGATGCCACCACTGATGACGGCGCACACATAGATGGCAACCAACCAAAGAGGCAACAGAAGGACCGGTGCCCGAGCGTGCTCTGCACCATCAAGGAGGAATTTACTGAAGTGAACTCCGACGGGCATCCAACGGCGCAAAAAGAATTAGTCAAGGGGTACTCGGTTCAGCTCGGGTGCATTCTCCGGAGCACCATCTCTATCAACACCGAGAACCTAAGGCATAAGGACCGAGGGAATTTGCGTAGCCTCCTCATCAAGAAGCTGCATGAACGATACAAGTTCCCCACTGACTTTGAAAACACACGCCTCTCAGGGAATAAAGTGAACAGTGCCTCTCTCACGAAGATGAGCATGGCCCTGTCTACTTGGAGACACACGACGAAGGCAATGATTGAAAAAGGTGATAGTTATGAGAAGATCAAGGAGAAATATCCTTTGATCAGCAAAGATGAATACAAGGAGTTCAAGATCAAGTGCAAGAGTAGCGCAACCTCCGAATCAAGTCAGTGGGGGAAAGAAGTGCGGGAGTTGAACTTAGGGGTCGACCAACTCGGTATCGGCGGTTATAGGTGGCGGAGCCTATATGGGACAAGGAGGACGCAGAGCATGCTGAGCAAGGCCTACCGCCCCGCCTTGAGAAATACTGTGACAAGCAGACCATGAACTATGTCAGGGCCCGGTACAAGGAGGACCCAGTAACAAAGGATATTACCACAGATCCGAAGACTAGAGCGCTTGAGCTTGTTCTGGTAAGGAATACACCCCCGCGTAATTAGCTCCATATGGTTGCATTCTAATTAATCCCCAATATTTCTAAATGGTTCACGTTCCTTCCGCAGGACACTGAAAGCAGTAGCGCGGGGTCAACTCAGAGCTCCCCTTTCGACACCCCTTTAAATAGGGCGTTGAACGTAATGAAAAACAAGGATAAGCTCAGTAAGTCGTCGTTAGCTGGTCGTGTGTCCGGCAAAGGCTTGTCCACAAAATGGTCATCATACTATACTTCTGGTGGGCGAAAGGAGAAAAAGACCAGCTCAGAAAGCCAGTCATGCGAGGTTGAAGCACTCAAGGCACAAGTGGCCCATATTCCGGAGATTACCCAAGAGAAAGTGCAACAACAACTGGGAACGACGCTCACCGCCATGGTGCCTATGTTGATTCAGGGGCTGACGACATGGATTGCGGGCGGCCAACAGGGGCCTCCCCGGGTTCCCAGCTTCACGGCCAGCAACTCGCACAACGCGCAAATGGCGCCATTGGTGTCTCAGGTGGCACTATTCGTGTCTGCGGCGCCGGCACGGGCATTGGAGCTTAACGCACCCGGGTGTACACCGACCGGCACCTCGCCAGCAAGCGGCCCCTCCATCAGTTGCAGGCCCGCCGTTGGTGGTGCCTCGACATTAGCCGAGCTCGACGGCATCACGGTAACTAAGCCTCTCGGCCGATGACTTCATTTCCTTGCCTTTGACTGGGCATCCCTGACGCCCTACATGTTTTTGCAGGGCGCCGCCAACGTTCCTTGCACTCTCCTGCACTTCGTGGGCGTCGAGTTGGTCGATGTCGCCAAGGGAAGAATCATTCAACCGGGCAACCCCGTGTTCCACGGTAATCAGATGCCACCCACAGTGTATAGGGTTGAACTGGTTCGGGTGCTGCCAGGTTATGACGAGCTGTTACCTCCAATTCGACCTGCTAGGGCCGACGAAGAAGATGAGATGACCCTCAGCGCCTGCGTAAACTAGCCCCTGCTTTGGCCGAAGAGCCAGATTTGTTTGGGGGCGGGGAACACCACCCCATAGACAAGACCGTCAGTCGTGCCGGCGCCAAGCCATGGCAAGAACGCCGCAACACTACCGGACATGCCGGACATCCCTATGGCACAGGATCCGTACATGCATATGGCACAGGATCCGGACGATGACAACAACGACGACGGTACATTTACCAACGTCAATAAGTACTTTGCCGAACATGGGTACGGTGACGAGTTCTGTGGGCCTCCTTCTCAAGAACCCAACCAAGACGACCGCGATCTAGCTGGTACGATAGAGAAATCCAATTGCAACAGGCGTCGTCTGGCGTTTAGTTCTTAGGAGACGCCTCCAGCTCCCATCTTCACCGAGCCTCAGATAGCCGAGGTGCGAAATATTATCAGCCCAGCACGCTCAAGAAGGCGGTCTGTGAGCAGAACTCGGTCCCATTATAGCAGATCAAGAAGAGGGGATGGAAACGAAAGACTAACAAGGGCGCCGGTGCGCGCCAGCCGGCACCGAATATGATCCGTGCTCAGGATGGGCCACCTTCACCTAAGGATATCTCGAGGAGGGTGCATGTGGCGGGTAGGGCGATGCTACCGACAAATATGCTCAATGCTGCAACCGATGCTATGCGGAGTCTGCATGACAGTGTTCTTTCTTTGGAGAAGCGGCATCTCTCCTAGAATGATGTGGCATACCCGGTTTTCGTGGCCAACGTGCCAGAGGGCAAGGGCTTTGTGGATGGTGCCATAGGGGGTACGATCGTCCTGTGGTTTGATGACATCTTTGCTATGTTTAACCTTCATCCGCTGCACTACACCTTCGTTCGGCTGTTTTCGTTGAGTATGGAGATGCAGATCATTCGAGACAAGACCCCGGACATCGTGATAGTCGACCCCTTCTACATGCGTGCCAAGATCTTGGGCAGCGCTGGGGACCGGCAAGTCGCGAGTTCACACCTCGAAGGTGTTATTCTGGCAAACCCAGATAAGGATAACTTTCTCGTGCCTTACTTTCCCAAGTAAGTAATCCCCTCACCGCTACGTAACATATGATTTCTTAGATTTTGATCGTTTTTTTTCTAACATTCAGTGTTCTGTGCAGTGACACACATTGCACACTCATCCTCTTAAGCCCGAAATATTCCACGGTCACGTATTTCGACCCGGACCGTGACTCCGAGATAGAGTACACAAATATCAAGAAAGTTCTTGATGATGCTCTCCCCGGCTATGCCACATCTGGAGGCACCTTTAAGAGGCCAGTTCGCAGGTACGACAGGCATGTGTTCACCCATAATACGACATTCCCCTGCGTTAAACAGCCGCCTGGCGGTCAGAAGGATGCCTACTACGCCCTCCATCACCTGAGGGCGATCGTACGGGACCATAATCACCTTCTGCTACCAAATAATGTCAAAGATTGGGCCGCAAGCTTGGCGGCAATCCGGGACGTGGAGCTCCGACAAGAATTCTTTCGCATCCAGTCGGAGTTTGCAGAAGTCATCCATCAAGATATCCTTCGTACCTCGGGGCAGTTCTACCTCAGAGATCAACCGTCCAACAGTGAGATAGACACAACGCTACAAATGCAGGCTGACAACGCCCGCGACTTCATGACTATCACGAAAGACGACGGCTTCATCCACGCTCCTGTCCCATGAGTCGAGTCGAAAGTAGTGATGCTATTTGTAGTTTTGAAATATCGATTAGCTCATGTTGTAATTAAACTTTAATGAACCTGTATGTCTCTTTGGTTTGGAGAGTCATTCAACTTAGATGTAATCGATGCTATTTATTTCTAGGACCATGAATCGTGCTATTAATGTCTTGCTTTTCTCTTCCGATCCTTTTGTTGCATACTTATATATTGCTTATGTATTGTCTGTTGTTTGGCTTGTGCATAGAGATGCCGTCGTATGTCGTGTACAAGGGTAAGGTTCCCGGAGTCTACGACGACTGGGAGGAGTGTCGGAGACAGGTTCACTGTTTCAGCGGTAACAGTTACAAAGGGTACACCACTAGGGCGGAGGCGGAATCTAGATACGCCCGCTATCTAGCGGGAGAGAGGAGGGAGCGTTGGAGGAACCAGATGAAGACCAATTTCATCACGATGATGCTCATTGTGATGACCGCAGCTCTCTTCTATGTGATGGTAGTTTAGATGATCGATATCGACTTCTAATGTGAAGACAAACTCGCTACTCACGGTCTCCGAGACTTGGAATGTTCTATCTTCGTTCGGTCTTTTGTATTCGGAGACTAATATGATGAATTGTATTCGAAGACTAACCTTCTATTGTACTCGATTAATCTGCTGTTGCTGTGTGGTTCTGTCTATATTCTGTCCAATAATATATTTTGTAACCTGTGCAAATATCAGAAAAAAAACAAAAAAACCTAATATTAATACTAATGGCGCATCACCCCACAGTGCTCCATTAGTATGCCAAAGGATACTAATGGTGCATCAGCCCACAATGCGCCATTAGTATGCCAAAGCACATGGGTAAATATGGCCCCCTGGGAGGCATACTAATGGCGCATGACGTGGTGCGCCATTAGTATACCAGATACTAATGGCGCACCAGTGGTGCGCCATTAGTATATAATACTAGTGGCGTGGTACTAGTGGCGCACCAGTAGTGCGCCATTAGTAGGCAAAACTGGTGCGCCACTAGTAGGCCTTTTCCTAGTAGTGTTGGGGCTAGGCTAGAGGGATAGATTGGAAGTGGGGCTCGCGGCGCACCTGCCTGTACCCGTGGCTTGGCGAGAGGTGGACAGAGCTGGTCGCAATCGAGCTCGCAAGCTTTGGTGGTGGATGGGGTTCACCGGAGAGGTGGAAGACGGAGGCTAGAGGCAACTCCGAGGGCTTGGCGGGGTCCAGGCAGCTCCAGTAGACCACCAAGGCCCTGCCCAAGCAGCTGCTTGAGTTCAAGAGGCCTTGGAGAGTGGCAGCTGGTCTGCGGGGATCGTCGGAGTCCTCGGGTCGGGGCGACGGCCAGAGGCCTACCTGACCAAATTGCGGTCATTCTACGTGTTCGTGGTGGTTGTGGGGAGTAGCGCGTGGCCAGGATTCGAGTCGGGGTGGCTTCATATAGTCGGAGCAAGAGGGAGCGGGGGACGTGTCGCGGCCGGAGCGCTCTGGACATGCGGTGAACATCGACGAGAGGCTCCAACGTGAGGGGACAGGGTGCAGCGTCAACGTCGGCGCTTGCCCACGCTCGCGGACGAGCACATGAGGCGGTTTGAGATGGGGACGAGCACACCCGTGCACTGAGCCATTTTGGCCGCGACCTGACCGGTCTTGCTGCGGTGGCTCCGGCATTGGCGAGCGCCAGGGAGGGGTCATGGGTGATGGGTTGAGGGTTGTGGCACGTTGCAGCA
Organism: Triticum dicoccoides; assembly: GCF_002162155.2. Lineage (NCBI taxonomy): Eukaryota > Viridiplantae > Streptophyta > Magnoliopsida > Poales > Poaceae > Triticum > Triticum dicoccoides. The sequence goes on from NC_041383.1 coordinate 631,320,670, forward strand.
GTCAGAGGCGAGCGCTTGCATGCACACGCGCGAAACAGAATGAAAGCGCCAGCCAGAGCGCATCGAGACGCATGCCAGGCACCGTGTCCATGCATGGTCACCAGGCTGGCATGGTCAAAACGACGCCCAAGAGCGGCCAAACCTTGTCTACACTCTCGACCGTGCAGTGTTTATCTAGGGGAGTTGATGGCTCATGCCCAGTTCGACCAGAAGTGACGCCACTTAGCTGACAAGGTTCCGTACAGAAACTTGTTCGCCAAGTTTGGCCACCTTCTAGAAGGCCATTAGGGCTGATCTCCTGGGGTTTAGGGTTTCTTAGGAGGGTGTTTAATAACAAGAAAGATCAAGGCTAAAAGCTTAGGAAAAAATGCACTTGCTGCACAAAGTGCGTTTCTGGTCCAGAAGTGAAAAGATTTTCTACAGCAAAAATATTACAAAATGTGGTGCAATATTTTTGCATGGGAAGATGTGCCATGGTCCTAAGAATATTTAGGAATTATCTCAGATTTTTCTGAGCAAGAAAAATTGAGGTTGCTTTGGAGCACAAAGTTCTGAAATGAACTTAAGAGAGAAAAATGAATATTTTCCTTAAAGAAAAAATATTCATTTTATTATTTTGGGAATTTGTGGGAGGAATAAGGTAGATAGGTCACTTGGGTGAAAGCCAAGGATATGCCCAAGTGACAAGTCCATTTGAATTGATCCAAAAATCCAAATCAAATCAGGGCAAAAAACACGATGAAAACCAAGTCCGGAAAGAGAGAGAAGGCAAGTCCGGTAAAAAGAGAGAAGGCAAAATCCAGGCTGTCACATATAGCAAGTATATGGACTCACCGGCCGTTTCAAGCAACGCCCAGCGCCGTGACCAACTGCGCGGGCATGACCCATCATGTGATGGAGCTCTTAACTTGCGTCAACAAGCTGAGCAGGCGGCTCAGCAGGCGGCTCACCAACCCTTTCCGGTTTATCCTACGACTTTGATTGAGGCAGGTGTGTCCTCTCGGTCTACACGTGTACCCTGTTTGGTGCAGGCTCTATGTAATGAGCATTTGCCCAAGGATTTCAAAGGACCTCGAAAGGTGCCTAATTACATAGCCAATTTACCTCCCGAGGCGTGGATTGAAAGTTATGAGATAGCCATGGAGCTACTGGAGGTCAGTGATGCTGCATGTGCCAAATACTTCACCATGATGCTGGACGGAACGGTCCGTACCTAGTTAAAGGGGCTGCCTGCCATCTCCATCGGGTCATGGGAAGAGTTGAAGACCCGGTTTATTCAGAACTTTAAAGACACATGCAAGTAGCCTATGTCGATTGTGGACTTGAATAACTGCAAGCAAGATGAGGGTGAATCCACGACCCATTGGGTGCGCTGGGTCAAATCTATCATACATTCATCCGATAACATGAACGCCGGCTCCGCAGTCTTAATGTTGTGGAAAAATTGTCATTTCTTGCCTCTTAAGCAGAAGCTGGGCCGGCTCAAGCGTGATTGTAATGACATGGGCCAGTTGATGGCGGCTCTAGTCAAATATGCCGACTCTGATAGTACCAAGGACCCCGAGTCTGACGATGAGAAGACAGGGAAGGGAAAGAAGAATGAAAATGCTAAGGGTCCGCAGCCTAACCCAGCAAATGCGCAGGGCAATGGTAAGCGCAAGGCTGATGGTAGCTCGAAGTTTGTGGCTAACACCAATGTGCAGGGCAACAATCAACGTCGTAAGGGGAGGCTGTCGGTGTCAAAACTGGCGGATCTCGGGTAGGGGATCCCGAACTGTGCGTCTAAGGTCGATGGTAACAGGAGACAGGGGACACGATGTTTACCCAGGTTCGGGCCCTCTCTATGGAGGTAATACCCTACTTCCCGCTTCATTGATCTTGATGAATATGAGTATTACAAGAGTTGATCTACCATGAGATCGTAATGGCTAAAACCCTAGAAGTCTATCCTATATGATTGTCATAATAATCTATGGACTAGCCTGGCCTTGGCTTATATAATGTACCAAAGTCCTAGGATAACAAGAGTCCTACTCGAATACGCCGGTGGAGAGGAGTCCTCGTCTTGATCACCAAGTCTTGTGGAATCTTCCTTGCGTACACTTCGGCTGTTCGAACTAGCCCATGAGTAAAAGTCCATGGGGGTCCTCGGCCCAATGCAATTGACCGGGAGACGACGTGCTGAGTACCCCCTGGTTCAGGACATCGTCAGTAGCCCCCTGAACCGGTCTTGAAGTTGGGGACGCTCCTTGATTCTTCCGAACCGTTCTTCATCTTCAATCGTTGGTCTTGAAAACTGGTTCAACAAATCTTCTCTTTGATCTCGAGGATTGCCGAGATGAATCCGAAGAGTTTACACATCGGGTATCCGAGGATCCCCTTTAAGTTCTCGGCCTTTGTCAATGCCTTGTTATTTTTTTCGCCACACCTCGGGTTTGAAGTTGTTCCCGTGCGGCGGTGCCCTCTTGCACCAGAGCCCCAACGCCGGACTGCATTCAAGATATATTTTGCAGCCAAGCACCAACCCCGGACTGCATCGGAGCTCCAACGCCAGAACGTATCCGAGCTCTAACACCGGGCTGTGTCCAAGCTCCAACGCCGGACTGTATTTGAGCTCCAACGCAGGACTATATCCGTGATGTCATAGATCATCTTGGTTCAAAAAAGTTGAAGGAGTTTAGCCGAGCTTAATGCCGGAAATGCCCTCTATAGATCTAGCCACTGGTGCCCGAGCTTTATGCCGGACTGCTTCCAAGGTAGTGCACCACCCCAACCGCGGGCTGATTTTTTGTGAATATTTTTGAATGGTGCAATTTATTTTCTGTCGGGATATATAGCTAGTATATGTACACCAGTAGCCCTCAAGGTGTGTGTCAGTCTAAAACCCGAGATGCACCTGAAGGAAAACATGAAAATGCTATTTCTAGTAGCCCCTGAGACTCAGGTCGATGCGCGAAATCGTCCTGAGAATCAACTCCTAGCTCGGCATCGTACGTAGGAATAGAAACACAGTGTAATATATTAGAGATAATAGTGATCGGCGAATGGGCCCTTGAGAGAGGGTCTTGAGAAGTTGCCGCAATATATTAGCTTGATGCCAGATAGGTCCAGATGGTACCTATTGTTGTCCAAAGACGCGTTTGCCCATAGTTCAGTCAAGCCGAACACTAAGCACTTTGAATTTTCTGCATTGATAGGCAAAGCAGTAGCCCTCGAGACACTGGTCGGGTGGCAACACCAGATCAGAGGATAGATGTGCCCCTTTAATATTTATAAATAATGAGCATGAAGCCCAGTAGCCCCCGAGCCTTAATGTGGGCACGGGTGGCCGAATTAAGGACCAATATCCATAGTAAAATCACAGATTATGTGTAATGATTCTATGTATCCAAGTACTCTACATCATTAATGCTCAAATCCGTATTGTACAAAACTTTGTTGACCGACCATCGGCTTCAACCTCTTCGGCCAGTAGCCGAGGAGTGTTTTCCTACTTTATGAAGCCGTTATAAGGGCAAAGATTTATGGAAAACAAGGCAATCCGGCCATACGGTTTTATAAACAAAGGTACGCAGAGAGATATGTTATATTACTTAATGTAAGAAACATCTTCCAAGGAAAATAGTCCCGCTATCGGTTCCTTTCTTTGGGTCGTCATGCTTATCATGATACTGAAACCTCACCTTCGATCAATGTGGGAGGAACATATTGAGGATTTAGTTTGGGGAAAGTTCCCGAATTCTATGGTATTAATGAACCAAAATTTTCACTTCCATCATTGTCGACCAATGTGATCCTTTAAGATTGCTAGCTTTCGTCTTCACCCGGTCTGAGGTACTAACTCGGATGAACCGGTAGTAACAATCACAGAGGTGCTCCCTTTACTGCCTAGTCGAACAATCAGGAACGTAGGGGTAAGCACAGGAGCCAGGAAACCCAGCTTGGCAGAAATCTGAAGTCAAATTGATGCATATTTATGGCATTATAACGATGATTACGAAAGGCGTCCCTTGTATATTAAATACAAATGCCGATGATATGTTTATTTTGACTCCGTTGCAACCATTTATCAGTTGAAAGTGGCCCATCGTCGGCTTCTACCCCTTTGTAGATACTACGCAGGGTGTTTCCGCAGTAACAAGACAACCCTTAGCCGACGTCTCGGTGCCCGAAGGCGGTTGTGTTAGCGGAAACGAGGCAATCAGATATGCGGGCTTTATAACTTTCACTTAGTCATAGGAGCTTTAAACTGGGGAGGCTAGCTACAAGCCCCCGGTTAGTGTTCGGCGACAGCCGATGTCAAGCCATAAACACTTTGGCCAATGTTATGAACGGCCCATCATTTAACATAGTCATCAGATCGGTGACCGGTTGACGCTTATTGTGACAGTCAGTTTTTGGCTTTCTCCATTGAGGTGCTTAACCATGCGAGCTGGAAGCACAATCGCAGTGGTTCTCCCTTTGCACACCTAGCCGAACAAAGCGGAACGTAGGAGGCAAGCACAGGAGCCGGGCAACCCAACTATTGACCAAAGACACAATTTGAAACCGATGCATATATAGCAATATCCGAGAATGTTTTTGCTGAATCTCTAAAGGTGTCCAGCATTGCACTGCAAGACTTATGCTGGAAACACACAAATAGTTTTAAAGTGCTATAAGCTTGGAAAACCAAAAAAAATGTCAGTAAAAACTTGACGTCCGAACAAGATCAGGTGTTCGATGCCAATCCTAAAATTGGAAAAAAATTGTGCTTCTATCGTGCTTTAACATGACATATCCAATCTCAAGACTTCACGTGGGTCAGCCTACGTCTTCAAGCTCCTTATCCCAAAGGCGGAGTACTTCTCCGAGGGCAGTTTAGCAAACTAAACTCGAGCAACTTTTAGAGAGAAGACAGGCTATCCGGCTATTGACCATACACTCGAGTCGAAAAAGGACGGTAGAAAAAGACTTTGCAATGACCAAGAAGGAAACACATTTACTATAAAACAACTCATATAAATTTTAAAAGCCCCCAAGTGACTTGGGTAAAAGAATTTTATGTATCATGATTGTATGTACCAAAGTACTTATATCATATCTGTGTTCACCCAAACTTTAAACGCGTCTTAACCGACCGTCGACTTCTCCCTCTTAGGTCAAGGGACGAAAAGTGTTCTGTACTCCACCTGTCGAGAATATCGACGGTGTTTCCGATAACAAGGCAATCAGGCCATAAGGCTGTAACAGACAAAGCGCGCTCAGGGAACTTATGCTATATTACTGACGAAGTGTAAGAAGCATCTTCGAAGAAAATAGTATCCCCGCCGATACCTTTCTTTGGTTGCTCATTGTTACTATGAGACTTGTGCAATACATTTTTTGTACTCATGAGTTCCGTTGTGAGCCGACCATGATTGAAAACAATAAGAGCGCTAGCTTTCGGCTTCGCCCAGTCGGACGTGCTCCCTTTACTCCCTACTCGAACAATCGGGAATGTAGGGGTAAACACAGGAGCAAGGCAACCCAGCTTTCGAAACACTTAAGTCAATATGGTGCATATTGTGGCGTAATACACGAACAAGGAATGAAGCCATACAAGTATAATCATATACAATAGGAAAGGCTTCATAAAGGAAGACCCCAAATAAACAGGGTATTTGAATTTGTGTGTTACAAACAAAGTTTTAACAAGGAATTTTTTCACAAACAACTTTTTGCCAAAAATTATAATGCTTGGTTGAACCGAACAAAATTTAAAAATGAAAGTCTTTGAGCATGAAAGCAACTTAGCTGGTTAATGTGCTCGGTGTTGATGACGTCCATTGATCTGTGACAGATCCGACAAGATTTGCAGTACTCAGCATGGCCGAGGTCCTAGCCCCCAAGCCCGAGGTGGCCGAAGTCCAATGCGGGTCGGTTGGTGATGCCGAAGTGACCATGTAACGCAGTCAAAATCGATTACCTGCACACATAAAACAGTGCGCTCCAGAAAACAATAATAATATATATATATATATATATATATATATATATAAAATCCTTGCATGATTGCTTTATGGAAAAATAATTTATTTGCAGAGATGTGGCCTGGGGCTGAAGCCAATGTCGACGTAGGGTGTCGGCGTGACACAGTGAAGGCGTGACAAAGCCTGAATTTGCCGAGCGGTCCAGGCTCCAGATGCGGCTTTTGCCGAACTACGGACGGGAAATAGACCGAACCATCACACAACCATCATTAATGCGGCCATCATTTGACAGACCTGTGTACAGATGATGGAACAAACCAGAGTAATAATTTTTTGAAGAAATAAACCCAAGCAAAAGAAATTACTAAGATTAATAGCACCTGGTTTATTTATTGTAGCAATCTGAAAAAGGTTACTCCAAAAATTGGGACTTGATCTGCACACCCATTACCTGGTGAGTGATGGAGCGGCAGCATGGCGATGCTGGCAAAGGTTGGCTTGCCGAGGCAAAGCCCCCTGTCCAGCTAACGTGACGCAGTTGGTCGGTTGATGACGCCGAAGTCTCCGGAGTAGGTCGATGAAGGGATGGCGAAGCCCACGATCCCGACTAGGAGACGGATCAGGTCGGTAAGGAGATGTTGCAGATGCCATGTCAGGTGAGGTGGTACAGTAGTTCGGCGTGATGGACATCGGCTCGATGAAGCAACGGTTTGGCCATGCCGATGCAGGTCGTAACTTGTGACCTGGTTAATGCTGGCTTGATGAAGTGACCGTGCGGCAATACCGGTGTGCCCGCTCTGTGTAATCCGTGGGGCGGTGATGTTGGTGATGATTTATCCTTCGCGATGCCAAACTCTTGTTCGGCTTGCCGAGATGATGATCCGAAGAAGTTGAGCTCGGCTCAACAAAGCGACGACGTGTCTAGCGTAGGTCGGCAGCAGTAGAGCAACGTTGTCGGGTGGGTTTGACACCGGCGCGATGGTGAATATCATATTGGAAAATACTTTTAAATTGGAACAATTGTAATGGAGCCCCTTGTTGGGTCACGCTCGACTGATTTGCCCTAGTTTTCCAATAATTGCGATTTTGCCCAGCTCACTTCACTCGCCTTGTGTTTTTGCCCTTCCGGGGCGGTTTCGACCAATGAGCAGTCGCCACGTGGCGAACCGTGATTGGTCGGAACCGCCCCGGAAGGGCAAAAACACAAGGCGAGTGAAGTGAGCTAGGCAAAACCGCAATTATTGAAAAAATAGGGGAAATCAGTCGAGCGTGACCCAACTAGGGTCACGAATGCAAAAATCCCTTTAGAATTAGCGGGATGTGTTTGGGAAAAAAACACAATACCCCATACAAAACGTCCTGCAAAAAGGATGTCCGAAATCCCGTTCATGAAAAAGATGAATTCAGGTCAGGTTCGTTCTCGCGCAGAAAACATATCCCAAAAGTGATGCACTAATGGGAAGGTTCCCGGAGTTTGGACGGTCGGATCGAGCTGAAATTGTGAGGGGTGGTAGATATGGGAATTCCGAAGCAGATGAACGGTTGGATCTTCCAAAGGACCTCAAAGCTGGGCTCTGGAGACCACGCCCTAAACTCGTCCAGATTCCCGTCCAGATTTGACAGGGCTCCGGTATATCGTAGATTGCCAGAGATTCCTCCATTGAAACTCAGCGAAATTTTCCATGGTTGTTGTAGACTCAATTCCGCACAATTCCACCAAAGCAATTGTTAAAACAACACTTGACGAGGCAGTGGCGGCGGATACAAGTTTGCTGTCCAAAAAAATAGCACGGTCGCCCGAGGGCAATGTTGATGTTGAGCCCCCGAGCTCCATGGATGATTCCTCCATGATCTGGATAGAGATCGGAGTTGATGTTGATGAAGGCCCTCATCCGAACATGATGATCGGAGGTAGGGCGCAGTCCTCGGTCAAGCCAAGGTGACCAGTCGAGCCGGTGATGAAGAAGCCGATGTCGTAGTTGATCTGCATCGAGGCATTGATCCTTTGTCGATCACACAGTGGAACTCTCAATGAAAGCACCAATGTCGGTGTCAAAACCAGCGGATCTCGGGTATGGGGTCCCGAACTGTGCGTCTAAGGTCGATGGTAACAAGAGACAGGGGACATGATGTTTACCCAGGTTCGGGCCCTCTCTATGGGGGTAATACCCTACTTCCTGCTTGATTGATCTTGATGAATATGAGTATTACAATAGTTGATCTACCTCGAGATCGTAATGGCTAAAACCCTAGAAGTCTTGCCCGTATGATTGTCATAATAATCTATCGACTAGCCTGGCCTTGGCTTATATAATGTACCAGAGGCCTAGGATAACAAGAGTTCTAGTCGAATACGCCGGTGGAGAGGAGTCATCGTCTTGATCACCAAGTTTTGTGGAATCTTCCTTGTGTACACTTCTACTGTAGGAACTGGTCCATGAGTAAACGGCCATGGGGGTCCTCGGCCCAATCCAACTGATCGGGAGATGACCTGGTGAGTACCCCCTGGTCCAGGACACCGTCAGAGGCCGCCTCCTCAGACCGGCGGGTCAGGTCCTACTCTTGAGCAGTTGCTAAATGAGCCCTGTCCAAGGCATGGCTCGTAGGGGAAGCCAGCCACTCACCTTTGGAAAGATTGTATGATTATGAAGGCTTTCAAAAATTCCAACGCATTTGAGAGCGATCAAGGGCCGGGCGACGGCTCAGGTGTTGGCGGTTCCCAAGGCCCGGGTTATGGAGGTGGCGGTTCTAATTCCGGCTTCGAGGGCCACCAAAATAATCAAGGTGGATATAGTCAAGGTAGCCAGGGCGGTTACAATAAAAAAATTGGCCAGGGGGGGTCAGCAAGAGTAGCAATCTGGGTATCAAAGTCATCCAAACCAGTTGAATAGTGGGCATTATCAAGTTTTCACCACAAGTTTGTGCAAGCAGGACCAGAAGCTTCATAAGAGGGATGTGAATGCCGTTGAGCGGGTAGTTCCCCAATACTTGCGATGGTCTGAGAAACCCATTATGTGGAGCCGGGAGGATCACCCGCCCCGGGTTGATAATCTGAGTCACTTGGCTTTGGTGGTGGTGCCTCAAGTAGGTGGATATAAGTTTACTAAGGTACTCATGGATGGATGTAGCAGCATTAATATCCTTTATTATGAGACTTTCCGTCGCATGGGATTAACTGACAAAAATCTTAAGACATCCAATACTATCTTCCATGGACTGGTGCCCGGTAAGTCGGTATACCCGGTTGGCAAAATTGAACTGGAAGTAGCCTTTGGATATGAGCATGACTCCAGGACTGAGGAGTTAACTTTTGAAGTGGTCAAGATCAGAAGCCCGTACCACGCTCTATTTGGACGGCCAGCTTATGCCAAGTTCATGGAGCGTCCATGTTATGTTTATCTGCAGCTCAACATGCCGGGTTACAAAGGGACCATCACAGTACATGGAAGTCAGAAGATAGCCTTGGAGTGTGAAGAAGGTGACGCGGCTTATGCTGAGTCGGTCTGTGCAGCGGAAGAGTTGAAATTTTACAAGGATAATGTTGACCCGGCTGATATGACATCTTTGAAAAAGCCAACTACGGAGCATGACCCAGTGATGAAGTTTAAATCGGCCGATGACACCAAGATTGTTGATTTTGTTCCTGGCGACTCATCGAAACAGTTCAGTATCAGTGCTAATCTGGATCCCAAATAGGAAAGCGCGCTCATCGAGTTCATCCGTGAGAATCGGGACATCTTTGCATGGAAACGTTCTGCCATGTTGGGTGTACCGAGGGAACTCACTGAGCACACTCTCAATATTGATCCAACATTTAAGCCGGTCAAGCAATTCCTTCGTCGCTTCAACGAGGAGACGCGTAAGGCCATTGGTGAAGAGGTGGCTGATACATCTCCAACGTATCTATAATTTTTGATTGTTCCATGCTATTATATTACCCCTTTTGGATGTTTATGGGCTTTATTTTACACATTTATATCATTTTTGGGACTAACCTACTAACCGGAGGCCCAGCCCGTATTGCTGTTTTTTTGCCTATTTCAGTATTTTGAAGAAAAGGAATATCAAACGGAGTCCAAATGGAATGAAACTTTCGGGAGCGTGATTTTTGGAACGAACGTGATCCAGAGGACTTGGAGTGCAAGTCAAGAAGCAGCCGAGGCTCCCACGAGATAGGAGGGCGCCTCCCCCTGTAGGGCGCGCCCCCTATCTCGTGGCCCCTTGGGCGTCCACCGACGTACTTCCTTCTTCTATATAAGCCTACATAACCCGAAAACATCCAGGGGCAGGACGAAACACAATTTCCACCACCGTAACCTTCTGTATCCGCGAGATCTCATCTTGGAGCCTTCGTCGGCGCTCTGCCAGAGGGGGAATCGACCACGGAGGGCTTCTCCATCATCATCCTTCCCTCTGTGATGAGTTGTGAGTAGTTTACCACAGACCTACGGGTCCATAGTTATTAGCTTGATGGATTCTTCTCTCTTTTTGGATCTCAATACAATGTTCTCCCCCTCTCTTGTGGAGATCTATTCGATGTAATCTCTTTTTGCGGTGTGTTTGCCGAGATCCGATGAATTGTGGGTTTATGATCAAGTTTGTCTATGAATAATATTTGAATCTTCTCTGAATTCTTTTATGTATGATTGAGTTATCTTTGCAAGTCTCTTCGAATTATCAGTTTGGTTTGGCCTACTAGATTGGTCTTTCTTGCCATGGGAGAAGTGCTTAGCTTTGGGTTCAATCTTGCGGTGTCCTTACCCAGTGACAGAAAGGGTTGCAAGGCACGTATTGTATTGTTGCCATCGAGGATAACAAGATGGGGTTTATATCATATTGCTTGAGTTTATCCCTCTACATCATGTCATCTTGCTTAATGCGTTACTCCGTTCTTTATGAACTTAATACTCTAGATGCATGCTGGATAGCGGTCGATGTGTGGAGTAATAGTAGTAGATGCAGGCAGGAGTCGGTCTACTTTTTATGGATGTGATGCCTATATACATGATCATGCCTAGATAACGTCATAATTATTCGCTTTTCTATCAATTGCTCGACAATAATTTGTTCACCCACCATAATACTTATGCTCTCGAGAGAAGCCTCTAGTGAAACCTATGGTCCCCGGGTCTATCTCTTATCATATTTGCTTTGAATCTACTTTTATTTGCATCTTTATTTTCTGCATCTATAGTATAAAATACCAAAAATATATTTATCTTATCATACTATCTCTATCAGATCTCACTTTCACAAGTGGCCGTGAAGGGATTGACAACCCTTTGTCGCGTTGGTTGCGAGTTCTTTGTTTCTTTGTGTAGGTTCGTGGGACTTGTTGAGGAGCCTCCTACTGTATTGATACCTTGGTTCTCAAAAACCGAGGGAAATAGTTACGCTACTATTGCTTCATCACCCTCTCCTCTTTGAGGAAAACCAACGCACACTCAAGACATAGCAAGAAGGATTTCTGGCGCCGTTGCCGGGGAGGTCTTCGCTCAAGTCAAGACATACCAAGTACCCATCACAAACTCATCTCCCTCACATTTACATTATTTGCCATTTGCCTCTCGTTTTCCTCTCCCGCACTTCACCTTTGCCATTTTATTCTCCCTCTCTTTCCCAACCTCCTTCTCTCTTTTCGCTTGCCATTTTCTGTTTCCCGTGTGTTTGCTCGTTTGCCTTGTCGCTATGGCTAGTTCTCCTATCCTTGTTATTACTCCCGAACATGAAATTCTCAATTTTAAGCAAAGGGAGGAGAAAATTTAAAAGATGCTTGGCATAGGATTTGCAATGCTCAAAATAAATCCACTAGGAAGCTTTCTACTTCCGTTCTTCTTCGCAATTTTTATTTAGGCATTACTCCTTGGAATAGATGCATTCTTGATACCGTTGCAGGAGGGGATTTCTTGAATAGTCACACGTTTGAAGCTTATAATGCTATGTTAGATTTGTTTGGCCCACCACCTCTTTTGGTTAATGGAACAGTTTTAACTTTGGAACATGTTATGCAATGTCTTGAGATCATTGAAAATAAAATTGCCACTGTTGAGTTAATTGAAAACTTGGATAGAAAGATTCATAATCAAATTACCCAATACGGATCTAGGGTTGGGGTTACTTTGAGAAATCCTAAAGAAAAAGAACCTATAGTTAATGAAAAAATAGATCTAGATTCTGCAAGAATTGGTAAACTTGAGGATATCATGACTAACTTAGGTTCTGCGTTTTCCACTATGAAAAATACTCCAAACCCCCCTACCAAAACTACCATGTTTATTTATGTTCCTAAAAGTAAGGGTGAATCTTCGAGTAAGGGAGATGCGGATATCAAATCCATGAGTGTTCATCCCAATTGTCTTTCTATCGGTTAGAAAACTTTTGCTACAAATGAAGTTCTTGAATTTTTTCCTAAAGGTTTTGTTATCACTAAAAAGGGAGAAACCCCTAAAGATCATAATTGCTCTACTTATGAATCAACTGCCAAAGATGGCACTACTTAGATCTATCCTTGCTTTTATGCCTAGCTAGGGGCGTTAAACGATAGTGCTAGTTGGGAGGCAACCCAATTTTCTTTGTGTTTTTTGGTTTTGTTCCTGTTTAATAATAAATTTTGCATATACTTTCTGTTTAGATGTGTTTTTATGTTTTATTTAGTGTTTGTGCCAAGTAGAACCTATAGGATAAACTCTGATGATAGTTGATTTGATTCTGCTGAAAAACAGAAACTTTGCGCTCACGAGAAAAAAAATCAATAAATCACGGAAACGTGCTTTGCATTGATTATTTTTGCTTCTGATCAATAAACAAATTTTCCAGTATGTCCTATTTTGGTAGGAGTTTTAGAGTTCCAGAAGTTTGTGTTAGTTACAGATTGCTACAGACTGTTCTGTTTTTGACAGATTCTGTTTTTTGTGTGTTGTTTGCTTATTTTGATGCATCTATGGCTAGTAAAATAGTTTATAAACCATAGAGAAGTTGGAATACAGTAGGTTTAACACCAAAATAAATAAAGAATGAGTTCATTACAGTACATTATGTGGTGGTTTTGTTTTCTTTCACTAACGGAGCTTATAAGATTTCCTGTTGAGTTTTGTGTTGTGAAGTTTTCAAGTTTTGGGTAAAGCTTTTATGGACTATGGAATAAAGGGTGGCAAGAGCTTAAGCTTGGGGATGCCCAAGGCACCCCAAGATATTCAAGGATAGCCAAAAGCCTAAGCTTGGGGATGCCCCGGGAAGGCATCCCCTCTTTCGTCTTCGTTCATTGGTAACTTTACTTGGAGCTATATTTTTATTCACCACATGATATGTGTTTTGCTTGGAGCATCATGTATTATATTAGTCTTTGATTTTTAGTTTACCACAATCATCCTTGCTGTACACACCTTTTTAGAGAAGCCTATTTGTGTATAATTTGCTAGAATACTCTATGTGCTTCACTTATATCTTTTCAGCTTGATAGTTTTTGCTCTAGTGCTTCACTTATATCTTTTAGAGCACGGTGGTGACTTGATTTTATAGAAATTGCTAGCCTCTCATGATTCACTTATATTATTTTGAGAGTCTTTTAGAACAGCATGGTATTTGCTATGGTTATAATTTGGTCCTAGAATGGTGAGCATCCAAGTTGGGTATAATAAAAACTATAATAGGAAGTGAATTGGATGCTATGATCAATTTGATACTTGATAATTGTTTTGAGATATGGAGGTAGTGATATTAAAGTCATGCTAGTTGGGTGATTATGAATTTAAACAATGCTTGTGTTGAAGTTAGCAAGTCCCGTAGCATGCACGTATGGTTAAAGTTATGTAACAAATTTGAAACATGAAGTGTACCTGGCTTGTGCATCCTTATGAGTGGCGGTCGGGGACGAGCGATGGTCTTTTCCTACCAATCTATCCCCCCTAGTAGCATGCGCGTAGTACTTGGTTTTTGATGACTTCTAAATTTTTGCAATAAGTATATGAGTTCTTTTGACTAATGTTGAGTCCATGGATTATACGCACTTTTACCTTTGCCAGTGCAACCAAACCCCCTGATACGATACGCTCTATCACACATAAACCTCATTATATCTTCCTCAAAACAGCCACCATACCTACCTATTATGGCATTTCCATAGCCATTCCGAGATATATTGCCATGCAACTTTCCACCGTTCCGTTTATCATCATGACATACATTACTTTCATATTGCCATTGCATGATCATGTAGTTGGCATCGTATTTGTGGCAAAGCCACCATGCATTATTTTTCATACATGTCACTCTTGATTCATTGCCCCATCCCATTACACCGCCGGAGGCATTCATATAGGGTCATATCTTGTTCTAGTTTTGAGTTGTAATTCCTATGTTGTAATCAATAGAAGTGTGATGATCATGATTTTTAGAGCATTGCCCAAAGAAAAAAAAGAAGAAAGGCCAAAAGAAAAAACAAGAAAGGCCCAAAAAAAGAACAAGAAAAAAAAGAAAAAAAAGAAAAAAATAAAAAAAAATAAAAGGGCAATGCTACTATCTCTTTTTCCTCACTTGTGCTTCAAAGTAGCACCTTGTTCTTCATGTAGTGATTCTCCTATATTGTGCTTCAAAGTAGGACCATGTTTTTTATATAGTGAGTCTCAAAAGTTATTGTCGGTGTCAAAACCGGCAGATCTCGGGTAGGGGGTCCCGAACTGTGCGTCTAGGCGCATGGTAACAGGAGACGAGGGACACGATGTTTTTACCCAGGTTCGGGCCCTCTTGATGGAGGTAAAACCCTACGTCCTGCTTGATTAATATTGATGATGTGGGTTACAAGAGTAGATCTACCACGAGATCAAGGAGGCTAAACCCTAGAAGCTAGCCTATGGTATGATTGTTGTTCGTCCTATGGACTAAAGCCATCCGGTTTATATAGACACCGGAGAGGGCTAGGGTTACACAGAGTCGGTTACAAAGGTAGGAGATCTACATATCCGTATCGCCAAGCTTGCCTTCCACGCCAAGGAAAGTCCCATCCGGACACGGGACGAAGTCTTCAATCTTGTATCTTCATAGTCTTGGAGTCCGGCCGATGATGATAGTTCGGCTATCCGGACACCCCCTAGTCCAGGACTCCCTCAGTAGCCCCCGAACCAGGCTTCAATAACGAGGAATCCGGCGTGTATGTTGTCTTCGGCGTTTGCAGGGCGGGTTCTTCTTCATGCTCCATGTGTTTGCCGGATAATGTTCGGTTGCTTCATAAATGCTGCGCTCCTTGGCTTCCGCGTCCAATAATGGTCTTCTTCCACGCGTCGCACGAATGCGAAAAGCCAGGGTATTTTTATGTTTTACCCCCTAGCTGCGCAAATAAGCTGCCTATAAGAGAGGCGAGGATCCAGATCCAAATCACATCATCCTCCTTCCGCAAGCACTCATCAAGGCGCATCTAACACCAAACCCATTCCAACATGGACAGTCGACACGGCTCCTCTTCTCGCGCTCCCAGCCCTAAGCCAGGAGATTGGAGGAGATGCTCAGTCCCGCACAGTGAGTTAGTGACGCTCCAAGCAGAGGGATATCTTCCCCCGGCCTTCATGGTTCCGGTTACAGCCGGACTGGCCACCTACAAAGGTGGGAAGCAGGCGGAGAGCGCCCCCAATCCCTCCAAAGGAGAGCGGGTGTGCTTCGTCTCCTACTTAATAAGGGGACTCGGATTTCCTATACATCCGTTTCTCCGGGGGATCCTGGAGTTCTACGGACTCCAGCTTCATCACCTTACACCTGCCTCCATTTTGCACATTGCGGGCTTCGTAGCTCTGTGTGAGCTGTTCTTGGGCATTGAGCCCCATTTTGCGCTGTGGAAGAGGCTGTTTTGCCTCGTACCCCGCTCTCACGAGGGGTCGATATATCAAGTGGGCGGAGCCGAAATATGGCGCATCGCCGGGACCGGATACCTGTCCGGGACCCCGAAGAAGGAGTCCGAAGATTGGCCTTCGGAGTGGTTTTATATGGAGGACGCTCCGCTGCCGGATCCAGTCCGGATCGGCCTTCCGGAGTTCAGCAACGCTCCCCTGAAGAAACGCCTAAGTTGGCGCCCATGGAGCCCTCGACGAGAAGATGATAGTAGCGTCCATTACTTGATTGGCCGGATACGGCTACTAGCCCATTCCGGACTAACCATGATCAGAGTCATGGCCACATGCATTATGCGTGGGGTGCAGCCTCTCCAATATAGGGGCCACCCCATGTGGGACTTGAACGGAGACGACGACGTCACCCGTCACGGCCGCAAGGGACCTGGCTCGGCCGACGATCTGGTAAAGATCCTGTCCGGCTTGTACAAGGGGGAGAAGGAGGACTTCCTCCGCACGAATCCTCTGAACGGATTTTCCATGAACAACCCTCGGGGCTGGGTAAGCGGTCGCATGCATATCTGAACCATGCCTTTAAAGGCAATTGTCTTATTGTATGATTTTGACACAGGAACTGCGTCGGGATGTGGAGGGCATAAAAAGCCCATCCCCACAACCCGAAGACCCAGAAAGGTCCCTTGATCCGGCCTCCGAAGAGGATCCGGACTTAGCGGTGGAACTGATCGACGGGGTGTACCACCAGCTCAGCATAGATATATCTTTAGTCGCCATTATGGCTGACTACCCCGGTTTGTGTTCGGCTTCCCCGGTGAGTACGACCGAAGTCCTGGCGCCATTACTTCTTTAATGCTTAGTTCTGACCACCGTGCACCAATGGTGTTTGACAGGAAGCGCCTTTACGGCAGGAAGTCGAGCCCGCGACGATCGGCCAACAAGGGTCAGCCCGGCTCAGCAGGTGGAAGAGGAGTGCGATGCGAACTGAAACATTGCCGCAACGGTACGGAGCACCGCTATTTTTTAAGGGAAGGATTCCCAGGAGGTATATTAATGCTCATAACTTTTCCAGAAAGAGCGCTCGCCGGACAGTGTCCGGAGAGGTTGCCAATCAAGCCTCCGCCAGCCATGCTCCAACACATGGGCCGAAAGGGGAGGTGAATACAAGGCATGAGTCAGACGCTCCTCCGACGGAGGATGCCGACAGGCTGTCCGCCACCCGGTCTGAGGTGGAGAGCGCCATGAATCACAGGCGTCGCCGGAAAGTTCTTCGTGATGCGTGTTTCTCCCTGGAGGTGTTAAATGCCTTTGATGCGGGAAACGTGCACCTCCGTGCCGCTCAAGATGGGTTAACCAGAGCCACGAAGCAGTTTGTGAAGGACATACGTGTAAGTAATTTTAATAGTTATATATGCCAGTAGCCCCCGAGACTTAAAATGGTTAAAATAACTGACTTAAGGATCAATTTTTATGCAGGATCTTACGGAGAAGAATACCCATCTGTCCCATGAGCTCCAAGAGTGCAAGGCCCAATTTGAGGCCGCACTGGCCGCCACAGGGGGAGCCACAGAGACCCCCGCTGGTAAGACGTACTTTGAAAAGATAATTAACAAAGTGCGGCGTGAATCTGACAATAATATTGCAGAGGGCGCCGGACTAGATCCGGACAAGCAACAGCTACTGCGTCAGCTAAAGGCTGGCGAGAGGGTGCTTACGAAAGTGCAGCAGGAGAGAAACAAGCTCCAAGATGCCCACACCCAGCTAGGAGAAGAGCTGAAAGGAGTTAGGGCCCAACTGTCTGGCTCATTGAAGGAGAATCAGCGACTTCGTCGCGGCATTTATAGTAAGTGCTTGAGCAAATTCATTTGAAAAGAAGAATTCAGCGAGGAAGTCGTTTGACAGAAATATGTCTTTAGGTGTGCTCACAGGTCGCCCTGCGGAGGAAATGCCTGGGTCAACAGGTGACCAACTTCCCGAGCGGTGCAATTGTTCGAACTTGTTCGGCAGGCGATGAGTGGCGTCGTTCAGGCTTTATGGCCATCCGTCTCCCTACCCGAGGGCCTTGGTGAGCTTGCTGAGAAGCTCCAGGGAGCACGGCGACGCCTCCGTTTGTGGAAGATATCGGCCTGCCGTCAGGGCGCCAGGGAGGCCTGGGCAATGGTGAAGACGCGCTACCCGAAGGCTGACCCAAACCACATGGCCGAGGTCGGACCTGCGGGGCCTGATGGGAAGGAGATCCCTGTGAGCTTGATGTATGGCCAAGTAGAACTGGCCGCGAAATATTCCCAACAGGACTGTAAATTAGACAGCCTGTTAGATGGGATTGAGGAGGAGTACAATCAGTCAGTTTGACGATGTAATTTGAAATGACATGTAAGATGCCTTCTAGCCAGATTGTAGATCGTTTGTCTTTGCAGACTGTTTTGCTTCAACCTCGGGACCCAACAGTCCGGAGTGTGTCCGAATACCCCTACGGTTATAAAAGAACCGGGGCATGCATGGAGACAAGGCATCGGGGTCATAATTGCTTTATCAGACAAGTGCCCAACTAGTTATGTTATATTACATGGTTAGTAAGAAACATCTTCCAGGGAGAATAGTTTCGTTAAGGGTTCCTTTCCCTGGGAGGCAGGCCCTAAGGTGCAATGCCGGACTGCGAAAATAGCAGAAAAAGCATCTGGGGGCTTATAAATAAGTAAGTAATAAATCATCTTTCAAGTCACCGACCGAATATTCTCTTAAGAACGCTAGCTTTCGGCTTCACCCAGTGTGAGGTACACATCCGGCTGACCCGGCAGTAACAATCGCAGAGGTGCTCCCTTTACCTCCTAGCTGAACAATCGGGAACGTAGGGGTAAGCACAGGAGCCAGGCAAAGCAGATTGGCCAAAACTTAAGTCATATCGATGCATATAATGGTGAATAAAAGGTACATGCGAAAGTATGACACATGTATTGGGCGTGAAGCCCATATTAATAAGCTTCTGGTAAAGAAGCCCCCAGGTATAATGAGTGCTAGGAGGACATCAAGTGTGTGCAAACAAAGCGCAAATCAGCCTATAAAAGGTATTGAAAAAAAGTGGGAAGAAGGAGGGGGACAAGAGACAGTAAAAAATATAAAAAGGTGGACAGGGGAGTGAGACGAACTCTGAGTCCGGTGTTTGGGCATAGAATCTTCGGAGACGGGCTGCGTTCCATGGGTTTGGCTCGAGTCGGTTGTCAGATGCTTTACATAGACGGTATGCTCCGCCGGTCAGGATGTCACGACCGGTTTTCTGGGTAATAAATTTCCAGAAAAGACCGTCGTGCTCATCAGCCCCAGGATTACTGTTAGCCGATGAGGCTCCAACTTGACACGGAAATTCCAAGAAGAAAACAAAATATGTAGTACAAGGCCGTTCTGGCCTGTGAGTACAACAAATGGTTTCTAGTGGTTGATGGCGGAAGCGGGTTGTGAAACATCCGTGTCTATGGGACTCCATTTCCCACGGGAACAGCTGACCAGGTTAACTCCTATCTTCGCGAGGCGGCTATCTCCATTACTTAGGTTCCGGGGCTGTCATCGCGTAGCTCCTCTTCGTGCAAGAAAATCTGGCCAAGACAATAGCCAGGGAGAAGCCAGTGAGTACTTTGAATGTACTCGCAAACATTATGAACACAGGTATAATATAACAATGATGTGCTGAAAATATTTTATGCTCATGACGTCAGTCACAAAAGATAAATAAATCTCTGATGCGTGCAAGCAAGTTATTTATAAAATTGCAATAACATAGTAGTATTAAAATTTATGAAATAAATAACAAGCAAAGCCACAATCGGGCGTCTTAGCGACACCACATAAAGGGCTTTAAAAGAAATGCCACAGTCGGGCGTCTGAGCGACACCACACAAAGGGCTTTAAAAGAAATGCCACAGTCGGGCGTCTGAGCGACACCACATAAAGGGCTTTAAAAGAAATGCCACAGTCGGGCGTCTGAGCGACACCACATAAAGGGCTTTAAAAGAAATGCCACAGTCGAGCGTCTGAGCGACACCACATAAAGGGCTTTAAAAGAAATGCCACAGTCGGGTGTCTGAGCGACACCACATAAAGGGCTTTAAAAGAAATGCCACAGTCGGGCGTCTCAGCGACACCACACAAAGGGCTTTAAAATAAACAATCATAGTGAATATCCCGGAGGTAGAACCATCCCAGAGATACTCGATAATAACAATAATATCACGGGTTAGTCAACAATAATAATAATCATAATTATCACAAGTCACAGGTAGTAGTTCTAGTTCTGGTTAATAGTTTCACCTCCGAAGACCGACACTAAGACCGACAGTTGACCCATCCCAGACTGTAATCCTTAACCATGGACACGGCTATTCAAATAGGTTTAATCTCTGTAGAGGGTGTACTCTTTACCCACGAGTAACGGATTTCTTTAGTCCATCGGGACTAATTCCGTCTACGGTCTTTTTGTTGAAAACACACCTAACTTGCACACACCAGCTTATCTCACACATGTCTGGAATCACCCACGACACCTGTTAAGCAAACTCTAAGTGGGGAGGCTACTACCTCGCGTAGCATGGGATCAAATTCATATCGCGCGCTCTAAGGGGTGGCCTCCCCTCTCGGTCCCAACCGGAAACACCCATGCCCCCGGACCAGGTGGCCTGCCTACCAGCTACAACCGGTATCTTCCACCATGGCCTCTCTGTATGGTGTGTGCTAGAAAGAGGTTGACAACTTACTGAACCGTACTCTACTTGCTATAGAGACAAGTGGTAGTACGAAACAAGTATGGGGGTTACTAGCACAAGACTCGATCTACGGTCGACTCAGGAGGTTTAAGTATTCCCTGCATGATTAGCATGACGAATATATTTCAACCAACAGAGTCACCGCTCATATCACCTTGCCATGCCATACCAGACATAACCGTCCCGACGGAGACCGGCGACAAACTCATGCCTACCCAAGGCAGAGGTTTTCCCGGGTTCCTGCCGGTATGCATGCAAGGCACATGAGGGTGATTATCATCACAAGTGTGTCCATTTCCAACAGCATGGAAATCAATAACATGCACCCATGCATATGATCATATCACATGAAATAACAAGTTTCTCCAAAGTGAGGTGATGTTATGAACGTGTCATCGAACACACAAAAATATTATGCCGGGGTTCAGAATGCTTGCCTTCAATGTGTGGTAAGGTAGGGTGCACTCCAAAACTTGAAACATTTCTCCTCTCTTCAAAAATCCTATTTTAGCAATATAAAAGAATTAACACACAAAATAAAAACAGCACCAAAAGTTGTTCTGAATTTTTTTCAAATAAATCTTAAAATAAACTAGGTGAAATTTGAGAGAGGTAGGAAAAATAATCATTTCATTTGGAGTTGTATATAAAAAGATATAACCAGTCAAAGTTTTGGTCAAATTCTGTTTTTAAAAATAAAACAAAAGAAACCGTTTCAGCCACGAATACGCTTTCTAAGTAGGGGTTACGTACTTGGGGTTTTACGCTATCACTTAACACGCGTGGCGGCGGAGTGGGTCACTGACAGTGGGTCCACGGGGCCCACTAGTCAGGTTTGACTAGTCTTTCTCCCTCTCCTTCCTCTGTCCCGAGCGGAGGCGGAGCTCCGGCGATCGTCGCCGGCGACTGGCGGCTCCTCGCGGGGCCCCAAGGGCGGGGATGGATCCGCCACTCCAGGGCGGTCATCCCGGTGGTCGACAGGTAGGTGGGGGCGGAGGGAGCTGCTGGCGGCGAGCTTCGCGGCAGAGGAGGCTTCGGTGGCGAAGTGGTTTTGTGGCGGCGATGGCTCCTGAACCAAATTGAGTAGGGGGATCTGTTCACGGGAGGAAGAGAGGACTTCTGGTGAAGAGAGTGTTGAGGGGGAAGCCCTAGTGGCGCCGGAGTGAACGAGACAGTGGCGGCGGCAGGAGTTGCCAGAGACAAAGAAGGCGGCGTTTCCCTGACGATTGCGGGCTATGGGGGTTCCATGGGGTAGCCTGAGGTTGCGTGCGTGCTTAGAGGGGCTCGGGGTCCCTTTTTATAGCGTGGCATGGCGGTTCGCGGCGGCCGCGGATAAGGTCGCCGGCGACCGCCATTCTGTAGCTAGGGCGTCGTGGCGGCGACGAGCGCTAGCGGACACACTCGTGGATGAGCTCGCGCTGTTCCAGGGGCCAGGTGGCGAGCGGAAGAGGCTTGGGCGGCGCTGAACGGAGCAGGGGCTGTCGGCGGCCGTTGCGGCTAGCTCCTGGCCTGTCGGGGACGTGGCGAGGGGCGGCTTGGCATGTTGCGGTGAGGAGGGACGTGCGTGGCGTGGCTCTACAGTGGAGGCAAGGCCAGGGGCGCGACGCGTCGGCTCGGGCGCGGCACGTGCAAAACGCGTGCCAAACGCACGCTCTGCTCGCGCTCTGGGCGTGCACGGGACGTGCTCGACGTAATGCCAGAGCATGCTAGAGGTCACGGTTGAGGCTCGGAAGAAACATGGCTAGGTTAGGGTTAGATAGAGGGTGAATGGGCATTGTTGTTAGGTCAGGTGACCAAGTTCATAGTGTAAACTTGAATCCATGCCAAATCTGGCTATGCTCTCCAGGTGTTTGACAAAATGCCACAGGCACCTAGGCTCTTCTTGGGATGGCCAAATCCTCCAGATCAGGGTCTCCTTAGATGCAAGAGAGAGTGGTGAGGTTAGTTTGTGAAAAGCACAAACTTGTTAGTGCAGGTTTTGCAAAACTACAATTCTGGACAGGAAATAAATGACATTATTTCATGAACCAAAATTAATCCAATGGGTGCATGCTCCTGGATTTAGGGGTTTGGTGGGGCTGTCTACAAGTAGGAGAAAACACAAGATCTTTGGAGCAAAATTAAATAGGGTTGCAGTAGAAATCACAAGGCTGGACCAGAATGAAAAAGAGGATGATTCACTCAATTTTTTCAAAGAACATAAATAGGTTTTTGCACAAAGTGGAATAATATGCTCCTACTGACCTCCCCTAATTTTGGTAGAAGTTTTAAATAAATATTTAAATAGGTTGTAGTGTAAAATTGCCCACTGGACCAGATTTGAAAACTTGGTGTAGAACTCAAAATATCCAATGAATGAAATATATTATTGCACAAAAGTGATTTAGAGACATCACATGATATCTCCAAACCTTGGTGAAATTTTTAGTTAAATATATCAAATGGTTGTAGTTCAAAAAGAGCTCCAAATTTTAAAACAAGTCATTTAATGAATAAAGCTCAGGGTGAAATAATTTTATAAATAAATCTCCTGATTGAGAGATGTTTTTTTTAAATGAGATGGAAAATAAGTCTAATATATTTTGGAAGGATCCACTTGGGAAAAATTTCTTAATATTAAAAGAAAAGTTTTGAAAACAACAGAGATATACTTGCATGCAAAAAATTTAAACTCTTGGCAAAATTTTAATAACTAAAACCTGGTTAAATTTTTGGGGTGTTACACAGGACTTGGTCGATGATGAAGGGACCTTCCCACTTGGGCTTAAGTTTGTCCTTTTTCTTGTCCGGCAGGCGTGGAACGAGTTCGCCGACATTGTAAGTTTTGGCCCGTACTTCTCTGCTTTGATATCTTTGAGCCTGCTGCTGATAGTATGCGGAACGAGCCTTTGCCACGTCCCGCTCCTCCTCTAAGGCGTCCAAACTGTCCTGCCAATCCAACTCGGCTTCTCTTTCTTCGTACATGCACACACGAGGTGAGTCATGAATTATATCGCAAGGCAGAACTGCCTCTGCGCCATACACCATGAAAAATGGTGTGAATCCAGTAGTTCGGTTTGGCGTGGTCCGCAGCCCCCAGAGTACGGAGTCGAGCTCCTCTACCCAGTGCGTGTTAGATTCCTTGAGGGACCGCACTAGTCTTGGTTTGATGCCGCTCATGATTAGACCATTTGCTCGCTCGACTTGACCGTTAGTTTGGGGGTGATAGACTGAAGCGTGATCGAGCTTGATGCCCATGTTTTTGCACCAGAGTTTAACCTCGTCGGCAGTGAAGTTCATGCCGTTATCAGTGATGATGCTGTGGGGGACGCCAAAGCGGTGTACCACCCCGGATTGGAAGTCTATCACCAGTCCGGATTCTGCCGTTTTAACCGGCTTGGCCTCAATCCATTTGGTGAATTTGTCCACCATGACCAATAAGTATTTGTGCTTGTGGGTTCCCCCTTTAAGGGGGCCAACCATGTCAAGCCCCCAGACCGCGAACGGCCAGGTAATGGGTATAGTTTTGAGGGAGGTGGCTGGCTTGTGGCTCTGATTAGCAAAGAGCTGGCAACCGACGCATTGTTGGACTAAGTCCTGAGCATCTGCCTGGGCTGTCGGCCAATAAAATCCTATACGGAAGGCCTTGCCTAGGAGTGCCTGGGCTGCCGCGTGGTGCCCACCGAGTCCGGCGTGAATTTCAGCCAGGAGATTCCGCCCCTCCTCTTCGGAGATACACCTTTGAAGGACTCCGGTTGTGCTTTTCTTATAAAGTTCTCCCTCATGGACCTTGTAGGCTTTAGATCGCCGAACTATGCAGCGGGCCTCATTTTGGTCTTCGGGAAGTTCCTGCCGAATTAAGTAGGCTAGGAATGGTTCTGTCCACGGGGAAATTACTGCCATTATTTCGCGAGCTGAAGGTGTTATTTCGTTGGCTGAGCCGCCGATTGTGTCAGAATGGTCTGAGTTCGGTGATGCAGCTTGCTCCGGATTGTTATTTCCGGACTCCTCTTCCCATAACACGGATGGCTTGAAGAGCCGTTCCAGGAAGATGTTTGGAGGGACGGCGTCTCATTTCGCGCCGATGCGTGCTAACACATCTGCTGCCTGGTTATTATCCCGGGCTACATGGTGGAATTCGAGTCCTTCGAATCGAGCTGACATTTTTAGGACGGTATTGCGGTAAGCTGCCATTTTTGGATCTTTGGCATCAAAGTCTCCATTTACTTGGCATATTGCGAGGTTTGAGTCCCCGCGCACCTCTAGGCGTTGAATGCCCATGGAGATTGCCATCCGGAGGCCATGTAGAAGGGCCTCGTATTCGGCTGCGTTATTGGAGTCCATGTACATTATTTGAAGTACGTATTGGATTGTGTCTCCAGTTGGGGACGTCAGGACGACGCCAGCCCCCAAGCCAGCCAACATTTTGGATCCGTCGAAATGCATGATCCAATTGGAGTATGCGCCGTACTCTTTAGGGAGTTCGGCTTCGGTCCATTCGGCGACAAAGTCGGCCAGAACCTGCGACTTTATAGCTCACCGTGGTTTATAGGTTATGTCAAATGGTAAGAGCTCAATAGCCCATTTTGCAATCCTGCCCGTTGCGTCACGATTGTTTATAATATCGTTGAGAGGTACTTCGGAGGCCACCGTTATGGAACACTCTTGAAAGTAGTGTCGCAGCTTCCGGGATGCCATGAACACCGCATATGCTATCTTTTGATAATGTGGGTACCGGGACTTGCATGGAGTTAGAACAGTGCATACGTAGTACACTGGTTTTTGAAGAGGGAATCTGTGCACTTCTGTTTCTCGCTCGACGACGAGTACCGCGCTGACAACTTGATGTGTTGCTGCCATATATAATAACATAGGTTCGCCCAGGTTGGGCGCGGCCAGGACCGGATTTGTTGCCAGTATAGCCTTTATTTCTTAGAGTCCGGCTGTGGCAGCATCCGTCCATTCGAAATGTTCGGTGCGCCGGAGGAGGCGGTAGAGGGGCAGAGCCTTTTCTCCCAAACGGGAGATGAAGCGACTTAAGGCCGCTACGCATCCGGTTAGTTTTTGTATTTGCTTGAGGTCTTTTGTAATATCCAATTGTGACAGAGCTCAGAATTTGGCCGGGTTTGCTTCAATTCCTCTACCGGATACGATGAACCCCAAGAGCTTTCCGGCTGGTACGCCGAAGATGCATTTTTCCGGATTGAGCTTAATGTCATATGGTCGGAGGTTGTCGAATGTCACCCTCAAGTCTTCTACTAGAGGTTCGACATGTTTGGTCTTGACGACCACATCGTCTACGTATGCCTCTACTGTTTTGCCTATCTGGGTAGCCAGACATGTTTGAATCATGCGCTGATATGTTGCGCCGGCGTTTTTGAGTCTGAAGGGCATTGTGTTGAAGCAGAATGGCCCATATGGAGTAATGACTGCCGTTGCGGCCTGGTCTTCCTCTGCCATCTTGATTTGATGGTATCCGGAGTATGCATCGAGGAAGCACAATGAATCGTGCCCTGCGGTAGCATCGGTGATTTGGTCGATGCGAGGGAGGGGGAAAGGATCCTTTGGACAGGCCTTGTTAAGGTCTTTAAAATCGACGCAGAGGCGCAAGGATTTGTCCTTTGTTGGTACCGTTACTAGATTGGCTAGCCAGTCCGGATGTTTTATATCTCTAATGAATCCGGCTTCTAAGAGTTTGGCTAGCTCTTCTCCCATTGCCTGTCTTTTGGGTTCGGAGAATCGCCGAAGAGCTTGTTTGACCGGCTTGAATCCTTTTAGGATTTTTACGCTATGCTCTGCCAGCCTGCGTGGGATTCCTGGCATGTCTGAAGGGTGCCAGGCAAAAATGTCCCAATTTTCCCAAAGGAATTCTCGTAGTGCGGCTTCGACATCAGGACTTAATTGTGCCCCAATGGAGTCCGTCTTTGTGGGGTCCGTTGGATGGACCTGAAATTTGACTATTTCGTCTGCTGGTTTAAAAGAGGTGGACTTGGACCTCTTATCGAGTATCACATCGTCCCTATCCACCATGGAGCGCAGCGTAGTTAGTTCCTCTGCCGCTAGGGCTTCGGACAATGCCTCTAGGGCCAGTGCGGCTGTCTTATTTTCAACGCGAAGTGCTGTATCTGGATCACTGGCAAGAGTGATTATCCCATTGTGTCCGGGCATTTTGAGCTTCATGTACACGTAGTGGGGTATAGCTTGGAAGATTGTGAATGCCTCTCGCCCTAACAAAGCGTGATATCCGCTGCCGAATGGGGCCACTTGGAACGTGACCTCCTCGGACCTGTAATTGTCCGGTGAGCCGAACACAACGTCTAGTGTGATTTTTCCTGTGCAGCGTACTTCTCGACTAGGGATTATCCCTCTGAAGGTTGTGCTGCTTCGCTTGATGCGGCTCCAGTCAATATCTATTGTTTGAAGAGTTTCCTCGTAGATGAGGTTTAATCCGCTGCCGCCATCCATGAGTACCTTGGTAAGGCAAAAGCCGTCCACTATCGGACTGCGGACCAATGCGGTTGGTGCTCTAGCTGTTCGGAATTTAGGTTCGTCGCTGGCGTTGAAGGTGATAGCCGTGTCACTCCATGGATTTGCTGTTGCTACTTGGTAGACTTCGGCGAGGCCGCGGATTGTTCGTTTTCGCATGTTATTTGATGCGAAAGTCTCGAAGACTGTTAATACCATACCGGTACTACTGGGCTGTTTGCCCGGGGCTAAAAAGCCTTCGCCACTTTTGGCCACCTGCCGTGGTATCCAACATGCTCGAAGGCTGTGTGTTGGAGTGGCGCCCTCCGTACTGTGGATTTTGCAGGGTCCGTTGAGCCAGCCCTCCAGTACGGTTCCATGCCCTTTAGGGGGTCTTTGATTTTTGGTTTTTGACCCAGGTGCTTGAGTATGGCGCACCCTTTTACTTCGGACTAGGGTTGTGGTCAAGGCTAGACTGTCCCAAAACCTAGTTTCGGTGTTCCTGGCACTCTCTACCGCACAGTATTTTTGTACGATAGTCGCTAGGTCGATGAAGCGTGTAACTTCGCGACGACTTATGGAGTTCATGATTCCCCTGTCCGTGCATTTGTTGCAGAAAATTGAAATCACGCTTTCTTCGCAGCAGTCCTTTATCCTGTTCATAACCAGGAGGAATCTGGCCCAGTAATGATGTACTGTTTCATCGGGCTCTTGCCGTATTCAAGATAGATCGCTTATGTTTGGGTGGGCGGGTGGAATCAAGTTCGGAACCCCGCCCGATCTAAGGCTCAAAGGCCAAGAAGTTTCCGGATTTGGAAGCTTGACTTGCTGGATGCTTTCCAGCGAATCTAGTCCGATGCCTGACTCTAAGTTCAGTATTTGATTAGCGTCCGTCCCTTCGCGGGAATCCGGCTTGGAGGGATCGGGAATCCGGACATAGTTGGTTTTCAACGTAGAAGAAGGGTTGCCGCATTGTTCCTCTACCACGACAACGTGGTGGGTGGCCTGGGGAGAGTTAATCTTTCTTAGATCAGGTTTAAGCCCAATCTGATCGTAGTCTGTAGCGACTCCCAGGGTGGCGATGCGATCCAAGAGATCGTTTACAGAGGAGAGCTCAATCGAATCTAACTGCTCGGCGAATTCCGGGCTGACGTGAAGATCGCTTTTGATGACCTGAGAGGTCATCGTCGGAGCGGTGGCCGAACAGGCGGTCATAAGAAAACCACCTAGCCGGATAGTTTGGCCGGCGGCCAATCTCTCTTGACGACGGTGCCGTCTTTAAAGACGGGAGAAGACATCCTTCCTGATCACGATGGCACAGAGGAACTCTCAATGAAAGCACCAATGTCGGTGTCAAAACTGGCGGATCTCGGGTAGGGGGTCCCGAACTGTGCGTCTAGGCGGATGGTAACAGGAGACGAGGGACACGATGTTTTTACCCAGGTTCGGGCCCTCTTGATGGAGGTAAAACCCTACGTCCTGCTTGATTAATATTGATGATGTGGGTTACAAGAGTAGATCTACCACGAGATCAAGGAGGCTAAACTCTAGAAGCTAGCCTATGGTATGATTGTTGTTCGTCCTATGGACTAAAGCCATCCGGTTTATATAGACACCGGAGAGGGCTAGGGTTACATAGAGCCGGTTAGAAAGGTAGGAGATCTACATATCCGTATCGCCAAGCTTGCCTTCCACGTCAAGGAAAGTACCATCCGGACACGGGACGAAGTCTTCAATCTTGTATCTTCATAGTCTTGGAGTTCGGCCGATGATGATAGTTCGACTATCCGGACATCCCCTAGTCCGGGACTCCCTCAGTTATCTTTTTCATACTAGTGGGAATTTTTCATTATAGAACTTGGCTTGTATATTCCTATGATGGGCTTCCTCAAATGCCCTAGGTCTTCGTGAGCAAGCAAGTTGGATGCACACCCACTAGTTTTCTTTTGTTGAGCATTCATTTATAGCCCTAGTGCATCCGTTGAATGGCAATCCCTACTCCTCATGTTGACATCAATTGATGGTCATCTCCATAGCCCGTTGATTATCCTCGTCAATGTGAGACTTTCTCTTTTTTTGTCTTCTCCACAGAATCCCCATCATCGTATTCTATTCCACCCATAGTGTTATATCCATGGCTCCCGCTCATGTATTGCGTGAAGGTTGAAAAAGTTTGAGATTATTTAAGTATGAAACAATTGCTTGGCTTGTCATTGGGGGTATAGAAGTTGGGAACATCTTTGTGTGACGAAAATGAAGCATAGCCTAACTATATGATTTTGTAGGGATGAACCTTCTTTTGCCATGTTATTTTGAGAAGACATGATTACTTTGTTTAGTATGCTTGAAGTGTTACTATTTCTTTTATCAATATGAACTTTTATTTTGAATCATTTGGATCTGAACATTCATGCCACAATAAAGAAAATTACATTGAGAATTATGCTAGGTAGCATTCCACATCAAAAATTCTTTTTTATCATTTACCTGCTCGAGGACGAGCAGGAATTAAGCTTGGGGATGCTTGATACGTCTCCAACATATCTATAATTTTTGATTGGTCCATGCTATTATATTACCCCTTTTGGATGTTTATGGGCTTCATTTGACAAATTTATATCATTTTTGGGACTAACCTACTAACCGGAGGCCCAACCCGTATTGCTGTCTTTTTGCCTATTTCAGTATTTCGAAGAAAAGGAATATCAAACGGAGTCCAAAGGGAATGAAACCTTCGGGAGCGTGATTTTTGGAACGAGCGTGATCCAGAGGACTTGGAGTGCAAGTCAAGAAGCAGCCAAGGCTCCCACGAGACAGGAGCCCCCCCTATAGGGCGCGCCCCCTGTCTCGTGGGCCCCTCTTGCGTCCACCGACGTACTTCTTCCTCCTATGTAAGCCTACGTACCTCAAAAACATCCAGGGGCAGGACGAAACACAATTTCCACCACCGTAACCTTTTGTATCCGCGAGATCTCATCTTGGAGCCTTCGCCGGCACTGTGCCGGAGGGGGAATCGACCATGGAGGGCTTCTCCATCAACATCCTTTCCTCGCCGATGAGTTGTGAGTAGTTTACCACAGACCTACGGGTCCATAGTTATTAGCTAGATGACTTCTTCTCTCTTTTTGGATCTCAATACAATGTTCTCCCCCTCTCTTGTGGAGATCTATTTGATGTAATCTCTTTTTGTGGTGTGTTTGTCGAGATCCGATGAATTGTGGGTTTATGATCAAGTTTATCTATGAATAATATTTGAATCTTCTCTGAATTCTTTTATGTATGATTGAGTTATCTTTGCAAGTCTCTTCAAATTATCAGTTTTATTTGGCATACTAGATTTGTCTTTCTTGCCATGGGAGAACTGCTTAGCTTTGGGTTCAATCTTGCGGTGTCCTTACCCAGTGACAGAAAGGGTTGCAAGTCACGTATTGTATTGTTGCCATCAAGGATAACAAGATGGGGTTTATATCATATTGCTTGAGTTTATCCCTCTACATCATGTCATCTTGCTTAATGCGTTACTCCATTCTTTATGAACTTAATACTCTAGATGCATGCTAGATAGCGGTCGATGTCTGGATTAATAGTAGTAGATGCAAGCAGGAGTCGGTCTACTTGTTATGGATGTGATGCCTATATACATGATCATGCCTAGATAACTTCATAATTATTCGCTTTTCTATCAATTGCTCGACAGTAATTTGTTCACCCACCGTAATACTTTATCTGTCGAGAGAGGCCTCTAGTGAAACCTATGGCCCCCGGGTCTATCTCTTATCATATTTGCTTTCAATCTACTTTTATTTGCATCTTTATTTTCTGCATCTATATTATAAAATACCAAAAATATATTTATCTTATCATACTATCTCTATCAGATCTCACTTCCGCAAGTGGCCATGAAGGGATTGACAACCCCTTTGACGCGTTGGTTGCGAGTTCTTTGTTTGTTTGTGTAGGTTCGTGGGACTTGTTGAGGAGCCTCCTACTGGATTAATACCTTGGTTCTCAAAAACTGAGGGAAATACTTACGCTACTATTGCTGCATCAACCTGTCCTCTTTGAGGAAAACCAATGCAAGCTTAAGATGTAGCATTGGCCCGACTCTTGGCAGCTGGGTTCATTGTTGAGGTGTTTCATCCTGAGTGGTTGGCTAACCCGGTGTTGGTGCTCAAGAAAAATGGCACTTGGCGTACGTGTGTGGATTACACGGACTTAAACAAGGCTTGTCCGGCTGATCCCTTTTCCCTCCCTCATATTGATCAAATCATTGATGCTATGGTGGGTTGTGAGTGTTTGAGTTTTTTGGTTGCTTACTCTGGTTATCATCATATCAAGATGGCAGTTAAGGATCAGGAGAAGACAACTTTTATTACTCCCTTTGAGCCTTCTGCTATGTATCCATGCCTTTTGGGCTCAAGAGTGCCCAGGCAACTTACCAGCATTGTGTGCAGAATTGTCTTCACAATCAGATTGGGCGCAATGTTCATGCTTATGTGGATGACATTGTGGTGAAATCCGGAGAGAAGGAAACCTTGATAGATGATTTGAAGGAGACCTTTGATAATCTCCACATCTACAATATGATGCTTAACCCAGCCAAGTGTGTCTTTAGTGTGCCAGCAGGCAAGCTTTTGGGATTTCTGGTTTCTAACAGAGGCATTGAGCCTAACCCAGAGAAGATCAAGTGTCGGTGTACTAGAGTAGGGGTACCCTAGTATCCCGAACTTGTGCACGGGCAGTTGCAGCCACCCGCGGCAAGGCTTGCCGGGTGACCGCCAAGGTCCTCCGTGGTTCCTGTGGAGCCATTCAAGAACAAAGTATTCAAGCCAAGGAGACAAGGCCCCGGCAAGAGGAGCTTGCCGGGAAGGCCAACCAAGGCATAAGAACAAAGTATTCAAGCCAAGGAGACAAGGCCCCGGCAAGAGGAGCTTGCCGGGAAGGCCAACCAAGGCATCTCAAGGAACTTGCCGCGACGCGCCACGTGTCCCGGCGAGGCCCGATGAGCGACAAGCTTCCGGACGCGACCAGACAACGACCGCGACAAGGCGCTTGCCGCGACAAGCTACCACTCTGCACCTGCGCTCCAGCACATCCACCAACGTGTCGCCATGGGACCTTTCCAGGCGCGCGTGGCAAGAGGCTGTGCAGCCAGCGGTGCGCGGTGGCAAGCGGCGCTAACAAGATTGCCATCATGGCAAGCGGTGGCGTCCCTGACGGTCCCTTTTTGCACTGTTTGGGCGACGTAGACGGGCATTTAATGCCTTTGTCCCATGCCGTCAGGGTTAGGTATGATACATTGTACAGGTAGTTGTACCAACCGCAATTCCTTTTCCATTTTTACCCTTGTCTACGTTGCCACCTGTCGGAGACCCCTTGAGCATATAAAAGGAGGCCCATGCGCAACATAGAGGGTGGTTCGAAGCCAGAAAAACACTCACGCTCGGTCTCGTTAGCAGCTGGTGTGTACTGTAGCACTCAGCGCTCCCGAGCAAGAACTCAATACACTCAGACATGCAGCAGTAGGAGTATTATCTCTCCGGAGAGCTCCGAAGCTGGGTAAACTGCTCGTGTGCTTCGCCTCGATCTGCTCTTCCTGCGATCTTCGCCCCCCGCCGAACCAAAAGGGGCTCGGTCCGCCGGTCCCATAGGTATTCGTGGATCAGTTTCCCCGACATCTTTGGCGCGCCAGGTAGGGGGCGTCGAGGTTGTGTGAACCTGATCCGGCGTTCACACGAGCTAGATCTTCATTTTCTTCATCGACATGCCACCGAAGAAGAAGACTTCGGCGGCAGCTGTTCTGTTCACGTCGATCCCACCACCATCGGAGCAAACAGGTGGTGGGGTAGACGCCGGCGGAAGAACGGACATCGACAAGGGAGCTCACGGTGCTACCAGGTCCAAGGACAAGGCTGCACAGACCTCGGCGTCCGTAGATGCACCGCGCCCATCTCAGGAGGCACAGGACCGACAGCGTCATGGTATTCGCAGTGCCATACATTTGTTGGACCAAGATCGAGCTGGTGGATCTCGGGGTGCTCGAGACCAGCATGCACGCCAACATGCTGGCACGAGCGAGACACGGTCGCCTGGATGGGATACTGCTCCTTCTAACATTGTTAGAAGTCCGAGCATATCCCGCTCCTCGCACCGTTCGCCACTGCCGCCCACCACTCCAGCAGAAGCTTTGGCACGAGCTCAACTGCTCCTGGATTACCCTCCAATAGTAGACAAGATCGATGAATGGAGGGCCATCATTCAGAGTCTCATCAGCTTCGCCAACGGCGACACTCCGCGGCAGCCGAATACATCGCTGCCGCGGCAGGACTGCCGGGCACGAGCCGATGGCGACGAAACCGGTGGGAGTGTAACCACCATGCACTCTCCACCCCGAAGGCCAAGATCACCGACTCGCCGGATCCACCTCGATAGCGACTCCACCGTGTCATCAGATCCACGAGCTCGCCGCGATCAGCGCCAAGTTCTTCACGAACGACAGCAAGAAGACGCTCGAACTTGCATCGAGCGCCGAAGAGAAGCGCGGCGTCAATTAGACCAGCGCGCTGGGCCCTCTATCGACATGCATGCGCCAGGGGAACCAGGCGACTTGCCGTACGCGGTAGGTTGCCCTGCATTCACTCGTGAGCTGCGGCAAGTCCAGTGGCCCAGCACGAAGAATTTCAAGCCAGACGTGCCAGAGAAGTACGACGGAAGTCGCATCCGTCGGAGTTCCTCAGCATCTACACCATCGCGGTGCAAGTTGCTGGGGGGCGGGACGACAAGATCCTTGCCAACTACTTCCCGTGGGTACTCAAGCCCAATGTCAGATCCTGGATCATGCACTTGCCGAACAACTCCATATCCTCCTGGGCAGACCTATGCCATCAGTTTGTCGGCGCTTTTACAGGCGGCCACAAGCCTCCTGGCCAAGAAAGCGACCTTCATCTGCTCGCCCAGAAGGAAGGAGAGCCCCTGCGCAAGTACATTCAGAGATTCAGCCGCGTACAGCACAACATCCCAGATGTCCACCCTGCCGTGGTAATCAACGCGTTCCATCAGAACGTGCGAAACCGCGGGATGCGGGAGGAGATGGCGATGTGCAAGATCAAAGACGTCAGTGAGCTATATGCCCTGGCCGACAAGTGTGCGTGTGCTGAGGAGGGGAGGAAACTCCCCGGAGAGAATACAGAAGCAGTAGGATCAGATAGTGAGGGGACCGCCCCGGCGAAGAAAAACCGGCGGCGGAACAACAGGAAGAAGAAAGGCAAAGATGTGCTAGTCGTTGAGCAGTCCGGCAACGGAGGTGGCGCCAAGAAAGCCAAAGCTGGTAGCTCCGGCGGCAACAACTACCAGGCTGTGGCGGTCGCCGACAAGCAGGACGGCACCAACAAGTAGTACTGCAAGATCCACCGCACCAAGGGCAATGACCTCCAGAGCTGCAAGAAGGTCGAGCAGCTTGTTAAGCAGCAAAAGGCTGAATACGAGCGACGTGACAAGGAGAAGGCCCATGAAGGTGCTGGAGGAGACGGCAAGAAACGCCCCGGCCGAGGAGGACGCCGCGGCAAGGCCAAGCAGCGGCAAGGAGACAGACCTCCTCGCGGCCACGACAAGGATGAAGATGACGACGACGATGAAGATATGGATGATGACGAGACCGATGAGCAGGAGTTCCAGAAAGCCACAGAGGTCCTGTGTGTTGACGGTGGTGCTTCTCTGCATACTTCCCACCGCCAGCTCAAGCAGTGGATGCGGGAAGTCAATGCGGCAGAACCACCCGTCGAGTCACGCAAGCCTCTAAAATGGTCCAGCATGCCTATCATCTTTGATATTGAGGACCACCCTGATCGCATAACTGCGGTCGGGTGCTTGCCGATGTTGGTTTCACCAACTATCCGCAACCTCAAGGTCACTAAGATGCTAGTTGACGGCAGGGCCGGCTTGAACCTGATGTCACATCCCTAGTCTGGTATGACCTAGACTAGCTAGTCATTTGTGCATCATGTTTAAATCTCATTTAAATTTGAAATGAGGATTGGTGGAACCCTCAGAATCATCTTTGAAAATGACCCAAATAAAAATTTCTCCAAAAGGGTCCAAGAAAATGCTCATGTTGCCCTCTGAAAATATTGGACAGAGATAAAAATCAAACCAATATTTTTAGGAGCTCATGGATATTTAATTTTGGCCATTTGGATTAATCTGATAATTATTTGCTTTGGATTTATATTGTTATATATATGAAATATGGTCCAAAAATTATGCCATTTATAAAGGAGCTCTGGAATAATATATCTAGCTCCTGCAAAAATTGGCATAAGGTAATAAGTTGATTTAGTATTTTATTAAATCAAAACAAATGTCAGAAAAATTAGAAAACAGAAATAAAAGAGGGAAACCTTACCTGGGCTTCTTACCTGGCGCCTCTGGCCCAGCAAGCCAGCACAGCCCACCACCGCCGTCGTCCTCCTGGCGCCAGTCGGCCAGGCGTGTGGCCGACGCGCGCGCACGGGCGGAGCGCCACGCCACCAGCTCGCCTGCCTGCATACCCCGCCAGCACGACGCCGCGTTGCTTCTTCTCGGTGCCTCCCCGATCCCCTGGCCTCACCCCCTCTCTCCCGTGCTTTTCCCCTTCTCTCTCTCTCTCTCACCCGAGAATCACCGTCGCCGCCGTCCATAGCCACCGTGGCCTCGGCCACTGCCTCGCCTCCCCGACACGCGCAGGAGCTCCGCCCCCTCGCCCTGAAGCTCTCCGTCAAGCCACAAGACGCCGGACGCCCTGTGGAGCCGCCGTCGCCATCGTCTTCCTCCTCGGGCTCCGACCACCATCGCCGTCGATTCGCCGTCTCCAGTGCGTCCCCGAGCCCGCTTCGACGCCCGCTGCAACTGCGGTGAGCTCCGCCGCCGTTCCCCTCTCTTCTCCCCCTTGTTCCCGCGCCGTAACTCCGTTCCCCACCACGGCCGAACCTCCGCCGTCGCCGAGCTCGCCGTCGACGCAGCTCCGGTGACCATTTGGTCACCCCGGCGAGTCCAACAAGTCCGTAAGGCCCCGTAGAGCATCCCTAGCGCTTTGCTTCGCTCGCCTTCGAGCTCCAACTGCGTTAGAGTGCACGACCAAACTCCGGCGGCCGCAGCCGAGCTCGCCGCCGTCGACTCCGGCCACCCCAGGCCCAGCCACGGCCACCGCCCGACGCGCCATTGAGCTAGCTTTCCAACGCACCTAGCCGCACGCCATTTGGAGCACCACAGAGGAAACCCGGGGCACATGTACGCCGCGGACCTCGCCGGCGACTAACCGCCGGCGGGTTTGACTTGTTCGACCTGGGGTTTGACCCCCCCAGGGTCACTGACTCGTGGGCCCCGTCGGTAGGTGGTTAGCTTAGTGCTAATCACTGTTAATTAACCCCCCTGACACTGACAGTGGGCCCCAGCGCCACTAACTTTTAATTAGGATTAAATTAACCCCCTGTCAAACCCCCTGTCATTGACGTGTGGGCCCCACACGTCAGGTTTGACTCCATCAGCCGCAGTTGACTGCTGACGTCATGCTTACTCAATGCTGACGCAATATATGATTTCTGGATTTAAATTTAATCAGAAAATTCGAGAAATTGTTTTAAACTTCAAAAATTCATAACAATTCAACCGCAGCTCAGATTAAAATAATTTATATATGAAAAATTATCAGAAAAATGCAATCTTTCCACCTGTACTAGTTTCATGCATGACAAACCAAGTTATACATGATGAATATGAGAACACACATTATGGCATATATAAGAGACTTAATTTAGAATTGCATTTGAGCTTTGGTTCAAATGGACTTCAAACCAAATGAGTACTAGTTGCATTAGCACAATCAGCATCACATCTTCATGCCATGTTCATCATTGTGTTGCATATGCTTGTGTTTTGATTGCCGGCACCGTTCCTTCTCGATAGGTCCTGCTCCGGAGCTGTTCCAGAGTACCTGTCTGTGAAGCAGTGCCTCCTGTGTTGATTTACCAGGCAAGCAAACCCCCCTTGTTCATTTCGATAAAACCCTACTCTCTCGCTCCTGCTCTCAGTTATTGCATTAGAACAACAACGATTCATCTGCTACTTTGTGCTGTGGTAGTTGAACCCATTCCTCTGCATGACCTGTCATTGCCACAGTAAATAGTTGAAACCCACTAGCATGTGTAGGAGTTGATTGAAGCCATTGTTGTGTTCCTACCATGCTATGCCTGCTAGTGCTTAGAGTTGTGTCAGGTCTGATTCATTGGGAATGAATTGGAGTGTTACAATATGTTCTAATGCTGAGAGTGAAGTGTGTGAACACGATTTGGTAAAGGTAGTGGTGAGAGGCCATGTAGGAGTACATGGTGGGTTGTCTCATTGGAACCGTCCTTAAGCACTGAGTTCTATGTATGTTGTCCAATGACTCGATACTACCACACATTGGAATGCTTAAGTGCCCCTCTCGACTTATTAACCGACCTGATCTCTGTCCAGGAGTCGCAACTAGTTTCTGGTGTTTGTAGGTAGTGCTATTTTTCTACCAAGTGGCACCCGGCAGGGTGGGCTTGGGACAGACTAGGCACACGTGGCACGGTGTACCAAGTGGCACCCGGATGGTGGGCTTGGGAACCCTGCTCACATCGTTTGGGGCCGTGAGCGACACCCCGGCCGGATCTCCTTGCGGATGGAACCCGAATAGGCGATAAACCTGGGCTAGAGTCTTGTGTGGTTAGTCAGGTCGTGGCCGACACCCTCGCCAGGCTTCCGCTTGAAGGTTGCCGAGATACATGACGTGTACATGGCGGTAAGTGGCGAGAGCGTGTGTGAAGAAGTACACCCCTGCAGGGTTAACATGATCTATTCGAATAGCCGGGTCCGCGGTTATGTACTTCTTGGATGCTTACATGGTACATAGACAACTTGAAGTGGATACTCTAAAATGCTAAGACAAGTGTGAGTGCTATGGATGGCCTTCTCGTAGGGAGACGGGGATGAATCCATAGTAGTGTATTGAATGGTGTTTAGTGGACTCGTGTACGTTGTCTCACCTCCAGAGCTTCTGGTAGTCGTAGAACAGGATAGCCACAGAGTCAAAGCTGGCTTGCTGCAACTAAACCCCACATTACCCTCTTGATACAAATGCATATATGATAGGATCTGATGTAAGTCTTGCTGAGTACCTTTGTACTCATGTTGCTTTATTTATGTCTTTGCAGCGGAGACTTCGGTCTTACTAGTGTTCTCGTGGACTTCGACTAGTAGCTAGTACCTCAGCTACGATCTTGATCGGATGTTGTAGATAGTCAGGCTCTTCAGCCTTTTTCATTTGTAGATGTCTGTACCCAGACATGTAATGGTTCCGCTTGTTGCTTGTATGCTCTGTATGATGGGTCTTGTGACCCCTGTTTGCAATAAATGCTATGATGGCTCTTCTGAGCCTTTATCTATTTGAGTTGTTGAGTTATGCTGTGATGCCATGTTGTACAGCACATACTTGCATGTTATGCGTACTTGTAATGTGTATTTTTATGTGTGGGATCTGACTATCTAGTTGTTTATTCTTAGTAGCCTCTCTTACCGGGAAATGTCTCCTAGTGCTTCCACTGAGCCCTGGTAGCTTGCTACTGCTCCGGAACACTTAGGCAGGCCGGCATGTGTCCTTCTTCGATCCTGTGTCTGTCCCTTCGGGGGAAATGTCACGCGATGAATACCGGAGTCCTGCTAGCCCGCTACAGCCCGGTTCACCGGAGTCCTGTTAGCCCAGTGCTACAGCCTGGATTCACTCGTTGATGACCGACACGTTCGATGCTGGGTCATGGATGCCTGTCCCTGTAAGTTAGTGCCACTTTGGGTTTACGACTAGCCATGTCAGCCCGGGCTCTTTATCATATGGATGCTAGCGACACCATTATATACGTGTGCCAAAATGCGCAAACGGTCCCGGGCAAAGGTAAGGCGACACCCGTGGGGATACCGTGCATGAGGCCGCAAAGTGATATGAGGTGTTACATGCTAGATCGATGTGGCATTGAGTCGGGGTCCTGACAGCGCTAGTATCAGAGCCTGACTGCCTGTAGGATTACCAAGCCAAACCGGTCGAAGTTGAGTATAGAAAATCTTTAGTTATGTAAGGGAATTGATTGTGGGTTGGAACGTAAGGCTCTTTTTACTCCTTATACCTCATGACCTTCTGATCTGAGTCGTCCTATCTTTCCAATGGGATTAAGGAACTAGGCTTCTCTTCCGTCTATCAGGATCACGTGTTACTACTCCGTAGTCCCTTAGGATTGGTTGATCAGAGTCATACCCAGTTTTCGAGTACTTCCGGTGTAGTCTGTTTAGTACTATCTCAGAACCTTGAGTGATTATGATGAGTATGTTACCACCCCATTTCTAGTAGGATGTCTCATTCTGAGCATTTTACTGCCGTTATGCTGCCGGAATTTTCCCAGGAGTTCGAGAGATACTAATTCCTTGTCCTACATTCTATAGTCTATAGTTAATGTTGATTTCATCCCTGGGGTTTCGTTTCTCAGGATGTCATCAAGTTCTATTGTTCATGGCCAGAACCATGGAGATGCTAGGGATGAGGATCATCCCGACCAGCCTTCATTGGCAGAGTTCATGTTAGAAATGGAGAGGAACAAGCGTGAGTCTAACCGTTTGTTGGCACGTATCGGAGAGAACACCGCACATCAGCTCAAAGGGTCTGCTACCATTCATGACTTCATTCGTTTGCACCCCCCCACCTTTCATCATTCCATCGAGCCACTCGATGCAGATGACTGGCTCCGTAGTATCACTCATAAGCTGCATTCCGCGAGCGTAGCTGAAGATGACAAGGTCACTTATGCCACATACCACCTGGAAGGTCCTGCTAGTCTTTGGTGGCAGAACTATGAGGCTTTGTTTCCAGCTGGCCAGATTCCTACCTAGAAGGATTTCACTGAGGCTTTTCGCGAGCATCACATTCCCCAGGCCCTCATTGATCGCAAGAGAGAAGAGTTCTGTAGTCTCACCCAGAATAAGATGGCTGTTGATGCTTATAGTAGAGAGTTTGAGAACCTCGCTCGCTATGCCACCGAAGAAGTGTCCACGGACGCCAAGAAGCAAGCTAGGTTCCGGAAGGGTCTCAACCCCAAGTTGCGTCGTGATCTCCACCTGCATCATTGTGATACATTCCAAGCCCTTGTGAACAAGGCCATCAATGCAGAGACAACTCAACTCACTTACGAGGAGTCTCGTAAGCACACCCGTGATTTGGGATCTTCTTCTGGCTCTAGTTCCCAGAAGCGCCGGATTTGGGTTCCAAACTCCGCTCTTCCTTCCGGATATGCACCGAGGCCATCCCATGTGGTGCCTCACCCAGCTCAGTCACATGTTTCACCCAGGCCTACTGGTAGACCGCTTGTCAGTGCGGGTCCACGTCCAACCTCAGGGACTTGCTTCACATGCGGGAAGCCAGGACACTATGCACGTGACTGTTCTCAAACTAGTTATGCTCCACCCCAGCCCGAGAAGACTGTTGGCTGTGTTAAGCCATCACGTAAGATGATCCGTGTCAAGTCAGCCCCCATTGAATGTGGATGTGTGCATCACGTCTCAGCTAAAGACGCTCATGATGATCCGGATGTCGTTCTTGGTACACTCCTTGTCAATTGTCACCCAGCATCAGTTCTATTCGATACTGGAGCATCTCACTCCTTCATTTCCGAGAGCTATGCTAACTTGCACAACATGTCATTTTGTGATATGCCAACTCCGCTAGTCGTCCAAACTCCTGGATCCAAATGGCAAACCTCTAGTGTAAGCCATGGTAACGAAATCCTTGTTGACAGACTTGTATTCCTTGCATCACTTGTAGCCCTCAAGTCCTCAGATATTAACATCATCTTGGGTATGGACTGGATGACAGCTCATCATGCCAAGATTGATTGTTACACAAGATCTGTTCAGCTTACACACCCATCTGGCAAGATAGTCACCGTCTCCACTAGAGTTGCAAAGCGTCAGCTCTATTCTCTTAATGCCAGCCCTCTTCCAGACCTTGAAGATATCCCGGTAGTCCGTGACTTTCCGGATGTC
Source organism: Triticum dicoccoides (assembly GCF_002162155.2). Lineage (NCBI taxonomy): Eukaryota > Viridiplantae > Streptophyta > Magnoliopsida > Poales > Poaceae > Triticum > Triticum dicoccoides. Next base: position 631,361,731 of record NC_041383.1, read on the forward strand.
TTTCCAGAGGAACTGCCAGGTGTTCCACCTGACAGAGATGTAGAGTTCGTCATAGATCTTATCCCAGGAACAGCTCCAATCTCCCGGAGACCTTACAAGATGGCACCCTTAGAACTAGCCGAGCTTAAGAAACAACTTGATGAGTCCTTGCAAAAGGGTTTCATCCGTCCTAGTTCTTCTCCTTGGGCTTGCCCCGTCCTCTTTGTTAAGAAGAAAGACGGTACGGACCGGATGGTTGTAGATTATCGTCCCGTTAATTTGGTCACGATAAAGAACAAGTATCCGCTCCCCAGGATCAACGACCTGTATGATCAGCTCGCTGGATCCTCAGTCTTCTCCAAGATGGATTTGAGGTTAGGATACCACCAAATCAAAATCAGAAACGGGGACATTCCCAAGACAGCTTTTGTCACTCGTTATGGCCAGTACGAGTACATCGTCATGTCCTTTGGTCTAACTAACGCTCCAGCTACATTCTCCCGCCTGATGAACTCGATCTTCATGGAGTACTTAGATAAGTTCGTCGTGGTTTACCTCGATGATATTCTTATTTACTCGAGGAACGAGGAAGAGCATGCCGAACATCTTAGACTTGTGTTAGAAAAACTCAGAGAGCACCGCCTTTATGCCAAGTTCTCCATGTGTGAATTTTGGTTGCCAGAAGTGACCTACCTAGGCCACGTAATCTCTGGTAAGGGCATTGCTATCAATCCCGAGAGAGTTCAAGCCGTTCTCGATTGGACTCCACCTGAGACCGTCAAACAAGTTAGGAGTTTCCTTGGTCTAACCAGCTATTGTCGCCGCTTTGTTGAAAACTTCTCCAAAGTAGCCAAACCCCTCACGGAACTTCTCAAGAAAGATAAAAAGTTCGAGTGGTCCCCACAGTGTGAGTACAGTTTTCAGGAACTGAAAAGACGCCTGACTTCTGCTCCCATACTTGTGCCACCGGATTACACTAAAGACTTTATTATCTACTGCGATGCCTCATGACAGGGACTAGGTTGCATTCTTATGCAGGATCGTCATGTGATTGCCTATGCATCTCGACAGTTGCATCCACATGAGGATAATTATCCTACACACGATCTAGAGCTTGCAGCCGTAGTCTATGCACTCAAGACCTGGCGACATTACCTTCTTGGTAAACGTTGCGAGATCTACACCGATCACCAGAGTCTCAAGTATATCTTCACCCAACCGGACCTGAACCTTAGGCAAAGACGTTGGTTGGAGTTTATCACAGATTGTGATCTAGGGATTACCTACACCCCAGGCAAAGCCAATGTCATGGCTGATGCGCTAAGCCGTAAATCCTATTGCAACAATCTCTTGTTGCAGCAAGGCCAACCACTTCTCCATGAGGAATTCTGTAAGCTTAACCTTCACATCGCTCCTCACGGATTCCTCTCTACCTTAGTGGCGAAACCTACCCTTGAGGATCAGATCATCTCTGACCAGAAGTTTGATAGGGGTGTTATCCGCATTAAGAGAAACATTAAGAAGGGAGTTGGTGGATGTTTCTCTATGGATGATCGTGGTGTCGTTTTCTTTGAGAATAGCTTGGTGGTTCCCAAGAATCAACATCTTCGACAACTGATTCTTAAGGAGGCGCATGAATCTCCTCTCACGATTCATCCCGGTAGCACTAAGATGCATCAGGACCTACGCCAGAGGTTCTGGTGGACTAGGATGAAGAGAGAAATCGCTCAGTTTATTGCTAACTGTGACGTTTGTCGTCGCGTTAAGGCAGAGCATCAAAGGCCTGCTGGGACCCTTTAGCCTTTAGCTATTCCTGAATGGAAATGGGATAAAGTTGGTATGGACTTCATCACCGGCTTTCCCAGGACCAAGAGAGGGAATAACGCTATCTTCGTAGTCGTTGATCGTCTTTCCAAAGTGGCTCACTTCCTTCCTATTCGAGAGAGTATCACTGCTAGTCAGCTTGCTGACTTATACATTTCTCGAATAGTATCACTCCATGGTGTTCCACTAGAGATCAATTCAGACCGTGGCAGTCTTTTCACTTCTCATTTCTGGGAGAGTTTCCAAACTGCCATGGGAACCCATCTTTCCTTCAGTACCGCTTTCCACCCTCAGTCGAGTGGTCAGGTGGAACGGGTCAATCAAATTCTCGAAGACATGCTTAGAGCTTGCGTTATCTCATTCGGTATGGATTGGGAGAAATGTCTTCCTTTTGCCGAGTTTGCTTATAACAATAGCTATCAATCCAGCCTCAAGAAAGCTCCTTTTAAGGTTCTCTATGGACGAAGATGTCGAACACCTTTGAGCTGGTCAGAAACCGGTGAAAGACAATTCTTTGGACCGGACATGATCCAGGAGGCAGAAGAGCAAGTTCGCATCATTCGTGAGAATTTGAAAACAGCCCAGTCTCGTCAGAAGAGCCAGTACGATCGTCATCATAAGGATATGACTTATGAAATTGGCGACCAAGCTTACCTTCGGGTTACTCCTTTGAAGGGTACCCATCGTGTCGGTATCAAGGGCAAGTTGGCTCCTCGTTACATTGGTCCTTTTCGTATTCTCGCCAAACGAGGAGAGGTTGCCTACCAATTGGAACTACCCCCACATCTTTCTCGAGTTCATGATGTCTTCCACGTCTCTCAACTCAGGCGTTGCTTCTCGGATCCTATCCGCGGAGTGGACCACGAAACGCTTGATCTCCAAGATAACCTCACATACCGAGAGTACCCGGTTCGCATTCTTGATCAAGCAGAGCGTGTCACTCGACGTCAGAACATCAAGTTTCTCAAAGTTCAGTGGTCTCATCATTCCGAGAGAGAGGCTACTTGGGAGCAAGAAGATCGTCTTCGACTGGAGTACCCCGCTTTCTTTCCGTCGACCCCTGAATCTCGGGACGAGATTTTTTCAAGTGGGGGCGAGTTGTCACATCCCTAGTCTGGTATGACCTAGACTAGCTAGTCATTTGTGCATCATGTTTAAATCTCATTTAAATTTGAAATGAGGATTGGTGGAACCCTCAGAATCATCTTTGAAAATGACCCAAATAAAAATTTCTCCAAAAGGGTCCAAGAAAATGCTCATGTTGCCCTCTGAAAATATTGGACAGAGATAAAAATCAAACCAATATTTTTAGGAGCTCATGGATATTTAATTTTGGCCATTTGGATTAATCCGATAATTATTTGCTTTGGATTTATATTGTTATATATATGAAATATGGTCCAAAAATTATGCCATTTATAAAGGAGCTCTGGAATAATATATCTAGCTCCTGCAAAAAATTGGCATAAGGTAATAAGTTGATTTAGTATTTTATTAAATCAAAACAAATGTCAGAAAAATTAGAAAACAGAAATAAAAGAGGGAAACCTTACCTGGGCTTCTTACCTGGCGCCTCTGGCCCAGCAAGCCAGCCCAGCCCACCACCGCCGTCGTCCTCCTGGCGCCAGTCGGCCAGGCGTGTGGCCGACGCGCGCGCACGGGCGGAGTGCCACGCCACCAGCTCGCCTGCCTGCCAACCCCGCCAGCGCGACGCCGCGTTGCTTCTTATCGGTGCCGCCCCGATCCCCTGGCCTCACCCCCCTCTCTCCCATGCTTTTCCCCTTCTCTCTCTCTCTCACCCGAGAATCACCGTCGCCGCCGTCCATAGCCACCGTGGCCTCGGCCACTGCCTCGCCTCCCCGACACGCGCAGGAGCTCCGCCCCCTCGCCCTGAAGCTCTCCGTCAAGCCACAAGACGCCGGATGCCCTATGGAGCCACCATCGCCATCGTCTTCCTCCTCGGGCTCCGACCACCATCGCCGTCGATTCGCCATCTCCAGTGCGTCCCTGAGCCCGCTTCGACGCCCGCTGCAACCGCGGTGAGCTCCGCCGCCGTTCCCCTCTCTGCTCCCCCTCATTCCCGCGCCGTAACTCCGTTCCCCACCACGGCCGAACCTCCGCCGTGGCCGAGCTCGCCGTCGACGCAGCTCCGGTGACCATTTGGTCACCCCGGCGAGTCCAACAAGTCCGTAAGGCCCCGTAGAGCATCCCTAGCGCTTTTCTTCGCTCGCCTTCGAGCTCCAACCGCGTTTCCGTGCACGACCGAACTCCGGCGGCCGCAGCCGAGCTCGCCGCCGTCGACTCCGGCCACCCCAGGCCCAGCCACGGCCACCGCCCGACGCGCCATCAAGCTAGCTTTCCAACGCACCTAGCCGCACGCCATTTGGAGCACCACAGAGGAAACCCGGGGCACATGTACGCCGCGGACCTCGCCGGCGACTAACCGCCGGCGGGTTTGATTTGTTCGACCTGGGGTTTGACCCCCCCAGGGTCACTGACGCGTGGGCCCCGTCGGCAGGTGGTTAGCTTAGTGCTAATCACTGTTAATTAACCCCCCCTGACACTGACAGTGGGCCCCAGCGCCACTAACTTTTAATTAGGATTAAATTAACCCCCTGTCTAACCCCTCTGTCACTGACGTGTGGGCCCCACACGTCAGGTTTGACTCCATCAGCCGCAGTTGACTCCTGACGTCATGCTTACTCAATGCTGACGCAATATATGATTTCTGGATTTAAATTTAATCAGAAAATTCCAGAAATTGTTTTAAACTTCAAAAATTCATAACAATTCAACCGTAGCTTAGATTAAAATAATTTATATATGAAAAATTATCAGAAAAATGCAATCTTTTCACCTGTACTAGTTTCATGCATGACAAACCAACTTATACATGCTGAATATGAGAACACACATTATGGCATATATAAGAGACTTAATTTAGAATTGCATTTGAGCTTTGGTTCAAATGGACTTCAAACCAAATGAGTACTAGTTGCATTAGCACAATCAACATCACATCTTCATGCCATGTTCATGCATCATTGTGTTGCATATGCTTGTGTTTTGATTGCCGGCACCGTTCCTTCTCGATAGGTCCTGCTCCGGAGCTGTTCCAGAGTACCTGTCTGTGAAGCAGTGCCTCCTCTGTTGATTTACCAGGCAAGCAAACCCCCCTTGTTCATTTCGATAAAACCCTACTCTCTCGCTCCTGCTCTCAGTTATTGCATTAGAACAACAACGATTCATCTGCTACTTTGTGCTGCGGTAGTTGAACCCATTCCTCTGCATGACCTGTCATTGCCACAGTAAATAGTTGAAACCCACTAGCATGTGTAGGAGTTGATTGAAGCTATTGTTGTGTTCCTACCATGCTATGCCTGCTAGTGCTTAGAGTTGTGTCAGGTCTGATTCATTGGGAATGAATTGGAGTGTTACAATATGTTCTGATGCTGAGAGTGAAGTGTGTGAACACGATTTGGTAAAGGTAGCGGTGAGAGGCCATGTAGGAGTACATGGTGGGTTGTCTCATTGGAACCGTCCTTAAGCACTGAGTTCTATGTATGTTGTCCAATGACTCGATACTACCACACATTGGAATGCTTAAGTGCCCCTCTCGACTTATTAACCGACCTGATCTCTGTCCAGGAGTCGCAACTAGTTTCTGGTGTTTGTAGGTAGTGCTATTTTTCTACCAAGTGGCACCCGGCAGGGTGGGCTTGGGACAGACTAGGCACACGTGGCACGATGTACCAAGTGGCACCCGGATGGTGGGCTTGGGAACCCTGCTCACATCGTTTGGGGCCGTGAGCGACACCCCGGCCGGATCTCCTTGCGGATGGAACCCGAATAGGCGATAAACCTGGGCTAGAGTCTTGTGTGGTTAGTCAGGTCGTGGCCGACACCCTCGCCAGGCTTCCGCTTGAAGGTTGCCGAGATACATGACGTGTACATGGCGGTAAGTGGCGAGAGCGTGTGTGAAGAAGTACACCCCTGCAGGGTTAACATGATCTATTCGAATAGCCGGGTCCGCGGTTATGGACTTCTTGGATGCTTACATGGTACATAGACAACTTGAAGTGGATACTCTAAAATTCTCAAGACAAGTGTGAGTGTTATGGATGGCCTTCTCGTAGGGAGACGGGGATGAATCCATAGTAGTGTATTGAATGGTGTTTAGTGGACTCGTGTACGTTGTCTCACCTCCAGAGCTTCTGGTAGTCGTAGAACAGGATAGCCACAGAGTCAAAGCTGGCTTGCTGCAACTAAACCCCACATTACCCTCTTGATACAAATGCATGTATGATAGGATCTGATGTAAGTCTTGCTGAGTACCTTGGTACTCATGTTGCTTTATTTATGTTTTTGCAGCGGAGACTTCGGTCTTACTAGTGTTCTCGTGGACTTCGACTAGTAGCTAGTACCTCAGCTACGATCTTGATCGGATGTTGTAGATAGTCAGGCTCTTCAGCCTTTTTCATTTGTAGATGTCTGTACCCAGACATGTAATGCTTCCGCTTGTTGCTTGTATGCTCTGTATGATGGGTCTTGTGACCGCTATTTGCAATAAATGCTATGATGGCTCTTCTGAGCCTTTATCTATTTGAGTTGTTGAGTTATGCTGTGATGCCATGTTGTACAGCACATACTTGCATGTTATGCGTACGTGTAATGTGTATTGTTATGTGTGGGATCTGACTATCTAGTTGTTTATTCTTAGTAGCCTCTCTTACCGGGAAATGTCTCCTAGTGCTTCCACTGAGCCCTGGTAGCTTGCTACTGCTCCGGAACACTTAGGCAGGCCGGCATGTGTCCTTCTTCGATCCTGTGTCTGTCCCTTCGGGGGAAATGTCACGCGATGAATACCGGAGTCCTGCTAGCCCGCTACAGCCCGGTTCACCGGAGTCCTGTTAGCCCAGTGCTACAGCCTGGATTCACTCGTTGATGACCGACACGTTCGATGCTGGGTCATGGATGCCTGTCCCTGTAAGTTAGTGCCACTTTGGGTTTACGACTAGCCATGTCAGCCTGGGCTCTTTATCATATGGATGCTAGCGACACCATTATATACGTGTGCCAAAATGCGCAAACGGTCCCGGGCAAAGGTAAGGCGACACCCGTGGGGATACCGTGTGTGAGGCCGCAAAGTGATATGAGGTGTTACATGCTAGATCGATGTGGCATTGAGTCGGGGTCCTGACATCTCCTCCGCGGTACTCCAGAAACTCCAGATCCCTAATAGCGAGCTCGAAGAGACCGACACATTCCAAGGAATCAATCCGGGAAGGAGCAAGCCGAAGCGAAAGATCACGTTGCCGGTGACATTTGGCAGCGAGTTGAACTTCAGGACTGAGAGGGTCACTTTTGACGTTACTGACTTTCCATTGCCTGACAATGGGATACTCGGCCGTCCAGCACTCGCCAAATTCATGGCAGCCTCTCACTATGCATACAACATGCTGAAGATGCCAGGCCCGATAAGTGTCATCTCTGTCCCTGGCGACAACAAGGATGCTCTTATCTGCGCCGACAAGATCTACCGGGAAGCAGCAGCTGCAACAGATCGCAAGTCACTTGCCGTTGAAGCTCCCGGGGCGAAGAAGAAGACCAAGTCCGGCAAGAGTCCTGATGCCCACTCCGGCAAGCGCACCTCTTCGGAGTGCTGCGCTACCGTCGAGGACCCACCATTGAGCTCCACCGGAAAGTGTAAGAAGACAATGGCAGCTCCACCAGAGACCAAGAAGGTGTCCGCCAAGGAGGATGGCACTGGTGGTACCTTCACCATCAGTGCCACTTGCGACCCTAAATAGGAAAGCGCGCTTGTTGCTTTCCTGCGGGCGAACGTCGACGTGTTTGCGTGGCAACCGTCTGACATCCCCGGTGTTCCTAGGAAAGTAATTGAGCACCATCTTGCCGTCTATCCTCATGCGCGGCCTGTCAAGTAGAAAGTTAGGAAGCAGGCAGTGGAGCGCCAAGAATTCATCGCAGAAGAAATCAAGAAATTGGAAGCAGCAGGCCTTGTCAGAGGAGTGCTCCATCCTACGTGGTTGGCCAACCCTGTAGTCGTGCGCAAGGCAAACGGGAAATGGAGGCTTTGTATCGACTTTACCGATGTCAATAAAGCTTGTCCCAAAGACCCATTTCCCTTGCCGCGCATCAACCAGATTGTTGATTCCACGGCCGGATGTGATTTGCTTTCATTTCTTGATGCATACTCAGGATACCATCAGATCTTCATGGCAGAAGAGGATGAGGAGAAAACCGCATTCACCACCCCATGTGGCACATACTGTTTCGTACGGATGCCTTTCGGATTGAAGAACGCTGGTTCAACATTTGCAAGGGTAGTCCATGACGCTTTTGAGCCGCAAATGCACAGAAATGTGGAAGCCTACATGGATGACATAGTGGTCAAGAGCAAGGACAAGGCGACTCTGATTCAAGATTTAGACGAAACCTTTGTAAATCTCCGCAAGATCAACCTCAAGCTTAACCCCGAGAAATGTGTGTTTGGAGTCCCCTCCGGCAAGCTTCTCGGGTTCTTCATGTCTCAGCGGGGAATTGAAGCCAATCCCGACAAGGTCAAGGCCATTGAGCAGATAGGAGCACCAAAGCGCGTCAAGGATGTACGAAGACTTGCCGGTTGCATAGCTGCTCTCAGCAGGTTTATCTCTAGGTCTGCTGAGCGCGCCCTGCCATTTTTCAAAATATTGAAAAAGGCAGGTCCAATGAAATGGACTCCGGAAGCGGAGGCTGCACTACAGGACTTAAAGAGATACTTGTCCTCCACTCCAACACTTGTCGCACCTAAGCCACAAGAGAAGTTGCTGCTATATATAGCGGCAACCAATCAAGTGGTTAGTGCTGCGTTAGTAGCGGAGAGGGAGGCGGGTGATGAGCCAGCAACCACGGCAGATGCATCCAGCGACAGCAGAGGACTTCACCGGCAAGCTCTGGTCCCGACAAAGATGGATCTGCGCAGTCGCGTGCGAAGATGCAGAAAAGAATGGTGCAGCACCCAGCTTACTTTGTCAGTTCCCTTCTGCAGGGGGCTAGGTCAAGGTACTCTGGTGTGCAGAAATTGCTTTTCGGCCTTCTCATGGCCTCGAGAAAGCTGCGCCATTACTTTCAAGCACATGAGATCACAGTCGTCACTCATTTTCCACTGAAGAGGATACTGCAAAATCCAGAAGCAACAGGCAGGATTGTCGAGTGGGCATTGGAACTGTCAAGCTTTGGCCTCAAGTTTGAGAGCACTTCGACTATCCAAAGCAGATCATTGGCGGAGTTCATAGCAGAATGGACGCCAACGGTAGATGAAGAAGTTCCAGAAACGAGCATCCCCGTCAAGGAAGCAAGCAAAGAGTGGCTGATGTACTTTGATGGTGCCTTTTCGCTGCAAGGCGCCGGTGTGGGCGTGCTACTTGTTGCACCCACCGGAGAGCACCTCAAGTATGTAGTCCAAATGCACTTTCCCAAGGAGCAAGCAATGAACATTACAGCAGAGTATGAAGGTTTGCTTGCCGGTCTCAGGATCGCAGCAGACCTTGGGATCAAGAAGCTCATTGTCAGGGGTGACTCACAGCTTGTCGTCCGCCAAGTTAACAAGAATTATCAGAGTCCGTTGATGGAAGCTTACGTTGATGAAGTGAGAAAGCTAGAAGAGCACTTTGACGGCCTACAGATGGAACATGTTCCAAGAGCTCAGAACGACATTGCCGATGGCCTGTCAAAGTGCGCCGCACTTAAGTTACCTGTGGAACCAGGGATCTTTGTGCTCAAGCTGGCTCAACCGTCTGTAACACCGTCAACTGGATAGAGCAAGAAGAGGAAGTTGATTTCTGGCGACTATTTTCCGGCAGAGCTCCCCGAAGCCGCCGCCAAGAAGGTCCCCAAGATCAACGCCAAGGGTGCTGAGGAGCAGTCTGCTCCGGCAAGCCTTAGAGTTTGTTCCGTTGAAGCAGACGCTCCCGACAAGTTTTGCTCCGGCAAGCTTGCCGGGGAACATCAAGCTCCGGCTGAGCCGTAGATTCTCGCCGTAGAAGCGGATGTTCCCACAGCAGCAGATGTGCCTTTAGTCCTTGTTGTCGAGCCGCAAGCTCCAGCATGGGCACAGCAGATTGTCCGTTTCCTTCAGACAGGAGAACTTCCCGAAAAGCAAGAAGAAGGGGAAAGAGTAGCCCGGCAGTCAAGTATGTACCAGTTTGTCGACAACACACTATACAGAAGAAGACTCAACGGCGTGAAATTGAAGTGTATTCACCGGGAAGACGGACAAAAGCTGTTGGCAGAGATACATGGAGGCATATGTGGTCACCACATTGGCGCAAGAGCACTTGCCGGCAAAGCGTTCCAGCAAGGTTTCTTTTGACCGACAGCCCTCCAGGATGCAACTGCACAAGTAACCAAGTGTGAAGCGTGCCAGTTCCATTCCAAGCAGATACACCAGCCAGCTCAAGCTCTCTAGACGATCCCTTTATCCTGGCCATTTTCGGTCTGGGGGCTCGACATCCTCGGCCCCTTTCCCCGAGCTGTCGGGGGCTTTGAGTACTTGTACGTTGCAATCGACAAGTTCACAAAGTGGCCGGAAGTGGAAGCAGTGAGGAAGGTGACAGCACAGTCAGCAGTCAAGTTCTTCGGTTCGATTGTTTGCCACTTCGGGATCCCTAACAGGATCATCACCGACAATGGCACACAATTCATGAGCCGCTCCTTCATGCAGTACGTCCAAGATCTTGGCGCCAAGGTCTGCTTCGCTTCTGTTGCTCATCCGAGAAGCAACGGTCAAGCGGAGAGGGCAAATGCTGAAGTGCTGCGCGGGCTCAAGACCAGAACTTTCGACAGGCTACGTAAGTGCGGAAAGAACTGGATTGAGGAGCTGCCGGTGGTTCTTTGGTCGGTCAGGACGACGCCAAATCGAGCCACTGGCGAGACACCTTTCACTCTAGTGTATGGAGCAGAGGCAGTTCTCCCCATGGAACTCGTATACGGGTCACCTCGAGTGCTCGCTTATGATGAGCTTGAGCAAGAGCAACTGCGACAAGATGACGCACTGCTCCTTGAGGAGGACCGTCTTCAGGCTGCTGTACGAGCTGCTCGATACCAGCAGGCTTTGCGCCGCTACCATAGCCACAAAGTTAATGCCAGAAGTTTCGAGGAAGGCGACCATGTTCTTCGGCGCGTTCAGTCCGCCAAGAATTCCAACAAGTTGACGCCGAAGTGGGAAGGCCCTTACCGGGTGAAACGAGTCACTAGGCCTGGCGCTGTCCGCCTTGAGACCGAAGATGGCATTCCGGTGAGCAACTCCTCGAACATTGAGCATCTTCGTAAGTTTTACCCGTAAGGCACGGTTGCCGGAACCTGTTCCGGCAACCACCTTTTGTACAAGTCTTGCCGATGTTGCATGTAATCCTTTGTACAAAGCCGAGCGCAGACCCCGTGCATAAGTAAAGCTCATGTGCCCCGCACATCTTGTCAATTTCATGCTTTCTACTTTTCTTTTTGCATGTATCTGACAATTTGTGCAGCGCCTACCCCCGGTAAGCAATAATGAGCCGTAAGGCTCTGTATCATTATTTTCTCTTCTTTCTCTTTCTCAAAGGAAGGAAAGTTCCCTCGCCCACATGTTTGCCGGGGGGAAAGGAGAAGATAATGGTGTGGTCCAAGCGTCGTTCAAGGAAGTTTCGCCTTACCGGAAAGCAAACGACAGAAAAGCTAAGTTGCCAAAGTTTGAGCAAACAGTTTTAATTTTTAAGTTATCTTCCTCGAACGACCGTGCTTTGTATGGAAAACCTGTGCGCGGAGGAACCAACTCGTGGCTAGTTGTGCCCTTACTTTGTTTCGAGTCCGCTCAACAACATAAGTGAGCGGCGACTAGTTGCGACAAGGTTTCTTGTCGGTAACGGCACCGCCAGCAGGCTGCTGACGTCCCGCACTCAGCGCTCGCAACTAAGGTGCCTGCGCCGACAAGTTCCCTAAAAGCGTAGGGCAAAAACATACAAAGGAAGGAATAAAGTAAAGGAAATAACATAGCAATTGCCACCAAAAATAGAGTCATATTACAAGATAGCTTGTCGCAGCTCTAACAGATTGTTCTCATAACATGACCAGCAGCGACAAGAAAAAGAGAAAACAGGCGGCCTAATCTACGCGATCACCCTCAACCCTCTTGATCCCACTCACCTTGTCCACAATGGGTGCGACAAGGGTCTTGAGCGCTTCCAGATCAGCATCCGGCGGCAGGGTCCTCAGGACGTTGGTGAGGTTGAGGCCTGGGTTGCAGAAGGCCACCTTCACCAGCACCTTTTGGAGAGCTCCCGCGCAGATCTTGCGCGACTCGTTAGCCAGCTGCTTTGGGATCTTCTCTCGGAGTCGCTGGAGGGCCGTCGCCACGCCTTTGAAGAACAAGCTGAGCTTGGCGCTGGGTTGGAGGTGCTCATCGGAGGAATACCCGAAATCTTCCATCCCCAGCTGCGCCAGCTCCCTATCAATGGCCGCGACAGCATCAACGAGACCCTCCATCCAGTGCTCCACATTCTCCCTAAAAGTATTCTGGGAGGCAGCAGCACTCGCCAGCAGCGCCTCGTCGGCCTTGATCTTCTCCGACAAGGCCACCTCCCACTCCCTGGCGCCATCCAGCGTCTGAGTCAAAGTAGCCAGCTTCAACTCAAGATCTGCGTTGGAGTCCTTGGCGGCGCTAAGCTCTTTGCTCCTCTCAGCGAGACGACCTTGCAGCTCGCCATGAGCAGCGGCTTCCTTCTCGCGCTCAAGCTTGAGCGCAGCAAGCTCCTCGCCACTCGCCTTGAGATCGGCCTCCAGCAGCGCCATCTTCGTCTCCAGCTCCTTCTTGGCGGCCTCGGCAGCTGCGGCAGCATCTTTTGCTTCCTTGAGAGCCCCGCCAAATGTTTGCTCGCGCGCGGCAAGCTCCTCCTCGTGGCTGTCAAGGTTGACCTTGCGCTGCGCCAACTCGCCTTCCCGCGCAGATAGCTTCTTGGCAGCAAGCCACTATTGCTCTTCAAATTCAGCCTTCTCGAGGAGGAAGGCTTTCCACTCCTCGGCGACTTGCTCCCTCTCCTCTGCCAGGGCCCGGAGAGTTTCCTGCCTGAAACCCTGGAGCTCTTCCGCGCGCTTCTCGATATCCACTCCCGCCTTCGCGACAAGCGCTTCTCGGGATACCAGCTTGGCTTGTCGGGCGCGGTAGAGCGACAACAGCTTCCGCAGCAGCTGCTCCTCCTCAGGCTCGTCGCTGCTGCTGCTTGGTGCGTCAACCAGCGTCAGCCCAGCGGAGGCAAGCACTTCTCCATCCAACATCTCTCCTTCAACCGGCGCCCTGGAGCTTGACGCCCAGGGGAGCTTGATGAAGATGCCGTCGCCGGCCTTCAAATAGGCGTCGGGCTGGGGCTCTTCGGAGCCTGGCGCTGCAGCAGCGGCGGAGGGATCGGCGGTCGGCGTAGCGCCTGGCGCTCCTGTGGCCTCGGGGCCGTTAGTGCGATCGCCGGATCCCTCGCCAGCTTCTGCAGCGGCAGCTTTGGCGGCCTCTTCGCCAGCGAGATCATCAGCGCCGGCTTCTCCTTCGGTGGCAACAGCGTCGTCGGTGTTGTTGCGCGCATTCTCCTCGCCGGCGACCTCGGTTTCCATCGGCTCCGTGGCAGCTGGATCTGACAAACGGAAAAAGGAGAAGAATCAAGCAAATATCCAAAAAGAAAATCAGAAGAAGAACACAAGGGAAGTTTTCAAGCAAGAAGATTACCTGTACTAGGACCTGCAGTCGTGGTCTCAACCACTGGGGGTCGCTGGTGCCGTCCCTTGCCGGAGAACTGTCCCTTGCCGGAGAATTCTCCCTTGCCGGAGAACGCTCCCTTGCCAGGGAATCCTCCCTTGGCGGTGTAGTTGAAGCAGAAGGCATTTCGGGAGTGGCTTCCGGGCACTCCTGGTGAAGCTGCTCTGCTACTACACAAACCAACAGTCAGATATCAGCAAAGAAAGAGCACCCATGCGCGCCTAACAGCAGGAAGTAAACCATATACTTACGCTGGGGGCTGCGCTGGGGGCTGCTTTGGGGAATGGTTGCCGGGTCCGGCAAGGTGGTCTCGGACACACCCCCTGCTGTCGCGGTGGGTTCGTCCTCGATGACAATCACCGGGACCTTGGCTCTCTTCGCCGCTCTCTGGGCCAGCGTCCTGAAAAGGAATGGGTACAGAGTGAAGCAAATCAGATACAAGACAAAGCAACAAAATTGAAGAACTACAAGCATAACGAAGAATGTTACTCTTCTTCTTCCTCGTCGGAGCTGAGCGTGGAGAGATCGAAGTCCGGCTCGCCTCCGGTGCGACGAGGCGGAGGAGTAGGTTCCCTTGTCCGCTTGGCAGGAGCAGTAGCGGTGGACCGGGAAGACCCCACTCCAGTTGCCGCAGCGGCGTGAGGCGCTCTCGCGGCAACACTGCTTACCGCGGTAGAGCGTGTCGCACGGCACGGCGGCGGTTGACTCGTCTGCCGCTCCGCTATGTCCTCGGCCTTGCGGAGATGCCTTCTTGGTTGAGCTGGGGGCTCCGCTTGCGACGAGCTGCCTGAAGGTTCGAGCCCGACAAGCTCTCCCTCGCCGGGCTCGCTCGACTCAGCTTCAGGCCCGACAAGCTCTTCCTCGCCGGCAAGCTCCTGTCGCTTGGCAAGGCTTGTTGCCTCTACTGCCTCTGCCTCCTCCACAGTGAATCCAAACTCGCCCGCGGCAGCTGCTGCCGCCGCCTCTTCCAGCCTAGTGGCGATGCGTTGCATCTCCGTGTCGGTGGTGTCGCAGGTGAGGCTCTTTTGTTCATCGGGGCGGACCGGCACTTCTACCAGGCCGTCAAAGAACTCCTGCACGATGTCATCTGCAGGCTCTTGCCAAGTTGGGACAATTCCATGCAAATCGCACAACGGCATCATTGCATGGATGCGGTCAAGCGAGGAGTTGTTGCACAGCGGAACGGCACCCCTCGGCAACATGAACGCTTCGGGATGTTAAGGATCACGCTTGAACAGCTCCAGGATCATCGCATCCAGTTCCAAGACAGTGAAGTTGAAGTTGAGGCCCGGGCGCAGCCTCATGATATCCGCCGCATTCTGGAACTCCCAGGCTGGTCTCCTCCTCTCCTGCAGGGGGCGATGCGGCGGTGAAGAAAATCTGCGCCAACGGCGCCTACGGTGAGCCCGGCAAGCCTGAGGCGTAGGATCTGGGTGACGGCAATCCTCAACCTATCGTCTTCTGGGGCCACGTTGCTCCAATCATTGCCGCACGCTATTGGGGCTTGGCGCTGGGTGGTAAATGGCTGCGGGTTCTCCTCGACATTCCAGCACCAGTCTGCTCTCCATTCCAACCACTTGCTGCGGAGCTCTCACTCCAAATAAGCTTCCTTCTTGCCGGTCCTCGAGATCCAGGCGATTCCGCCGGATAAGGGCTCCCCTCTCTCAACTCGAGGCATAAAGAAGTGGCGGAAAAGTGCTACATTTGGATAGACTCGGACAAAGTTTTCGCAAAGATGTGCGAAAACTGCCATGGTCAGAACAACATTGGGGGTGAAGTCAAGGAGGCGAAACTCGTAGGTGTTCATGATATCGCAGAAAAATTCAGAGAAGGGCGGGCAGAGCCCGCAGTAGAAGAGTAGCACGAAGAAAGGGTATCCATTCGGAGCTAGTTCCGAAGCGGCAGCCGGGAGTACCTTCGTGCGCGGATGCGCTCACATCTCCGTCGACCAGAAGAGGTAGTAGTACTCCCTCAGCTCCTTCGCGGCAAGCAGGGGGGGGGGGGATTGCCCGCTCCTTCCGCAGCGCTGCGAGCCGCTG
>NC_041383.1:631377993-631388606 GCF_002162155.2 Triticum dicoccoides
AGCCGCTGCGCCTCGGCCGACTTCACGACCTTCCCCTTGTCGGCTTTCGGGGTCATGGCAGAGGTGGTGGGGGAGATCGACGGTGTTGGTGATGCAGGTGGCGATGGGGGGCGGAGCGCTGCTCTCTTTCAGCTTTGGGAAGAAGGGGGGAGCGGCGGAGATTTCTGAGATTGGAGTAGCAACCGGCGAGATGGGCGAACTGCCCCTGTTTCCCCTGCTTATAAAGAGGGAGGGGGCGGGCGTTCCGTCTTTCCGAATAAAGAAACCACCCACGATCTCTCCCACGACGCCGCATTCAACGCGTGCCGTTCGGGGAGGGCGCGGTGGATATGGAGAAAGATACGGCGTAACCCAGGCCGCGCATGCCCGTGCCCTGTTTTGGGCCTGGCCCAACAGCACTCGGCACCGTGTGTGGCCCAGGCCCGGGGGCTCCTGTCGGTGTACTAGAGTAGGGGTACCCTAGTATCCCGAACTTGTGCACGGGCAGTTGCAGCCACCCGCGGCAAGGCTTGCCGGGTGACCGCCAAGGTCCTCCGTGGTTCCTGTGGATCCATTCAAGAACAAAGTATTCAAGCCAAGGAGACAAGGCCCCGGCAAGAGGAGCTTGCCGGGAAGGCCAACCAAGGCATCTCAAGGAACTTGCCGCGACGCGCCACGCGTCCCGGCGAGGCCCGGTGAGCGACAAGCTTCCGGACGCGACAAGACAACGACCGCGGCAAGGCGCTTGCCGCGACAAGCTACCACTCTGCACCTGCGCTCCAGCACATCCACCAACGTGTCGCCCTGGGACCTTTCCAGGCGCGCGTGGCAAGAGGCTGTGCAGCCAGGGGTGCGCGGTGGCAAGCGGCGCTGACAAGATTGCCATCATGGCAAGCGTGGCGTCCCTGACGGTCCCTTTTTGCACTGTTTGGGCGATGTAGACGGGCATTTAATGCCTTTGTCCTCTGCCATCAGGGTTAGGTATGATACACTGTACAGGTAGTTGTACCAACCGCAATTCCTTTTCCATTTTTACCCTTGTCTACGTTGCCACCTGTCGGAGACCCCTTGAGCATATAAAAGGAGACCCATGTGCAACGTAGAGGGGGGTTCGAAGCCAGAAAAACACTCACGCTCGGTCTCGTTAGTAGCTGGTGTGTACTGTAGCACTCAGTGCTCCCGAGCAAGAACTCAATACACTCAGACATGCAGCAGTAGGAGTATTATCTCTCCGGAGTGCTCCCAAGCTGGGTAAACTGCTCGTGTGCTTCGCCTCGATCTGCTCTTCATGCGATCTCTGCCCCCCGCCGAACCAAAAGGGGCTCGGTCCTCCGGTCCCATAGGTGTTCGTGGATCAGTTTCCCCGACATCAAGGCCATTACCTCTTTGCCAAAACCAAAGTGTATCAATGATGTTCAGCGTCTGGCGGGTCGTATTGCTGCTTTAAGCCGGTTCATAAGCCGGTTAGGTGAGAAGGCCATACCACTGTATCAAATGTTGAAGAGAACCAATGACTTCGTCTAGAGTGATGCTGCGAACGACGCATTTGAAGACTTGAAGAGGCAGCTTGTTGAACC
Source organism: Triticum dicoccoides (assembly GCF_002162155.2). NCBI lineage: Eukaryota > Viridiplantae > Streptophyta > Magnoliopsida > Poales > Poaceae > Triticum > Triticum dicoccoides. The sequence goes on from NC_041383.1 coordinate 631,379,550, forward strand.
TCCAGTCCTGGCTGCTCCCGTTGACAAGGAGCCTTTGCTGCTCTATGTGGCTGCTAATGCCCGGGCTGTCAGCGTGGCTGTTGTGGTGGAACGGAAGGAGGCAGGCAAGGAATATCCGGTTCAACGACCGGTTTATTATATCAGTGAGGTGTTCATTGAGTCCAAGCAGAGGTATCGACATTGGCAGAAGCTTGTTTATGGGGTGTTCATGGCCAACTGGAAGCTTAAGCAATATTTCTGGGTCATCCTATCACTGTGGTCAGTTCTGCTCCTTTGGGAGATATCATTCAAAACAGAGAAGCCACATGGTAGGTAGCCAAGTGGGCTATTGAGCTTGGACCTCATTGTTTAAAGTACATACCTCGCACTGCCATCAAGTATCAAGCACTGGTGGATTTCATCAACGATTGGACAGAGCTGCAAATGCCTGAAGAGAAGCGAGATAACACATCTTGTATGATTCACTTTGATGGGTCCAGGCAATTAGAAGGCTCGGGGGCTGGAGTTGTCTTAGCTTCCCCTTGAGGTGACAAGTTTTGTGAAGTTCTAAGTTTGATGTTTCCCTGTACTAATAATGCAGCCGAGTATGAAGCCTTGCTCCATGGTCTTCGGATGGCTAAGGAGATGAACTTAAGCCGGGTGAGGTGTTTTGGCAATTCAGACTTGGTAGCTCAGCAAGTTTCACGCAAATGGGATTCTAAAGACCCGCTCATGGCGGCTTATCACCGTGGGGTTGATGCTATTGCTGGGCACTTCAAGGGTTATCAGGTGGAACACATTGATCACATGAAGAATGAGGCAACTGATGCTTTGAGCTGTTTGGGATCTCAGCGTAAGCCGGTGCCACCTAACACTTTCTTGGATGTTCTGCACAACCCCTCTGTCAAATTGCCCACAGAGGAAGATTTGGCTATTCTTGACCCGGAGGCAGAGTTGGTGGCGGCTCTTCACGCTATTCCAGATGGACACTTCCATATTTGGCTTACATGACCCGGGGCGAGTTGCCTAAAGATGAAACTTTGGCCAGGCAGATAACCCGGCAGTATAAGTCAATGACAATTGCCAAAGTGAGTTACAGCATCACAGTGTCACTTGGGCGTTTCAGCGTTGCATTTCTCCTGAGGAAGGTCGTGAAATTCTTCGTAAGATTCATGAAGGAGATTGTGGTCACCATGCCGGTTCAAAGTCCATTGTGGCAAAATCTTTTCTTCATGGCTTTTATTGGCTCATGGGTCATGTAGAGGATTTAGTCATGAGATGTGACGGTTGTCAGAAATTCTGACGACACGCTCATGTGCCGGCTTGAGTGACATTGTGAGGATGATTCCAATTACTTGGCCGTTCGCAGTCTGGGGGCTTGATATGGTTGGGCCTTTCAAAAGATCCAAAGTTAAGAAGACCTATCTTTTGGTGGCGGTTGATAAATATACAAAGTGGGTCGAGGCAGAGGCAATTTGTAAGTGTGACGCAGCCACAACGGTTCAATTCCTGAAAAAGGTGATTTTTTGCTTTGGTTTTCCACACAGCATTATAACTGACAATGGCACTAATCTGTCCAAGGTTTCCATGGAGGAGTTATGTCAACGTGAGCATATTCGACTTGATGTTTCATCAGTAGCTCACCCCCAGTCCAATGGTCAAGCTGAAAGAGCCAATCAAGCAATTTTGCAAGGCATCAAGCCCCGGCTTATGGTTCCCTTGCAACGAACACCGGGTTGGTGGGTGGAGGAGTTAACTTCAGTGCTATGGAGTATCAATACTACCCCCAACAGGTCTACGGGTTACACGCCTTTCTTCATGGTTTATGGAGCAGAGGCGGTTCTTCCTAGTGACATCCGTCATGACTCGCCCCGCATGGCGTCTTACGTTGAAGCTGACAATGAACAAGCGCGTCGGGATGCACTTGACCTGTTAGATGAGAAGCGTGACCTGGGAGCAGCCCATTCAGAAATTTACCAACAGGACCGGCGCCGTTATCACAGCCGCCGGGTTAAGTCCAGAACCTTTCAAGAAGGTGATTTCGTGCTCCGGTCATCTAGGATCAAACTGATGCACACAAGTTATCCCCACCTTGGGAAGGGCCCTTTGTGGCCAGCAAGAACTTGAACAATGGGTCATACTACCGTATCGATGTTTGAGAGCACAAAGACTCACGTAAGTCGGAGGAGGAGACCCGCCAGCCATGGAATATTTCTCATCTTCGGCCTTACTACACATGAGCCACCGGCTCTTATGATGTACATATTTTTATCATGTATATATAATGATGATTATAATAAAGAAGAGTCTCTGTTGTTTTATCTTCAAATGATCATGTGTCTTCGTCATCATAAATGACCATGGGGGGCTGATCGTATTCGAATCTAGCTTAACTCCTTTGGCACAGCTTCCTGATCATATTTGAATCATAGCTGTTCAAACCTCTTGATCATTTGGGGGTTGGATCATATTCGAATCATGGCTTAACCCCTTTTGGTCTGACTAGGATCGTATTCAAATCAGAGTTGTTAAATATTTAGACCACTGGGGGCTGATCGTATTCAAATCTAGCTTAACTCCTTTGGCACAGTTTCCTGATCGTATTCGAATCATAGCTGTTCAAACAACTTGATCATTTGGGGGCTGGATTGTATTCGAATCGTAGCTTAACCCCTTTTGGTCCGACTCTGATCGTATTCGAATCAGAGTCGTCAAAAAATGTCTCAACGTCACTTGGGGGCTTCCTGTTCCAACATAGGTGTCATTCACCAAAGAGAACATAGCTGTCGGTACCCACTTGATCGGCACAATGCCAAAAGCCACTTGGGGGCTTCCTGTTCAAACATAGGTGTCATTCACCAAACAGAACATAGCCGTTAACCCTTTTGGTCCTGCTTCCTGTTCAAACATAGGTGTCATTCACCAAAGAGAACATAGCCATTAACTCTTTTGGTCCGGCTTACTGATCATATTTGAATCAGAAGCCTCGTGTTTTTCTCTCTTTGTTGATTTAAGTCTTTTGAAACGGTTTTCTGGGTTTCTCTTGATGATTTTTACTTACGTCTGAAGCATATATGTGGTTTCAATTAACTTGGCTTGACCTTGGATGATAAGTCGCCAGCACATGAGAATCATAAAACATTTGGAAGTTTTGGCTTCTAAAGATTGGGTTATCACCCTTACTGCACATGTCACATAAGCCGGCAATATAAATTCAATATCATAGGTATGATATTGCTATTATAGTTATGTTTCAAGTTCTGATTCATACCAGCCTTGTCCATGGTTATTTTTTTTACACATCAGTGGTTATATGTGTGATAATATAACCCTCCCTGCGGTAAACCGCCAAGGGTTCTTGTCATCTATTTCTGTGTGCAGGGTAACTCAAGGATTTTCTTATGCACAAGTCAAACAAATGATAAGTGTAAAGAGGATAAATATCAAAGGGCGACTTAATAGTATTGAGCACGAAAAACATGCACGATGGAACGACAGAGCAAAGTTATTACTACCCTATTACATGACTCCCCGAGTCCACGTGATCAACTATTTTTAAGGTCACAAGTATGAAGTACCCAGCGAATCAAGCTTCTTGATCTTGTTGTCCTGATGCTTCCAGATCATCATTCTCCGATTCGTCGTCCTGTTCTATCTCCTGGAAGGAGGGTGATGACCAATCAATGCCACTTAAAGCTTGAAATTCAGCTTCATCATCAATAAGCTCTTCCGGGTTAACTTCAGGAGTGAAAGTGTGCTTAATTGGGGGTATCATATCCTGCACTTTATAAGATGGTGTTGGCATTTTCTGATTCTCCAAATCATAAGCTGACTCATATTGGGACAGATTGGTTTCACTTGCAATCAGGCTAGCCAAAGGACGGATTTCTTTCACACAGGCGGAAAAGTCCTTCTTACTAAAGGGGGTGCCGTCTTCTTTTATGCTTGGGCACCCGGTTGATAGCTCAGCCGGGTCTAGCTCTGGTAGCTAAGCTTTGGCCCGGCTTAAAGCAGTTACTGCTCCGGCTCTTGCACATGATCTCTTCATGTCCCCAACCCTCTGAGGCAGCACAGAAAGTTTTCTCAGTACGTCAACTAAAAGTGTTGGTGGTCGATTTGATGGAGAAATTGTGGCCAGGGCATGCTGCGTCCTAGTATAAAGTTGTTCCACCAGCGTGTAAACCGCATTCAACTTCACAAGCATGTCTTGGTTAAGATTGGTGCTTCTGGGGCCTGCATAGTAATCGCAAATGAGTTAAAAGCAGTTCATATGATCCAAAGGGATATTCAACTTTGACCGTTATAAGGCGTCTTACCAAAGATAGCTGAGACCATCTGAGTCTCATGGCGTTTTAAACTGGATAACTCTGTTGTCACCTCTTCAAGAGCCGTTTCTGCTTTCTCAGCTTGTTGAGTTAAGGCAATCTTTTCTTCAGCCCAGACGTTTTTCTTAGTTTCAAAGTAGGCTTTCAGCTTTTCTGTTTCAGACACGCTGAATTCAAATTTTGAATTTGCCCTCCGGGTCTCAGTCTCCTGCATCTCCAGGTGGTTCTTCAATTCAGACGGCTCTGATTGCAGTTGAGCAGTGGTGGTCTATGCATATACCGGATCAAAATCATAAATGTTAATACACAATATTAAGTCCCAAGTCTTTTGGAAGCAACAACACTTGGCACTTGAGGGCTAATGTCTGCCGAAAGCTTATTTATGTGGCGGTTTATGTAAATAAGTCCCAAGCACTTTGTAAGCAACAATACTTGGCACTTGGGGACTAATGCATATTGCTGTTCAAAACTACAAGTGTTATCTTCTACACAAGAATTTAAAGGACCAGCTCATTCATGCTTCGAAAGTTTAAAAGATTCTACCAGAGAGTAGTACTTATGATCATGGTCCATCTAAGTCTACAACATATTCATCATAAACAATAGACTTGGGGGCTGGCATAATAGGCATGACTCAATCAAGGAAGAGTTCATACCTCAAATTTCGGGTGCATTTGCTTCACCATATCTACTTCAAGCACGGGGATACTGTGCACTTGACTAAGATAACCAGAAAAAACTTCGCTAACACTTAATTGGGAGTAGTCAGCAACATCAAATCTGACTTTATGTCGTTCGAGATGTTCTTCCTTGGCAGAATGCTTAGCTAGCACAGTGGGCCTTCCCAGTTCACTAAAGCCGGTTGCAGTGATCACCACGTTGTCATCATGAGCATTAGCTGTCTTCGGTGGACTAGAGACTTCAGGGTTTAAAGGCTCATCAATGGCTCGCTCCATAGGGGGGGGGGGTCAGAAGTTGCTGGTGGGTCTTCATGAACCGGCTCAGAAGGTTGAAGAATGGAGATTTCAGGCGCTAAGGTCTGTTGCTTCGGCTCATTAACCTTAAGATCTTTGGACGATTTGTTCTTTTTTGCTTGTTTGCTGGGTTTGGCTTTCCTGCTACATAAGTCATGAAGTCAGTATAAACATAAAAGGATTAGAATGAGTACATGATAAAGTTTAATGCTATTATCCAGGAGCAGTCTTGAAAGTCGGCATGTTGGATTGGATTGAGTTGCCGAAAGAGGAATGAGACGTATCCTGATAATTTGAGGCAGAAGAATTGAGTGGCTGATGAGTAAGACTCGCCGAAGGATAAAAAGAGTTTAAGTTAGGGGTGACCTCATTTTCATGCTTCCTTGGCGTACTCGGTAAGCCGGATGAGAGTTCCGCATCCTTACTTGTCCGAGTTTGCCGCCGGCTCTCATGTTACTATTTCTTCAAAATAAAGTGAGGATCCAGATGAGCTAAGGAGTGTGAAAATCTTATTTTCCGGGTTAATCTTCGGATTCTTTGTCTTGGCAAAGGCTCGGAGTCGGAGGAAATAATATTTACCTCTTCTTCCACTCCCTGACTCATTCCCGTGTCATCCTGATGATAATCAGTGTCAATAAGATGGATAAAAAAGGAGCCAAGAGAGTTAAGAGCTACCTCTGACTCGGAGGAGTCGTCCAGTTGAAGCAAGTCAGAAGCACTGGGCTTTTCCCCCTCTTTTTGGTACCCTTCCTGGTGGCTTTCTTAGCCTTCCTGGCTGTTTTTGCAGCCTCATGATCATATTCTCACTTCCAAAATTCATCATCGGCCTGTGAAAGTCATCGAAGGTGAATTAAGATAAAGTGATAAAGATGCAAGGAAGATTAAATAATGTTGCTGGCTCACCGCTGGTGCCGGGTTAGACTTGCATAAAGGGCTCAAACCCACTTTGCTGCAGTCCACTAGGCTCTCATTCGGAAGAGATTTTGTCATCTCATTGATAGCACTGATAGTTAAGTCTTCAGAACTATGGCATAGTGGATCCTTCTTCTGGCCCGTGTAGGTACACATTAATCCAGAGCGGCGGCTCAAGGGGATGACCCGCCATGCAAGCCAACATCAGACCAAATCAATGTCATTTAAGCGATTACCCAACAGAGCCTTGACTTTGGCAATAGTAGGGGTGAGCTTCTGGTGTTCGGCAGCTGTCAACTTGTTGGGGAGAGGATGGTTCGATTCGGGACGCAGAGCATGAAAGCCGGCAGAGAGTTCTCATCAGCCGGAGAAGTATCTTGGCAGTAGAACCATGTCTAGTTCCAGTCTTGGGATGACTTGGCGGCTGCGCATAAGGAAAAATGGCATCTCTCCATCGTTGGATTGAAACCCTGCCATGTTCCAAGCTAGGTCCGTTGGAGTATTCATTCTGGCGGTTCAAGTAAAAATACTCTTTGAATAATTCCACAGTGGGCTCCTCTTGAAGGTAGACTTCGCAGAACACTTGGAAATTGCATATGTCGGACACAGAGTTGGGACTGATGTATTGAGGGTGGAGGTCGAAAAAGCTTAGAACGTCCCTAAAGAACTTAGATCCGGGCGGTGAAAAGCCCCGGTTCATGTGATCAGTGAAGACAATAACTTCCCCTTCCTTGGGATGAGGTTTCTCTTCCGTCGGTTTAGGGGGGCGGTAAGACATGACATCTTTTTTGGGCAGATAGCCGGTTTTCACAAAATCTTCAAGTGTACTCTCCGTGACAATGGAGCGAACCCAATTACAAGAAGTGGTTGTTTTGGGCAGCATTATGAAGAAGGAAGCCTAAAAAGAATAAATTTGCCGGTTCAAATTTAAGCCGGAGGGAAAAATATTATAGCACATATTCAGAATGGCGGCTTACAAAAGGGGACTAATGTTATATGACTAATTATGTCAGGTTATCTAAGCCTCCATGAGTAGTTTGATGGTATCTATTGAGCATTGCAATTAAAGCCGGTGGTATGAGCCGCCATGACTAGGTGGATCTATCAACACGCAGTTTTTTTTGGCTAAGTACCATACAAACAGGTTTCACAGACTGCATCTGTTATTTTGGATCAGCGACAGTTCAGAAAAAGGAAATAATTCATGACCTAAAAAACCAGTACACGGAGTTCATAAGCTCTAATGAGATCTCTTTCCAAATAAAGGGGATCCGTTGGTATTGAAGGTGAAAGCAAAACAACTACCGTATGAGTTATATACTTTTTTTTGTTCAAAAGATGCTACGGTGGAGGAACTATGAAGAAACCATGAAGAACACAACGAATAGTTGGAACCCTAATGCTGATTTGGGGTACAGAAGAGCAAGTGCTTACCGATGCAGGTCGACTACAGAGGAGCGCCGCCGTTCTCTGGTTCGATCAGGGTGATGCAGCGGCCAGGGACGAAGACGATGGTGTGCGCTACGGCATTGGCGGAGCTCGAGCGGCAGAGGGTCGCGAGAGGAAGAAGATGATGGAAAGGGGGGAGAATGAGAAGAGGCCAGTCGTGGCTATTTATAAGGAAGGGCCGATAAGAGGGTGAGAAAAACGAGGAGACCAGAACGTGGTTATCCAGCTGCCCAGGCGCCTCCATTTTCGGAACGGTTATTAAGATAAAGATCCATTGAGATATGTTTTATAAAATATGAATTAATGGCAGGTGATGTCATGGCGGGTTATCACAAATCTAGAATATGACATCATGGCGGGTTATCAACCCTCGCAAAATGAAGAAAAGAAGATTCTTTCTAAGTGTTGAAGATTGACATGAACCAGTTCAAATCAATCTGGGGCCTAATGTTGGGGATATAACTATTAGGTATGACTCGCCCAAGAGGGACCGGGTTATACATATGGCAATTCATCATCATGAAGCCCACGAAGACGTTCTGAAGATGACAATTTAGTTAAAGGGCCCAAGGCCCAAAGGTGGCTTAAGGCCCGTAGAGATAAACCGCCATATATGTATGACTTGTATTGTAAGGCAAGAATAGATAGTCACCGAGCCGGACACTGTTTATGAGCCGGCCGAGACTCTGTAAGCTGCTGGGCGTCGACCTCTGTATATAAAGGGACGACCCGGCGGCAGTTCAAGACAAGAAACAAGAGATTGAGAACTAGGTCAAGCGGATTCGCTCCCTGGTAATCGAGACATAAGCAATACCAGCTCAAACTGTATTAGGCCTTTAGTTTCACCGCAAGGGGCCGAACCAGTATAAACTCCCGTTTCCTTTGTCCCGTTTAACCACACTACAAAAAAAGATAAATCCGTGACATTTTGGGCCGAACGAAATTTTTTTCTGTCATACATATGACACTTCTATGACGATAATTGTGACAAAACCCGATATCATCATAGATGCGGTGGGCTCCTACTTCTATGGCAAAAAATCATGACAGAAAATGGGCTTTTCATCCTGGGTGGGCCAGAGACGCAGCTGCATGACATTCTTTGGGCCGTCCATGACGGAAAAAACCGTGGTAGAAGCGAGGGCGAGGAAAATTTCAGGGAGTTCCCGGTTACGGTGGGAGGTCGGGGGCCGAGCGATGCGCGTTTCTCTCGTACACATACGCGCGTGTGTGCGGGGCATTGGGTCTAACTGAACCTGAGCGAGGCATTGGCCTCTAACTGAACCCGAGCGATTGCACTGCAAGCTACGTGTTACTGAACCCGAGCGATCGATCGATGGCTGTTAACTGAACCCGATCTAGCGATTCCCTCGCTACTACTGCTAACTGAAGCCGATCGATTGGATGAACAGTGAGCG
>NC_041383.1:631388958-631420716 GCF_002162155.2 Triticum dicoccoides
GGTGGCGTTGCCTCTGGATGAACAGGACCCCGTGGTGTGGAGGGCTGGATGAACAGTAGACGATGGAGGGGTACCCATGGAGGGGTGGTTGAATAGGACCCCGTGGTGTGGAGGGCTGGATGAACAGTAGATGGTGGAGGGGTGCCCGTGGAGGTGTGGTTTAAAAGTAGCCGGTTTAGTAGCGCGTGGTGGAGGCTGGATGAACAGGAGCTCGTGGAGGCTGGAGGAGGTCGATGGTGGAGATGAACAATATCCCGTGGAGTCCCGTTTTGCGGTACGCCGCACCCCTCCCGATGAACATGACCACCGTTTCGACCGTAGTGCTCCAACACAAGTCCGTTTCGTCTGTTTTGCGGTACACCACACCCCTCCCGATCAACAGGACCCCCCTTTCGACCGTAGGAGGTCTGTTTCGTCCGTTTTGTGGTACACCACACCCTTCCCGATTAACAGGACCCCCGTTTCGACCGTAGGAGGTCAGTTTCCTCCGTTTTGCGGTACGCCACACCCCTCCCGATCAACATGACCCCCGTTTCGACCGTAGGAGGTCCGTTTCCTCTGTTTTGCGGTATGCCACACCCCTCCCGATCAACAGGACCCCGTTCCGAACGTAGGAGGTCCGTTTCCTCTGTTCTGCGGTATGCCAGGCCTCGTTTCCATTGCTTGTTCCGTCCAAGCCCTCCTGATGAACACGACCATGCATTCCGTTCCGACCCAGCCGGTTGGCTCCCCATGAAAACGACGATGACACTATTTCTCTGTTCTGACCCAGTCATGTACGTATGCGCGAGTAGGCGTTCGAGACCCTGCCCGTATATACGTACGTGGCCGTATTTTCTTTCTTGCACCCTGGCCGCTGTAAGTATGTGTACATGCTACGTGCGCACCTCTACTACGACACATGCGCGCCTCTACATCGACCAGTATATATGTCACACCCTAGCTAGTCATGCATTAGAGTGTTGCATCATGTTTACTCTTTCATCAGAAACTTGAAATGGGGATCTGTGAAACCCTCAGAATCATTTTGAAAATGACCCAAATAAAAATTTCTCCAAAAGGGTCCAAGAAAATGCTCATGTTGCTCTCTGAAAATATTGGATAGAGATAAAAATCAAACCAATATTTTTAAGAGCTCATAGGTATTTATTTTGGGCATTTGGAATTAATGCATAATTATTTGCATTGGAAATATATTAATTATATATATTAATATATGTCGAAATATTATGCCAATTATAAAGGAGCTCTGGAATAATATATCTAGCTCCTGCAAAAATTGGCATAAGTTAAATAAATGATTTAATATATTATTTAAATCAAAACAAATGTCATAAATTAGAAAACAGAAAAATAAATAACAGGAGGAGCTTACCTGGGCTCCTCCCTGTGCGGCCCAGCCAGCTGGCCGGCCCAGCAAGCCAGCCCAGCCCACCACCGCCGTCGTCCTCCTGGCGCCAGTCGGCCAGGCGTGTGGCCGGCGCGCGCGCACGGCCGGAGCGCCACGCCACCAGCTCGTCTGCCTGCCTCCCCCGCCAGCGCGACGCCGCGACGCTTCTTCTCGGTGCCGCCCCGATCCCCTGGCCTTATCCCCCCTCTCTCCCGTGCTGCTCCCTCTCTCTCTCTCTCACGGCCGAACACCACCGTCGCTGCCGTTTGCCATAGCAGCCGTCTCCGGCCACCCCTCGCTTCCCCGACTAGCTCAGGAGCTCCGCCTCGACCCCCTCTTCCTCCCCACCAATCCACGGGCCTCCGGAAGACCTGCATCGCCGCCACGTCGCCGTTCCCCTCCTCGGCCACCGGAGATCATCACCGACGATTCGCTGCACTCCGGCCGTCCCCGAGCCCGCTTCGACGCCCACTGCAACCGCGGTGAGCTCCGCCACCGTTTCCCCCTCTTTTCCCTCTCGTTCCCGTACCGTAACCCCGTCTCCCACCACGGCCGAACCTCCGCCGTCGCCGAGCTCGCCGTCGACGCAGCTCCGGTGACCATTTGGTCACCCCGGCGAGTCCAACACGTCCGTAAGGACCCGTAGCACCCCTCCAGCGCCTCAGCTCCCTCGCTTGCGAGCAGCAGCACCGATCCCGACCGCACCCGAACTCCGGCGGCCGCAGCCGAGCTCGTCGCCGTCGACTCCGGCCACCCCAGGCCCAGCCACGGCCACCGTCCGACGCGCCATCGAGCTAGCTATCCAACGCACCTAGCCGCACGCCGTTTGGAGCACCACAGAGGGAACCCGAGGCACCTGTACGCCGCGGACCTCGCCGGCGACTAACCGCCGGCGGGTTTGACCTGTTCGACCTGGGGTTTGACCCCCCCAGGGTCACTGACGCGTGGGCCCTGTCGGCCAGGTGGTTAGATTAGTGCTAACTACTGTTAGTCAACCCCCCTGGCACTGACCAGTGGGCCCCAGCGCCACTAACCCCTAATTAGGATTAAACTAACCCTGTTTAACCCCCCTGTCACTGACGTGTGGACCCCACACGTCAGGTTTGACTCCAGCCAGCCGCAGTTGACCACTGACGTCATGCTGACGTCATGCTGGCGCAATATTTATATTTCTGGATTTAATTTAAATCAGGAAATTCCAGAATATTATTTAAACTTCAAAAATTCATAACTTTTATTCTGTAACTCCAAATTAGACAAATTATATATGAAAAATGATCAGAAAAATCCAATCTATCCATCTGTACTATTTTCATGCATGATCAAACAAGTTAAATTGATGTTTTAAGCAGAACAAGGAAAAGCACTTTAAAAGGCCATATTTGAATTTGAAATTTGAATCCTTGATTCAAATTTGCTCAAACCCTTCTGGTTTTAGTTGCATTAGCCCAACACACTCATATTGCCATGTTTCATGCATGCATCATATTGTTGCACATTGTTTGGTGATGGTTGTGTATCGGTGTCCTTGCGACAGGTTCTGCCTCCGAGGAGTACCGTGATTACCCTAACGAAGAACCGTATCAGTGCATCGAACCATCAGGCAAGCAACCAACCATTTGATCATATCGATACAATCCCATGTTCTCGCTCCTGCTCTCTTTTACTGCATTAAGACAACGCGTTTCAAACTGTTGTGTGCTACGGTAGTTGAACCCATTTCCTCTGCATGACCTGTCATTGCCACAGTAACTAGATGAAACCCACTAGCATGTGTAGGAATTGATTGAGCCATATGTATGTGTTGTTCCTACCTTGCTATGCCTGCTATGCTTAGAGTCGTGTCAGGTCTGGTTCATCTGGGTGATGGCTAGAGTGAAATGATTATGTCCGTAATGAGAGTGGTGTGGTGAACACGATTGGTGAAGGTATCGATGAGAGGCCATGTAGGAGTACATGGTGGGTTGTTTCATTGAAGCCGACCTTAAGCACTGAGATCTGTATGTGTGATTTAAGATACAGCTACTACCATACATTGGGCCCTGAAATATGACCCCGCTCGACTTCTTATTCACCCTAGCTCTCTGTCCAGGAGTTGCAAGTAGTTTCTGGTGTTTGTAGCCTACTGGAGGCCGTGGACAGCGCTGACCGTAGGGGTGGGCTGTGATGCGGTAGGTACGTGGCACGGTGTACCAAATACCCGTTAGGTATCTCGGGAACCCTGTTCACATCGTTCGGGGCCGTATGGGAAACCTCGGCCGGACTCCCTGCGGATGGAACCTGAATAGGCGATAAACCTGGACTAGAGGCTTAAGTGTTTAGGTAGGTCGTGGTCTACACCCACGTCGGCTTTCGCTTGAAGTCTGCCGAGCACATGTCGTGTGCAGACGCTAAGTGGTGGAAACATGTATGAAGAAGTACACCCCTGCAGGGTTAACATGATCTATTCGAATAGCCGCGTCCGCGGTAAAGGACTACTTGGTTCCCTATACAGTTCATAGACAAGTAAATGGAAACTGTTAAAAGCCTCAAGATAAGTGTGAGTGCCGAGGATGGCTCTTCCGTAGGAAGACGGAGGTGGATCCTCGGTAGTGTATTGAAGTGGTGAGTAGTGGACTCGTGTGCGCAAAACCATTTCAAGTTGGAGTATCGTAGGATAGTCTAGCCAAGAGTCAAAGCTGGCTTGCTGCAATAACTCCACCAACCCTTCTTGATAATATGCATGTATGTAGGATCTGATGTAAGTCTTGCTGAGTACCTTTGTACTCATGTTGCTATAATCTACATTTTACAGAAGACGCTGCAACCCCTTCTGATGGGTTCTATGTAGACGTTGACATCAACGAGTAGGCTAAAGACCCAGGTGGTGACCCTGAGCTTGTGAAGGACCACGTAGTATAGCTAGGCTTTCCAAGCCTCTTTTATTTTACTAGTTGTCTGTACTCAGACAATGTACTTCCGCTGCTGGTTTGTATGACTGTATGGCTTGTATGTTGGGTCGTGTGACCCGTATCTTTGTGTATGCTATGTATGGCTCCCTGAGCCTTAAATAAAGTACTTGTGTTGTAGAGTCATGTTGTGATGCTTCGTTGTATTTGCACATATCGAGCATATTGTGTGTATGATTGAAATGCTTGGTATGTGTGGGATCTGACTACCTAGTTGTTTATCTTTAGTAGCCTCTCTTACCGGGAAATGTCTCCTAGTGTTACCGCTGAGCCATGGTAGCTTGCTACTGCTCTGGAACATTTAGGCTGGCCGGCATGTGTCCTTCTTCGTTCCTGTGTCTGTCCCTTCGGGGAAATGTCACGCTTTGAGTACCGAAGTCCTGTTAGCCCGCTACAGCCCGGTTTACCGGAGTCCTGCTAGCCTAGTGCTACAGCCCGGACCCACTTGCTGATGACCGACACGTTCGAAGCTGGGTCATGGATGCCTGTCCCTGTAAGTCTGTGCCACTTTGGGTTTATGACTAGTCATGTCAGCCCGGGCTCCTTATCATATGGATGCTAGCGACACTATCATATACGTGAGCCAAAAGGCGCAAACGGTCCCGGGCAAAGGTAAGGCGACACCCGTGGGGATACCGTGCGTGAGGCCGCAAAGTGATATGAGGTGTTACCGGCTAGATCGATGTGACATCGAGTCGGGGTCCTGACAATATATGTACATACACGTTCGCGACCAGAATGACAACGCTACGTACGCTTCGACCAGGTGGGTCCCGACTGTCAGGCACTTCCTTGCGTGCGAAGATGTAGCTGGTGGGTTCCAGCAATCAAGGGGACGAATCGTTTTTTTGCCCGGACGCACTTCCTTGCGTGCGAAGATGTAGCTGGTGGGTCCCAGCAGTCAGGGGAAACATTTTTTTCGCGAAATGCGGTAGCCCGTCCGTTGGGTCCCCGCTGTTAGGTGGAGGAATAATTATTTTCCGCGTAATAAGGAGGCACTTCCTTGCTGCGGCCATGGACCCAGCTGTCAGCCTCTCCACGTACAGTCCACGTCCGATGGAAGTTGTTCCTTGACCACGTTAACCACGCCACGCCGAGAGCACCAGGGCGGTGGACAATGGTGAGGCCTAGGAAGGGGACGACGGGGAGCCGGGGAAGACGTGAAAGTGGAAGCCCGCGCGGAGAGGAGTACGAGGGTTCACTGGTTTGGCTGCGGTGTGAGGCTGCCGTTGCCGTAGGGCCTGGCCAGCGGTGGGAATAGTAGGGGGAGGTGAGGCCTCCGCGGCAACACATCCGGCCATGGGAGGCAGGAGCATGTGGCACGACCGGCGTTGCTTTGGGCGGCTAGAGCAAGAAGACCAGAGGTTGAAGAAGCACTAGGCCGTTGGATGGACATCGTACGGTCACTGGAGCTAGAATCGTTTATATTGACTAAGTTGACAAAGCCCTCCGTCCCCGTCAACTTAGTAGGCCCACAAGTCAGCCTCCCACCAAGGTGGGTCCCAGCTAGCATGGGGTATTCATTTTTTTATGTAATAAGGAGGCACTTCCGATGGGTCCGAGCTGACAGCAGGGGGAACATTTTTTTTCACGAAATACGGTGGCCCGTCAGGTGGGTCCCAGCAGTCAGGAGCAAATGTTTTTTTCGTGAAATACTGGTGGCCCGTCCGGTGGGTCCCTACTGTCAGGTGGAGGAATAATTATTTTCCGCATAATAAGGAGGCACTTCCTTGCGGCTGCCGTGGAACTAGCTGTCAGCGTCTCCACGTACAGTATTCTTCCGATGGAATTCGGTCGTTGACCACATTGACCACGCCGTGCCAAGAGCACCACGGCGGTGGATGACGGCGAGGCCTAGGAAGGGGAAGCGCGGAGCCGGGGAAGACGTGGCAGTGGATGCCCATGCGGAGAGGAGTACGAGGGTTCACTGGTTCGGCTACGCTGCCGTCACTTCAGAATAACATGGGGTGTGGGTGAGTGGAGTGGAGGGATGGCCTGGCCAGCGGTGGGAGTAGTATATGGGCGGTGAGGCCTCCGCGGCAGCACAGCCGGCCATGGGAGGCAGGAGCAGGCAGCACGACCGGCGCTACTTTGGGCGGCTGGAGCAAGAAGACCAGAGGTTGAAGAAGCACTATGGCCGTTGGATGGACATCGTACGGTCAGTCAAGCTAGAATCGTGCATATTGACTAAGTTGATAAAGCCCTTTGTCCCCGTCAACTTAGTAGGCCCACTATACTGGGTCCCAGCTAGCAGGGGGAGTATTCATTTTTTGTGCGTAATAAAGAGGCACTTCCTTGCGTGCGAAGATATAGCTGGTGGGTCCGAGCTGTCTGCGGCGGTAACGTTTTTTTCGCGAAATACAAAGGCCCTTTCGATGGGTCCCAGATGTTAGGTGGAGGAATCATTATTTTGCGCGTAATAAGGAGGCATTTCCTTGCGTGCGACCATGTATCCAGCTGTCAGCCTCTCCACGTACAGTCCACTTCAGATGCATTTCGGTCGTTGACCACGTTGACCACGCCATGCCGAGAGCACCAGGGCGGTGGACGACGGCGAGGCCTAGGAAGGGAACGACATGGAAGCAGGGAAGACTCGGCAGTTGTTTCCCATGCGGAGGGGAGTACAACTATACGAGGGTTTACTGGTTCGTCGGCCGTCGCTGGAGAATAACAACAGGTGTGGGACTATGGGTGAGTAGATGGATGGCTAGGCCAGCGATGGGAGTACGGTGGGGCGGTGAGGCCTGCACGGCAACATAGCTGGCCATGGGGAGGAGGGAGCAGGCAGTCCCGCCGGTTCTTGTTTGAGCGGCTGGAGCAGGAAGAACATAGATTGAAGAAGCACGACGGCCGTTGGATGGACATCCAACAGTATATAGGCCATCTGTGGAAAGCCTCAAATCTGTGGAAAACAACATACAGCCCATCTGCCATTATTTCAAATAATTTACAGCCCATTTGCTAATTCTTATGGGTTTTTTTCGAGCCCATATTCTTTTTGTTAGCATTACAGCCCATATTGTGGCCACGGTTAAAAAAGTTATATGAAATTTTGCATATGTCGGTGCGGTCTGAACTGTTTTTAATCCTGAAATTTCGAGTCACATTCAGACTAATATTAAAAATAAATGTATATCAATATAAAATCCAATAAATTGTCCACGCATAAAAATCAACACAATATAAAATCTCAAAAAGAAAAAAAGATATTTGAAACTAATTGTCGGTTTGATGTGTTTTAAAAACGTACTACCCATTTCTCATTACTGATACGCCATTTTCTCGGCCAACCGAATGAAGTTCTCCTCGTCTTGAAAGATTTGCAGCCCGATGGGCTTGATAAAGCGACTTACTTGACAAATCAAAAAAAACTAGGCTAGCCATTTTCAGAAAGAAAAAAACTACTGGGCTGGTCTGTGGTAAACATAAATGAAAAGGTTGTCTAGACAGGCGAGAGTGTCCCGCACAGCCTAGTTGACACCCTACTTCCGTCTCAAAAACAAATTAGATAAATGCCACTCCAATTATGGCTATTCATAAAAATGCCACTGCAATTTCCAAACTTTGAAAAATGCCACTGCAATTTTTGCAAACTTTCAAAAACGCCACTGCAGTTTGCAAACTTTGAAAAACACCACTCCAGACTTCGAAAAATGCCACTAGAAATGGCATGAAATGGCATTTTTCAAAGTTTGGAAATTGCAGTTGCATTTCTCGGATACACCAGATTTGGAGTGGCATTTATCAAATTAACCCAAAACAAAAATAACTGGGCAAGCTGTTGGGTCCCTGGTGTCAGCCGCTTGTTGTGCAATTCTCTCGTTTATTGACTACTGAGGGAGTCCCGGATTAGGGGGTGCCCGGATAGCCGGACTACCATCATCGGCCGGACTATCATCATCATCGACCGGACTCCAAGACTATGAAGATACAAGATTGAAGACTTCGTCCCGTGTTCGGATGGGACTTTCCTTGGCGTGGAAGGCAAGCTTGGCGATACGGATACGTAGATCTCCTACTATTGTAACCGACTCTATGTAACCCTAGCCCTCTCCGGTGTCTATATAAACCGGATGGTTCTAGTCCGTAGAAGAACAACCATTACAATCATACCATAGGCTAGCTTCTAGGGTTTAGCCTCCTTGATCTCGTGGTAGATCCACTCTTGTAAACACCCACAATATCAATATCAATCAAGCAGGACGTAGGGTTTTACCTCCATCAAGAGGGCCCGAACCTGGGTAAAACGTCGTGTCCCTTGTCTCCTGTTACCATCCGCCTAGACGCACAGTTCGGGACCCCCTACCCGAGATCCGCCAGTTTTGACACCGACATTGGTGCTTTCACTGAGAGTTCCTCTATGCCGTCACCGATAGGAAGGATGCCTCTTCCTGTCTTCAAGGACGGCATCTTCGCCGATGGAGCCTTGGCCGCCGGCCAAACTATCCGGCTAGGAGGTTTTCTTATGACTGCCTGTCCGGCCACCGCTTCAACGATGACCTCTCGTGTCATCGAGAGCAATCTTCACGTCAAGTCGGAATTTGCCGAGCAGTTAGATCCAGCAGAGCTCTCGTCTGTAAATGAACTCTTGGATCGGATCGCCGCCCTGGTAGTCTCTATAGACCACAATCGGATCGGGCTTAAAACCGATCTGAGAGAGATTAACTCTCCCCAGGTTACCCACCACGTCATGGTGGTAGAGGAACATCGCGACGATCCTTCTCCCATATTGAAAACTAGTCGTGTCCGGGCTACCGAACCCTCCATGCCGGATTCCCGCGGAGTAGCGGATTCCGA
This sequence comes from Triticum dicoccoides, assembly GCF_002162155.2. Taxonomy (NCBI): domain Eukaryota; kingdom Viridiplantae; phylum Streptophyta; class Magnoliopsida; order Poales; family Poaceae; genus Triticum; species Triticum dicoccoides. The sequence continues at coordinate 631,398,094 of NC_041383.1, forward strand.
TCAAGCACTGAACATAAAGTCAGGCATCAGACCGGACTTGTTCGACAACGTTCCACTTTCCAAGCTTCCAAATTCGGAAACTTCTCGGCCCTTGAGCCTCGAGATGGGCAGGGTCCCGGGCTCAATTAGGCCCGCCCGTCCAGATATATGCGATCTATCTCTAATCCGGCAAGAGCCAGCCAAAACAGTACATCGTTACTGGGCTAGATTCCTCCTAGTCATGGACCGGATAAAGGACTGCCGAGAGGAAAACGCAATCTCGATCTTTTGCAACAATTGCACGGACAGGGGAATCTTGAACGCCGTCAGCCATCGTGAAATCACGCGTTTCGCTGACTTGGCATCCATAGTGCGAAAGTACTGTGCCATAGAAAGTTTCCGGAAAACTGAAGATAGGTTTTGGGATAACGCGGCCCCTAACATAGCCCCAGTCCACAACAAAAGGGTGCATTACACTCAGGCACCAAGTACAAGAACCAAAAAACAGAAGCCCCTTAAAGGGAACGGGACCGTACTGGAGGGATGGCTCAGCAAACCCTGTACAATTCACAGTACCAAGGGCGCCACCCCAACACATAGCCTTCGTGCATGTTGGATATTAAGGCAGGTGGCCAAAAGTGGCGAGGAGCTTCTAGCCCTGCGAAACCACACCAACAATACCGGTACGGTATCAACCGTCTTCGAGACTTTTGCATCAAACAATATGCGGAAACGAACGATCCATAGCCTTGCCGAAGTCTACCAAGTAGCAACAACAAATCCTTGGAGCGACGCGGCCATCACCTTCAACGCCAGCGACGAACCTAAATTCCGAACAGCACGAACACCAGCCGCATTGGTCCTCAGTCAAATAGTGGACGGCTTTCGACTTACCAAGATACTCATGGATGGCGGCAGCGGATTGAACCTCATTTACGAGGAAACTCTTCAAAAAATGGAAATAGACTGGAGCCGCATTAAGCGAAGCAGCACAACCTTCAGAGGAATAATCCCTAGCCGGGAAGCACGCTGCACCGGAAAAATCACACTCGATGTGGTGTTCGGCTCACCGAACAATTACAGTTCCGAAGAAATCACGTTCCAAGTGGCCCCGCTCAGCAACGGATACCACGCTATATTAGGACGAGAGGTGTTCACGATTTTCCAAGCCGTACCCCATTACGGGTAAATGAAGCTCAAAATGCCTGGGCCCGGCGGGATAATCACTCTCGTTAGTGATTCGGACATAGCACTCCGCGCCGAAAACAAAACAGCCGCATTAGCCCTGGAGGCACTATCCGAAGCCCTAGCGGCAGAGGAACTCACCGCGCTGCGCGCTACGGTGCACAGAGACGATGTGATACTCGATAAGAGATCCAAGTCCACCTCCTTTAAACCAGCGGATGAAATTATAAAATTCCAGGTCCACCCAACGGACCTGACAAAGACGGCCTGCATCGGGGCACAGTTGAACCCTGATGTAGACGCCGCGCTGCAAGAATTCCTTCGGGAAAATTGGGACATTTTCGCCTGGCATCCTTCAGATATGCCAGGAATCCCTCGCAGGCTGGCAGAGCATAGCCTAAACATCCTAAAAGGGTTCAAGCCAGTCAAACAGGCTCCTCGACGATTTTCCGAACCCAAAAGACAGGCAATGGGAGAAGAACTAGCCAAACTATTGGAAGCCGGATTCATCAGAGATATCAAACATCCGGATTGGCTAGCAAACCTGGTAATGGTACCAAAGGACAGATCCTGGCGCCTATGTGTCGATTTCAAAGACCTAAATAAAGCCTGCCCAAAGGACCCCTTCCCCCTCCCCCGCATCGACCAAATCATCGATGCCACTGCAGGGCACGATTCATTGTGCTTCCTGGACGCATACTCCGGCTATCATCAAATCAAGATGGCAGAAGCGGATCAAGCCGCAACGGCGTTCATTACTCCATATGGACCATTCTGCTTCAACACGATGCCCTTCGGACTTAAAAACGCCGGCGCAACATATCAGCGCATGATTCAGACATGTCTGGCTACCCAGATCGGCAAAACAGTAGAGGCATACATAGACGACGTAGTCGTCAAAACCAAACATGTCGAAACTCTAGTAGACGACTTGAGGGTCACATTCGACAACCTCCGAGCATATGACATCAAGCTGAATCCGGAAAAATGCGTTTTCGGCGTACCAGCCGGAAAGCTCTTGGCCTTCATTGTATCCGGTAGAGGAATTGAAGCATATCCGGCCAAGATCCAAGCCCTATCGCAGTTGGATATTCCAAAAGACCTCAAACAGATCCAGAAATTGACTGGATGCGTGGCAGCTCTAAGCCGCTTTATCTCCCACCTAGGAGAAAAGGCATTGCCCCTCTATCGCCTCCTCAGGCACACCGAACACTTCGAGTGGACGGATGCTGCCACCGCCGGACTCGAGGAAATAAAGGCCATATTGGCAACGAATCTGGTCCTGGCTGCGCCCAACCTGGGCGAACCTATGTTGTTATACATCGCGGCAACACATCAAGTAGTAAGCGCGGTGCTCGTCGTAGAACGAGAGACAGAAGGGCATAAATTCCCTCTTCAAAAAGCAGTGTACTACGTATCCACTGTTTTAACCCCCTGCAAGTCCCGTTACCCGCACTATCAAAAGATAGCGTATGTGGTGTTCATGGCATCCCGGAAGCTCCGACACTACTTTCAAGAGTGTTCGATAACAGTGGCCTCCGAAGTAGCCCTAAATGACATTATAAATAACCGCGACGCAACGGGCAGGATTGCAAAATGGGCCATTGAGCTCTTACCATTCGACATAACTTACAAACCCCGGCGAGCTATAAAGTCGCAAGTTTTGGCTGACTTTGTCGCTGAGTGGACTGAAGCCGAACTCCCTAAAGAGTACGGCACATACTCCAATTGGATTATGCATTTCGACGGCTCCAAAATGTTGGCCGGATTGGGGGCTGGCATCGTACTAACATCCCCATCCGGGGATAGAGTCCAATACGTACTCCAGATCATGTACACGGACTCCAACAACGCAGCCGAATACGAGGCCCTCTTACATGGCCTCCGGATGGCAATCTCCATGGGCATCCAACGCCTAGAGGTGCGCGGGGACTCAAACCTCGCAATATCCCATGTAAATGGAGACTTTGACGCCAAGGATCCAAAAATGGCAGCCTATCGCAACGCCGTCCTTAAAATGTCAGCTCGGTTCGAAGGACTTGAATTCCACCATGTAGCCAGAGATAATAACCAAGCGGCCGACGTATTGGCACGCATCGGCGCAAAACGTGACGCTGTCCCTCCAAATATCTTCCTGGAATGGCTGTTCAAGCCATCCGTACTATGGGAAGAGGAGTCCGGAAATAACAAACCGGAGGCAGCCACAGAACAATCTGACATAACCGGCGATCCAGCCGACGAAACAACACCCTCAGCTCACGACATAATGGCAGTAATCGCCCCATGGACAGAGCCGTTCCTAGCCTACTTGCTTAGGCAGGAACTCCCCGAAGACCATAATGAGGCCCGCTGCATAGTCAGGCGATCTAAAGCCTACAAGGTCCATGAGGGAGAACTCTATAAGAAAAGCACAACCGGAGTCCTTCAAAGGTGTATCTCCGAAGAGGAAGGGCGAGACCTTTTGGCTGAAATTCACGCCGGACTAGGCGGACACCACGCTGCAGCCCGGGCCCTTGTAGGAAAGGCATTCCGTACAGGATTTTATTGGCCGACGGCCTGGGCAGATGCTGAGGACTTAGTCCGAAGATGCGTCGGTTGTCAGCTCTTTGCTAATCAGAGCCACATGCCACCCACCGCCCTCAAAACTATACCCATTACCTAGCCGTTCGCGGTCTGGGGGCTTGACATGGTTGGACCACTTAAAGGGGGAACCCACAAGCAAAGGTACCTATTGGTCATGGTGGATAAATTCACCAAATGGATAGAGGCCAAGCCAGTTAAAATGGCAGAGTCCGGACCAGTGATAGACTTTATATCTGGGGTAGTACACCGTTATGGTGTCCCCCACAGCATCATCACCGATAATGGCACGAACTTCACGGCCGATGAGGTTAAATCATGGTGCAAAAATAGGGGCATCAAGCTCGATTACGCTTCAGTCTATCATCCTCAAACCAACGGTCAAGTGGAACGAGCAAATGGTCTAATAATGAGCGGCATCAAACCCAGACTAGTGCGGTCCCTTACAAAATCTGACACGCACTGGGTAGAGGAGCTCGACTCCGTACTCTGGGGGCTGCGGACAACGCCTAACCGTACTACCGGATTCACACCATTTTTTATGGTATACGGCGCAGAAGCAGTTTTGCCCTGCGACATAATTCATGACTCACCTCGAGTGCGCATGTACAAAGAAAGAGAAGCCGAGTTGGATCGGCAGGACAGCTTGGACGCATTGGAGGAAGAACGCGACGTCGCCAAGGCTCGTTCCGCATTTTATCAGCAGCAGGCTCGAAGATACCAAGGCAGAGAAGTACGGGCCAAGACTTACAACGTTGGCGAACTGGTTCTACGCCTGCCGGACAAGAAAAAGGACAAGCTCAAGCCCAAATGGGAAGGCCCCTTCATCATCGATAAAGTCTTGACCGGCGGAGCGTATCGTCTACGAAATGCGTCGAATAACCGACTCGAGCCGAACCCATGGAACGCAGCCCGCCTCCAAAGATTCTATGCCTAGCACCGGACTAAGAGTTCGTCCCTTTCCCCCCGTCCAATTTTTTTTACTTCAGCTGCCTTTTGTTTATCTTTTTCTTCTCAACCCTATTCATCAAAGCCTTAAAAGGCCTACTTGTGCATTGTTCGCAATTGATGTGCTATCCGCACTCATTATACCTGGGGGCTTCTTTACCAGAAGCTTAATTATAAGGGCTTCATGCCCAGCACATGTGTCAAGCCTCCACATGTACCTTTTATTCACCATTATATGCATCGATATGACTTAAGTTTTGGCCAAGCTAGGTTGCCTAGCTCCTGTGCTTACCCCTACGTTCCCGATTGTTCGGCTAGGAGGTAAAGGGAGCACCTCTGTGATTGTTACTTCCGGGTCAGCCGGATGTGTACCTCAGACTGGGTGAAGCCGAAAGCTAGCGTTCTTAAGGGAATATTCGGTCGGTGACTTAAAAGATGGTTTTTTATCCACTTATTTATCTACCCCCAGATGTTTTTCTGCTTTTTTTTCGCAGTCCGGACATGCACTTTAGGCCATGCCACCCCCAGAGGAAAGGAACCCCTAACGGAACTATTCTCCCTGGAAGATGTTTCTTACTACCCATGTAATATAACATAACTAGTTGGGCACTTGTCTGATAAAGCACTAATGACCCCTACGCCTGGTCTCCAAGCATACCCCGGTTGCTTCATAACCGAGAGGGTATTCGGACACACTCCGGTCTCTAGGGTCCTGAGGTCGAAGCGAAAAGGTCGGCAAAGACAAACGATCTACAATCCGGCTAGAAGGCATTTTATATGTCATTTTATAATACATTGTCAAATCGACTGATTGTATTCCTCCTCAATCCCGTCTAACAGGTTGTCTAATTTACAGTCCTGTTGGGAAACTTTAGTGGACAACTCTACTTGGCCGTAACTAAACTCACAGGGATCTCCTTCCCATCGGGCCCCACAGGTCCGACTTCGGCCATGTGGTTGGGATCCGCCTTCTTATACCGCGTCTTTACCATGGCCCAGGCCTCCCTGGCACCTTGGCGGCAGGCTGAAATCTTCCATAAATGGAAGCGCTGCCGCACTCCCTGAAGCTTCTCCACAAGCTCCCCAAGACCCTCGGGTAAGGAGAAGGCTGGCCATAAATCCTGGATGACGCCGCTCATTGCCTGCCGAACTCGTTCGGTCAGTTGCAACAATTCGGGAAGTTGATCACCCGTTGATACGGGCATCTCCTCCGCAGGGCAACCTGTGAGCATACCTGCAGACATATTCTGTCAAATCGACTTCCTCGCCGAACTCTTCTTTTCAAAGGAGTTCGCTCAAGCACTTACTATAGATGCCGCGACGAAGCCGCTGATTCTCCTTAACGGAGCCCGACAGCTCGGCCCGAACGCCTTTCAGCTCTTCTCCAAGCTGGGCATGGGCATCCTGGAGCTTGTTCCTTTCATGTTGCACCTTATGCAGCACCCTCTCGCCGGCCTTCAGCTGGCGCAGAAGTTCTTGCTTGCCCGGATCTTGTCCGGCAGCACCTGCAACGTCATTTTTTAGACTTGTGCAAAGGCCAAACGCTACTTATCTTTCTAAAATAATGCGTTACCAGGAGAGGTCCCAGTGTTTCCTCCTGCGCCAGAGAGTGCAGCCTCAAGTTGGGCCTTGCACTCCTGCAGCTCGTGAGACAGTTGGGTATTCTTCTCGGTAAGATCCTACGTTTCATATGATCCTTAAATCAGTTAATATAACTACTTTAAGTCTCGGGGGCTACTGGCATATACAACTATTAAATTCTCTTACTCGTATGTCTTTTACATACTGCTCCGTGGCTCTGGTAAAACCATCTTGAGCAGCATGAAGGTGCACGTCCCCCGCGTTAAAGGCATTCAAGGCCTCGAGGGAGAAGCACGCGTCACGAAATACTGTCCGGCGGCGCCTATGATTCATGGCACTCTCCACCTCAGACTTGGTGGCGGACAATCTGTCGGCATCCTCTGTCGGAGGAACGTCCGGCTCGCGCCTTGCACACGCCTCCCCCTCCAGACCAGGTGCTGGAGCCTGGCTGGTAGAGGTTGGATTGGCAACCTCCACGCCCGCAGTCCGGCGGGCGCTTTTTTCCCTACAAAAGTCATGAGCACTCAAACGCTTCCTAGGAACATTGCTCTAAATGATGAATTGTGAGCTACACCTTTGCGGCGACGTTTCAGTCCGCGCCGCGCTCCTCTTCCGCCTATTGGTCCGGACTAGCCTTTGTTGGTCAGCCACCGTGGGCTCGGCCTCTCGCCCTAGGGGCGCCTCCTGCACGGTGCCATCATATACGGTGGTCAGAAATAAGCAAGGAAGGAATGACGGTGTTAGGACTTCGGTCGCAATCACCTGGGAAGCCGGATATAGTCCGGGATAGTCGGTCATGATGGCGACTAAGGCATTGTCCATGCTGAGCTGGTGGAACACCCCGTCGATTAGCTCCACCTTTATGTCCAGATCCTCTTCGGAGGCTGGATCCCGGGATCTCTCTGGATCCTCGGGTTGCGGAGCTGGACTCAGCATGTCCTCCATGATCCGGCGCAGTTCCTACGTCGAAAGAAGAACATAATATAAGAAACTTAAGTTTCAAAAAGCATGGCTCGGGCATGCAGAGTGTTCGCTTACCCAAGACCGGGGATTATTCATGGAGAACCCATTTAACGGGTTCATCCGAAGGAAATCCTCCTTCTCCCCTTTATACAGGCCGGACAGGATCGTCACCAGGTCTTCAACCGAATCCGGCCCTTTACGGCCATGACGGGTGGCATCGACCTCCCCGTTCAAATCCCACATGGGGTGGCCCCTATATTGTAGTGGCTGCACCCCCCGCATAATGCATGTTGCCATGACTCCGATCATGGACAACCCGGAATGGGCCAGTAACCTTATTCGGCCCATCAAATAATGAACGCTCTTGTCTTCCTCTAGTTGGGGGCTCCGCGGACGCCAACTAAGGCATTTCTTCAGAGGAGCATTGCTAAACTCCGGGAGGCCGATCTGAACAGGGTTCGTCAGCGGAGTGTCTTCTATATAAAACCATCCTGAAGGCCAGTCTTCGGACGCCTTCTTAGGGGTTCCGGATGGATATCCGGTCCCGGTAATACGCCATATTTCGGCGCCGCCCACTTGATATATGGACCCCTCGTGAGAGCGGGTTACAAGGCAGAACAACCTCTTCCACAACGCGAAATGGGGCTCGATGCCCAGGAATAGCTCACAAAGAGCTACGTAACCCGCAATGTGTAGGATTGAGGCGGGCGTGAGGTGATGAAGCTGGAGTCCGTAGAACTCCAGGAGCCCGCGGAGGAATGGATGTAGATGAAATCTGAGCCCTCTTATTAGATAAGGGACGAAGCATACCAGCTCCCCTTTGTTGGGACTTGGGGTAACCTCCGCTTGCTTCCCACCTTTGTAGGTGGCCAGCCCGGCTCGAACCAGAACCATAAAGGCCGGAGGGAGATATCCCCCTGCTTGGAGCTTCACCAGCTCGTTGTGCGGAACAGAGCATCTCCTCCAATCTCCTGGCAAAGGGCTGGGAGCGCGAGAAGAGGAGCCGCGTTGATGGTCCATGATGGAATGGATTCTTGGTCGAAAGCGCTCCGATGAGTATTTGCGGGAGGAAGATGGCGATTTGGATCTGAATTCTTGCCTCCCTTACAGGCAGATTATTCGCACAACTAGGGGGTAAAACATAAAAGACACCCTGGCTTTTCACATTCACGCGACGCATGGAGGAAGGCCATTATTGGGCGTGGAAGCCAAGACGCGCAACATTGATGAGGAAGTCGGACACTGTTCGGCAGGTACGAAGAACTTGAAGGAGAACCCGCCTTGCAACGCCGAAGACTATACACACGCTGGACTTATCGTCATTGAAGCCTGGTTCGGGGTTACTGAGGGAGTCCCGGATTAGGGGGTGTCCGGATAGCCGGACTACCATCATCGGCCGGACTATCATCATCATCGACCGGACTCCAAGACTATGAAGATACAAGATTGAAGACTCCGTCCCGTGTCCGGATGGGACTTTCCTTGGCGTGGAAGGCAAGCTTGGCGATACGGATATGTAGATCTCCTACTATTGTAACCGACTCGATGTAACCCTAGCCCGCTCTGGTGTCTATATAAACCGGATGGCTCTAGTCCGTAGAAGAACAACCATTACAATCATACCATAGGCTAGCTTCTAGGGTTTAGCCTCCTTGATCTTGTGGTAGATCCACTGTTGTAAACACCCACAATATCAATATCAATCAAGCAGGACGTAGGGTTTTACCTCCATCAAGAGGGCCCGAACCTGTGTAAAACGTCGTGTCCCTTGTCTCCTGTTACCATCCGCCTAGATGCACAGTTCGGGACCCCCTACCCGAGATCCGCCGGTTTTGACACCGACAACTACCTTGACAATGGCATGGGACCCAGATGTCAGAAATCCACTAGGAGGAGCCATTTTTTATTGGCTTGAAATAAGGAGGCACTTGCTTGCGTGCTGCCATGACCTTAGCGGGTCCCTGCTGTCATCCTCTCCACGTACAATCATCTCCTGATTGTGTACGCATCAACTTGCTAGGCCCACAAGTCAGCCTCTAAACCCGTGGAGGACAAATACATCCCATTTAAAAAAATAACAGCCCATTCCATACGTTCAAATGGAAAGTTCAACATTCAGAGCAAAGTAACAGGTCTGATCCACATATAGAGTACTGAACTTTCACATTGACAACCATCATAGCCAAGTTAACTATCTACTCCCACTATTACTCTAGTAGTGTACAAGTACTAACTTACTCTTAGCTAACTAGACGATGCCAGCCGCCATCTGTGGTACACACTAAACGCCGGCACCGGCGTCCTGCGCCTTGCCTCGGACTTGCAAGAGGTGCGATAGGGCATGTTGCTCACGTGCGTTGGCCCTTTTCATGCCGGCGTGGTCCACCGAAGCTTCAGCTTCTGAGAAGGAAACCCACTTGATGAGCTGGTCGTAAAAATAGGCGTCGCGAACGCGTGCGTGCCTGATAGACTCTAGGTCTATTTGTCGGGCGCCGGCCTCCACGTAGTCGGCCCAGTTGCGGGCGCTCTTCTCGCGACTCAGAGCGTCAGTGCGCTGCTGCTCCATGTCCCGCTGGCGGCGCAAATCGGTGATACACTGCTCCTCCGCCAGGCGGTCACGCTCCAACAACTCCTGCTCCTCCGCCATGCGGTCGCGCTCCAACAACTCCTCGATCTCCACATTGCCATCTAAAGACAGATAGAATGCCTCCTCCCTCCGTCTGCCTTCCGGTGAAAAACCGAACACTAGTTTCGGCGGTGACCACTTCCAGCGTCACCTACCACGGACGGGCGGGGGCATGGCGGCCGTGGTGAGCGACGTCGGGCCGGTGGGAGCTTACGAGGATATGGCGAGTTGGGTCACGGTGGCACCGGAGAAGGCCGGGAAATAGTACTTATAGGGGGAAGGTAGCGCGACGGTCATCAGAATTCAATGCATAATGGCTTAGCGTGCCAGCTTGCCGTGGAAAACTAGAGAAACTGAAATTATGACTGTGCCGTCCCGTCCCGTCTGGGTCGCACGCCGGCATGGCGGTCAAACGAGTGCACTCGAATCATCTCCCTCCTTGTCAATAATGATTCCACGGATTTAAAAAGCCCGCAACAATTAAAGCGTATCTTTTTTCGCATCAGTTAGCTGCCTTAATTATGGCCGGCTGCATGCTGGCACTCAGAATCGCTCGCAGGCAGTACGCGAAGCAGCATGCAACGAGTCGCTGCCGAGGGCACGCATGCAGCTACTTAAATCGCTGGAATTAATTAGGCTTAAACTTCTGTATGCCGTTAATTATTGCCATGCCTTGGTCTTGCTGCTTTGCTCACGGGACTAATAAACCCGGACGGAGGGAGTACCTTGGTTAGTGAGAGGTTTGAATTAAGCCCTGCAAACCGGAAAGGAGGTACTAGTACGTGCATGATCCGCTATTTATTCGTGTAGGATCGAGTAGGTCATTTCTTGAATTGAGCCCTGCAAACTGGAAAGGAGGTAGTACGTGTGTGATCCGCTATTTATCCGTGTAGGATCGATAGTGCAGCTTGTCAGTTTCTTTAGAGGTAGGCATTTTTATTCAAAAAACTGCCACTTCGCATCTTGCGTCGCAAATAAAACTGCCAGGAGCGCATTTGTAGGCTAGCTAGTGATCGATCAGTAACTTGTAAACACTGAGTGAACAGAAATAAGTAACTGTAAATGCATCTCAATGATTCACAGATCATACACAAATATGTAGCTCCAAAAGCAAAGATCAGACACTTTGGATCTTGCGTCGCAACTAAAACTAACTAGTACGATTCCCATAAATAAGATCAACATGTTAATGCATCTCAATGATTCACAGATCATATACAAATATGTAACTCCAAAAGCAAAGATCTAGAAAAATATTTGTTCTTCCTACTAACATGGATGCTTCTCTTGGCCAACATTCAGTACAGACTGAAAGACAAATTTCTTGTTATGAAGTCTACAATTCCTCTTGCAAAAGTAAGTGGTTTCACCAACAGCTGGAACCATGAGAATGAACCATACATGATGGAGGAACATCCACTGCAATATGATTTGGTCTTCTCTCGATCACACCGCGAGACTATTTTCAGAATACATAGTTTAACTTAGGCAAAATGATGCCCATTATATAATCAGACCAAAGCAATGAAGCACCTAGTGTTGGCCAGTAAATAGTTCAGTACTACTTTTCTGCAGTCCATGAAGTGACTATCCAATCTTTGTGTCTATTTTCAAATGGCACTGCATGCAGTGACTATATTATTCTCTTGTGCAGTTCAACCAAAACTGAGGACACTTTGTTTGTTTGCCAAATAGCAACGGGCAGACATCTCTGTCTGCAGAAATATCAAGCAGCTAGTAAACATATACCACACCATGTATTTTTGGTTTAATCATGTCTCTTCCGCTTAGCATCTGTCATGTTCTGCACTGGACAATCTGATACAGTTATGTTTTGCCCTGGACAATTTCATACTGAATTGATTTGCTGGTTCAAAGCAGAAATATAGCGCCTATTCTTCATCAGACCAAGCATATCCATGTTCGCAGTAATGGAAGAGGTGAAATTGATACAACCGAAATTGAGCATCCAATCATTCAATCCTGTCCTGCACCTCCAATGTAGGTCCACCCTGCTAATAAATTCACATGCAAACCACTAGTATTACTATCTAATGATAGTACAAAAAGAGTAGCAAGATAGTAGCAAACCATGTACCTTCGTAATAAACAGCTCATAGTGCCACCAATTGGATAAAAAGGTTTGGAAAAAAACATGCTCCTAATCTTGAACTAGTTGGACTTTTTGTGAAGTTCCACTAAAATCGAGCATCCCTATTTGCATAGATATTGAAAGTGTGATTACTATAAAAGTGGCACTAGTTGAAGCATAGACTCACAAATATAAGCATTCCAATTTCTTAATGGGAAAAGGTAGCAAGACTGTTTCTAACCACATGTTTGAATGAATAAATAAATCAACAACGGATGATGTCAGGAAGGCATACATAGTTTTTTCTGAAAAACTGAGCCATTCCTGACCTTTCCTCTTCTTTTTAAGCAAATTTTGTGCAGTTCTACTAAAATAAAATGCCATCACGGCCTTGACAATTCAGTGACACTGTACAAAAGGAAATCACTTAACATTACATCATGATGTCAGGTATGTAGTCGACAGGCATTAGAGACAAACATACAGACCTCCTCCGATAACATAATGAATATTAATTTTGACAAAGGTGTGACTAGCTTTACCGAGATAATTTGAGTGAACTCTACACCCTTTGTTCCTTAATATAAGACATTTTCGTGGTTCAATTTAAAGTACCCAAACGTCTAGTATTTCGAAAAACAGGTAGTAGTTTTCTTGAGCACATATCTGGGAAAGCTTGCCACACTTTATTTATGTCCATATGCTAATGCAACACCATTCGAATACTACAGATATATACTAATCCAGTGGCTAGTGTAATAGTAGAGTAGTTAGTTTATTACAGGGTATAGTACAATGGGTTTACTGAACAGATTTCAATAAACTCTAGCACTGGAAGGTTTCTATAAGAATTAACAATACAAAATGTAAAGGTAACAAGTTTTAGCATTGGTATACTAGCTGTGCATGAGCATTAAACCAAATACAAAAGTCTAAAGGTAACTAGCATTATTAACTAATGATAGCATAAAAAATTTGCAAACCATGTACCTCCAAGGTAAATATCATTTCGAACTTGGGGGAACCTTAAAAATTGCTATCCCAATCTTGATAATCGATCAAACATAAAAACTTGATCGAACGAATCAAGAGAACAGTCGGAGGAGGAAGTGCCCACTCTTGACCTTTCCTCTTGCCTTCATAATTGTTTGTGCAGTTTAACCAAAATAAAATGACATCGGCGCCTTGGCATTTTGGTGACACTATACAAAAAATCAACTTATCTCATGAAAGTGAGGTATCTAATCTATAAGCATTAACAGTGCAAAAATCTGAAGGTAGTAACAAGTTTCATCTTTGGTATACTGGCTGTGCAACAACATTAGAATGCCTTAGCTAAAAAATCTTTAATACATCCACAATCAACAGCTCACCCTGAAATAATCCAGTGACATTAAATGGCATTGCTTAAATTTATCGGTGGCATTAGACCGAGAGCGGCATTAGTTAAATGTGGCATCACCTTAGCAGTAGCATTGCTTGACTTGACTGCTGGCGTTATACTAACAGCAAAAAAGTGGCAATAAGAGCATGGGAGGCCCATTCGGAAAGTTGGCGCACCAGTACGATGTACCTCCACGGACGTAGAGTGGTGAGGGAGGTATCGTTTCCCAGAGCAACAAATATCCAGGCAGCATATGTGGATTACGTCCCACTTTTGTTCTCTTTAGCCACCTTTTTCCTATGTGAGGACAACAAACCAATCGACCTGGTCATTCTCTATTGCGTTGTCATGCCTTTCTACCCTTCTTCAACCAAGAGACACAAGACTCATTCCTTAGCTACTGATTTTCCCCTTTTCAACCTAGATGCGGGTTCGGTGCCTACTCTCCTGGACAGTACAATCTCCCTTCCTTTCCTTATTCAACCCAGACATGGATTAGTCTGCATGAAGTAGGGTTTCCTTTAAAAGTGCAAATTATGGTTTTCGTCTGCGTGGCCAGTAGAGCAGAGGATAGCAAATTGGGAAGATGGTGGAGTGGAAAAATATCCACATGCAACGACATGTCAGATGTGGCAATAGAACAAGGGTATGGTTCGAAAAGAGGTAGCATACCCGAGGTTCGGCGCGAACTGGCTTCGCTCGTGGTCGTCATCCTCCACACACACTACAACAGCGAGCTTGGGGACGGAGGCCATCCCGTTCAGCCGCTAGGTCCGAGAGGACGGCCTTGTCGTCAGTGCGTGACCTCGCTCGCCGAAGACGAGTGCGTCAACGCTGCACGTCCTTATCTTCCCCGGCAGATTTGTGACCACCGGTGAGGAGGGAGAGAGGGCCCGTGTTTTTTAGATCTGGAGAGAGGGTGGTAGTGTGAGAAGCAAGTGGGCAGCCCTTGGCAAGAAAACGCTGAGGCTCTAGCCTATATATCTTTTTTATAGTACTAGTACTGTAGGTGGAGTAGTAGTAGAGTAGTTTATATTTTCTCTGCATACAATACCAGTTAGTCGTGCTTCTAAACTGAACGGCACGCCATTAAAAAATAAAGGTCGATAACTAATGCGGCACCTCGGGCCAACGCGGCCAGATTGCATTTTGCACGAGAAATTACACACCATGTTTCGTTGACATGTGGTCCCGTTCCAACATATCAGTGAGACGACGGCGAGTAGTAGGAGTATTTCCGAATGGACGTGTAGGCCGGGGCGCCTCTTCGTGAACCATGGCAAACTGGCAACCGTCCACCGACTCTTCGCCTTTCCCTCTCGATTTGGAACTGCTGTCGCACGCTCTTCCTCTCCCACCCTTTCTTCTGCCATTGTTCGATCGTCTTCTCCATGGAGGGAACAGGCCGGAAACGACCCCGTTATTCTTGCCCCGATCTAAAAGATGACATGGTGGAGGAACTCATTAATCGGTGCGACGTCATCACCTCGGCTAGCATGGCAGGTTCGTTCAAGCCCATTCTCGACTCAACTAATAACATCATTACAAGGAACCCAAGAGTCAAGGAGCGGTTTGATCTCCCCTATCTTCTTTGCTGTGACCCTGATGACTGGCGCTGGCACGACAGAGGTCTCGCCCTATGCAAGTTGATGCTGCTTGATAATGATACGTATGATGTTAAGATGCCATCGCTTGAGGGCAAGGCTTGGGCAGGCGCAAATGGAGATTGGGCTGTCTACATTGAGTCCAAGTGCGAGTGGGAACTTGTGAATGTGTACACTCGTGACCGGGTTCCACTTCCAAAAATCTCAGCAGGCTGCCCAGAGGTTGAGCAAACCGGTATTGTACGCATGTTCAAATACGATCATGGTGACTGTCTTCTATGGAATATAGCAATTTGTCAAGTTCCCAACCGCTCTTGGAATTATAACAACTATGAAGTTGTTGCTATCTTCGACAAGCTTGTTGCCGTCCCTGGTGGTTTGACTCGATGGATATTGCTCAAAAATCAGTTTCTGTACACGGATGAGTACTGTGATGCAATTCAATACGATGGCCTTGTGTTTGCTGCCGCCACTCGTGGCACTGTTTTTGCATGGAATCCTTATGCTTTCGGTACGTTTGTCTTCCACCATAATTATAATTGTTTCATCCACATGCATGCGGGTTAGCAAGTTTGCCTTTACTAATTAACCTTCTTCTTGTGTTTCCAAGGTCCTGTGAACATTCCACCACCCATACTTGAAATTTTTTATAACCAAGGGGGAGATGACGATAGTGATGATCACGAGCATGAGGACGAGCAGCGCCCATATACTTTGTGGCGCTTGACAACTAATTCCGATGGATCACCTCTTCTTGTGTGTATACAACCCACTGATGATGTTACAGCTAAGGAAGCAGGTGTAGTCTCCCATGGTCGCACTCTCCAGACCTATTCCAACACCTGTTGCATGGTATTCGGGATGGATACTAGTGTGCTAGCGCCAACTCCTTCTCCCTGGTACAGAATTGATAGTCTTGGAGAAAACTCGCTCTACTTTGGACAAAACTATCCAATGATGGTGAAAGGTGATCTAACTGCTGTTGACACAACGTTACTACCATTTATGAGAAGCAATTGTGTCTATACCTCGGACATTTGGGTGGTTCCCTACCCTGGTACTGATATAGTAGGCCGCTTCAGCCTTGATGATCAGTCCTGCATTGGTCTCCAGATCAACAATGGATGGCCCGTCCCAGAGAATCACTTGTGGTTAAAAGCAAGCGTTTCAAACTCCGAGGAATGGTTGAGTTGAAGTTCATTTCATTGCTTGTTATTTCTTGTGTGGTGAAAACTTTAGTATTTATAATGTATCCTCGTTGTCGATGTGGGTTGATGACCTGTTGTATGTAATAAAATGATATGCCTGTGATAAACTTACTAAATTTATGAATGGCATTCGGGTCGCTTCTTTGAGTGAGTGATGCGATGAGGCAAAAAAATATTTTACGAATACATAATTGTACGTGCATTGCAACAGGTTATCAGATGAGGCCAATCAACAATAGTAGTACACTATTTGTACTAGCTTCGCGCGTCGGGCGGGTATTTTTACTATAGCCATATGTTAATGTGTTCGCTGTATGTAACCAGCACCTCGAATCCTCAATACTAGTACTATATAGTAGGAGTAAGTAGTAGGAGTAGTAGGGTGGCATGGGCCAAAACAAGCATTCACGTCCAGGAGTACGGCACACGCCACCACCACGACATCCATCTGACACCATATTATTTCTTGGAGTCCATGCTAGAGCAATCTCTTCAACCTCATCGTTTCTCTAACTTCAGCCATCGCGCGGTGGGCGAGGTGGGGGTTTGCCGATAGTCGGTTTCCTTAACTGCGGTCCCACTTGTAAGGCCAACTCCAACGCACGACCCCAAACGGACCTCCGTTTTGCACGAACTCCAACGATAATTTTGACTAGAAAAGCAAGACCAAGGAAAACAAGAACCACAAGAATAAATTTTACTACTCCTTCAAGTTGGATTAGTGCCTTCTTGATGCATTCATTGTTGATCTGCGGAGGCTCAATCTTGCGTGCTTCTTTCTTCTTCGAGTGTAAAGAAGTAGGCGTTGCTTCCTCGCATCTAGTATCATGTCTAGCCTCTATTCTAGTAGGAGTATCAACAAGTGCACTAATCTCATCTCTAGCCTCTGTGCTAGCTAAAAGTGATAGAACATCTACTAAATTGCGCTCTATCAATATATGGATGTACTCTTCTTCCCAATACAAAAACTTGCATCCATTCTACTCCCTCCGTTGCACAATACATGCCTTCTATTTGTCAAAATATATATGTATCTAGACATGTTTTAGTATATAGGTACATCCATTTTTGGACAAATGGAAGTCAAGTATTTTGGAACAGAGGGAGTACACAATAAAAAATTTAAGTTAGCACAACTAGTCTAATCCGAGAGCACAACCGAAGATTTGGTCGGGTTCTTCCTCCTTTTACCGACACGTGGGACAACCAACATCCAGGTCGTGTCATGAAAGAAAATAGAGTGGTAGTTGAAGCCACGAGATGTGCATCTTGGGTTAAACTGTAAATAGAATCTTACTACTCTTGAGTAACTCCAAAAGCGGCCACCGAAGATCTTTATTGGATTTGTTTTTCATCACGAGAACGTCGAGGTGAAAGATGTGCAGGTTCAGTGGGTCCGCTTGCGTTTTCACTGACATGTGGGACCGCATGTGAGCAAACAGACGATGGGCTCCGCGTGTCCGCTGGCTGGCTGAGAAGAGAGATTGTAACACCCCAAAAATTTAACGAGGTTTTAATTATTAAAATTTTGCCAAGAGTTTAAATTTTTTGCCTGCAGGAATATTTCTGTTGATTTCAGAACCTTTCTTTTAATATCGAGGAGTTTTTCCCAAGTGGATCTTTCCAAAATATTTTGGACTTCTATGCTCTCTCTCTATAACATTCCTTGATCAGTAGATTTATTTATTTAATTATTTCACCCTGAGCTTTATTCATTAAAGTGACTTTCTTTAGTTTTGGAGCTCTTTTTGAACTATAACCATTCGATAAGTTTAACTAAAATTTCAACCAAAATTTGGAGATGTCATGTGATGTCTCTAAACCACTTTTATGTAATAATATATTTCATTCATTGCATATTTTGAGTTCTACACCTGTTTTTCAAATCTGGTCCAGTGGACATTTTTGCACTATAGCCTAATCAAATATTTCCTTGGAGCCTCCACCAAATTTATGGGGTGTTAGTGGTAGCATGACATCCAACTTTATGCAAAAACCAAGTGATGTTCTTTGCAAAAATTAAGTGAATCAACCTCTTTTTCATTCTGGACCAGCCTTGTGTTTTCTACTGCAACCCTTTTCATTCTTGCTCTAGTGACCTTGTGCTTTCTCCCGCTTGTAGTCAACCCTACAAAACCCCTAAGTCCAGGAGCAAGCACTCTTTGGGACATTTTTGGTCCATGTAATGGTGCCATTCACTCCCTGCCCAGAATTGAAGTTTTGCAAAACTTGCACTAGCAATTTTCTTCATTTTGCAAACTAACCTCACCACCCTCTCTTTCATCTAAAGAGACCCCACCCTGGGAGATTTGGCCACTCCAAGAACTGCCTAGGAGCCTTTTGGCATTTTGTCAAACACCTTGAGAGCATGGACAGATTTGGCATGAGTTTTTGTTTACATTATGAACTTGACCCCCTGACCAGACCAGCATGTCCCATGGATTTGCCCTAGCCTATAACCCCACCCTGCTAACCCTATTGTGGTTTAGAGCCCCCTAACATGCCTTAGCATTCTGTCAAGCACGTTCCGTGCGTGCTCTGGGCACGCCCAGAGCGCGAGCGGAGCACGCGTCTTGCATGTGCCAAGACCGAGCCGCCACGTCTCGCCCCGCACTCCCTCTGGTTCGTGGCCGACCACAGCCAGCACGCCACATCCCCTTCTGCTCCGCACGAGCACCATAGCCTCGCCACGTCTCCGGCAGGCCAGCAGCTAGCCGCCACTGCCGCCCGACAGCCCCTGTAATGGCCAGCGCCCCCTGGGCCACGCCCGCTCGCCAGCTCGCCCTTGGAGCAGTACCCACTCGTCCGCTAGCTCCTGCCGCCATCCCCAGCCTCGCCACGATGCCTGCAAGCTACAGAACATCGGTCGCCGACGAGCTCATCCACTTCCACCGTGAACCAACGTGGGAGCGCTATAAAAGGAAGCCCCTCGAGCCCTCCGCGCACGCAAGCAGCCTCAAATCACCCCCCTCGTTTCCCTGTGGCAGCCAGTCGACCCGGGGAGGTTTTCTTCCCCGTCTCCGGCAACCATAGGCGCCACCACTGTCCCGGTCATTCCAGCACAACCAGGGCCTCCCCCTCTCCACTCTCTTCACCAGGAATCCCCTCTCCCTCTCGTGAGTCCATCCCCCTGCTCAATTTGGATCGGGACTCGCCACGGGCAAAAACTCACTTTTCCCGACAACCACCGTCCGCCGCGGAGCTCACCGCCGGCAGCTCTATCCACCCCAGAGACCAAAGCGACCACCGGAGTGACCGCCTCAACCACCTGAGCCCGCGGGTGACCTCTGTTTCTCGAACGGTGCCGCCGTTCGCCGGCGAGCGCCGCCGGAGTCCCCCCCCCCTCACGCGCAGAGGAAGAGGAGGGAAGGTGGACTAGTCAAACCTGACCAGTGGGCCAGGCGGGCCCACTGTCAGTGACTCAGACGCGGTCCACACTGGATAAGTGGAAACTGTTTCCAGAATACACTTTCGACGTGTACGTATATATTCGAATCGTTTTCTTTTCTGTTTTATTTTTTTATTAACAGATTTTGACCAAAACTTTGACCAGCTATAACTTTTTAAATATAACTCCAAATGAATTGATTCTTTTTCCTACCTCTCTCAAATATTTTCTAGTTTATTTCAAGATTTAAAAAAAATCCAAAACAAGTTTTTGTGCTGTTTTGAATTTGTGTGTTAATTCAAATATATTTTTAAAATGGGATTTTGAAGAGAGGAGAAAGATTTCAAGAGTTTTGGAATGCACCTTGCCTCCCCACGACTTGAAGGCAAGCATTCTGAACCCTGGCAAAAATTTTGTGTGTTGTTTGACACGGTGATAACACCACCCCGACATGAGCATACGTCATTTTATGTGAGGATGTGTTCCTAAGTGCATATTAATGATTTTTTATGCTGATGGAGTTGATTTGGTTGTGATGGAAATCACCATCATATGCCTTTCATGCATACCGGAAGGGAAGCCGGGAAGGCCTTTGTCTTGAATAGACACGGTCTTGTCCCTAGTCCTCCGTCGAGACGGTCGTGTCCGGTATGGCAAGAGGGGGTATATCGCGTGGTGTTTATATCTATTGGTTGAAGTATATTTAGTTATACTAATCATGCAGAGAATATTAAAACCTCCTGAGTCGACTGTAGATCGAGTCTTGTGCCAGTAACCCCCATACTTGCTTCGTACTACAACTCGTCTCTACAACAAGTAGGGTACGGTTCAGTAAGTTGTCAACCCCTTTCCTAGCACACACCGTACAGAGAGGCCATGGTGGAAGATACTGGAGGCATCCGGTAGACATGCCACCTGGTCTGGGAGCATTGGTGTTTCGGTTGTAGCCGAAGGAGGTAGCTCCCCTGGTTTGCGCGCGGTATAAATTTTGTGATCCCATGTTACGTCGAGGTTGTAGCCTCCCCCACTTAGAGTTTTGCTTGACAGGTGTCGTGGGTGATTCCAGACACATGTGAGTTAAGCTGGTGTGTGCAAGTTAGGTGTGTTTCCAACTAAAGGTGTCGGTGTACTAGAGTAGGGGTACCCTAGTACCCCGAACTTGTGCACGGGCAGCTGCAGCGCCCCGCGGCAAGGGCTTGCCGGGTGACCGCCAAGATACTCCGTGGCTCCTTTGGAGCCATTCAAGAACGAAGTACTCAAGTAAAGAAGACAAGGCCCCGGCAAGAGGAGCTTGCCGGGAAGGCCAACTGAGGCATCTCAAGGAACTTGCCGCGACGCACCACGCGTCCCAGCAAGGCCCGGCGAGCGACAAGCTTCCGGGCGCGACAAGACCACGACCGCGGCAAGACGCTTGCCGCGGCAAGCGGCCACTCTTTGCCCACGCTCCAGCGCATCCACCAACGTGTCGCCCGGGGGGCCTTTCCAGGCACGCGTGGCGGAAGGCTGTGCAGCCAGCGGTAAGCGGTGGCATGCGATGCTGACAAGATCGCCATCGTGGCAGGCGGTGGCGTCCCTGACGGTCCTTTTCTACACTGTTTGGGCGACACAGATGGGCATTTAATGTCCTTGTCCCCTGCCGTCAGGGTTAGGTAGAGTACACTGTACAGGTAGCTGTACCAACCGCAACTCTTTTTACATTTTTACCCTTCTCTGCATTGCCACCTGTCGGTGACCCCTTGAGCATATAAAAGGAGGCCCATGCGCAACGTAGAGGGGGGTTCGGATCATTTCGAAGCCAGAAAAACACCTAGCTCTCTGGAGCAAGAAGACAATACAATCAAACAAGCAGCAGTAGGAGTATTATCTCTCCGGAGAGCTCCGAAGCTGGGTAAACTGCTCGTGTGCTTTGCCTCGATCTGCTCTTCGTGCGACCTCCGCCCCCACCGAACCGAAAGGGGCTCGGTCCGCCGGCCCCATAGGTGCTCGTGGATCAGTTTCCCCGACATCTTTGGCGCGCCAGGTAGGGGGCGTCGAGATTGTGTGAACCTGATCCGGCATTCACACGAGCTAGATCTTCATTTTCTTCATCGACATGCCACCGAAGAAGAAGGCTTCGGAGGCAGCTGCTCCATCCGCGTCGATCTCACCGCCACCGGAACAAACGGGTGGTGGGGTTGACGCTGGTGGAAGAACAGACATCTACGAGGAAGCTCATGGTGCTGCCAGGTCCAAGGACAAGGCTGCACAAACCTCGGTGTCCGTACTTCCGCCGCGCCCCTCTCAGGAGGCGCAGGACCGACAACGTCATGGTATTCGCAGTACCATACGTTTGTTGGACCAAGATCAAGCTGGTGGGTCTCAGCGCGCTCAAGACCAGCATGCACGTCAGCGCGCCGGCACGAGCGAGACACGGTCGCCTGGACGGGGTACTGCTCCTTCTAACATAGTTAGAAGTCCGAGCATGTCCCGCTCCTCGCGCCGTTCGCCACTGCCGCCCACCACTCCAGCGGAAGCTTTGGTGCGAGCTCAACTGCTCCTGGATTACCCTCCGACGTCGGACAAGATCGACGAATGGAGGGCCACCATTCAGAGCCTCATCGGCTACGCCAACGGCGACACTCCGCGGCAGCCGAATACATCACTGCCGCGGCAGGACTGCCAGGCACGAGCCGGTGGCGACGAAACTAGTGGGGGTGCAACCACCATGCACTCTCCACCCCGAAGGCCAAGATCGCCGACTCGCCGGATCCACCTCGACAGTGACTCCACCGCATCGTCGGATCCACGAGCTCGTCGCGATCTGCGCCAAGTTCTTCAAGATCGAGAGCAAGAAGACGCTCGAACTCGCATCGAGCGACGAAGAGAAGCGCGGCGTCAATCCGACCAGTGCGCTGGGCCTTCTGTCGACATGCATGCGCCAGGGGAACCAGGCGACTTGCCATACGCGGTAGGCTTCCCTGCGTTCACTCGTGAGCTGCGGCAAGTCCAGTGGCCCAGTAGGAAAAATTTCAAGCCAGATGTACCGGAGAAGTACGACGGCAAGGCGCACCCGTCGGAGTTCCTCAGCATCTACACCATCGCGGTG
>NC_041383.1:631420949-631442872 GCF_002162155.2 Triticum dicoccoides
ACGACAAGATCCTTGCCAACTACTTCCCGCTGGTACTCAAACCCAACGTCCGGTCCTAGCTCATGCACTTGCCGGACAACTCCACATCCTCTTGGGCCGATCTATGCCATCAGTTTGCCGGCGCCTTCATAGGCGGCCACAAGCCTCATGGCCAAGAGAGTGACCTTCATCTGCTCGCCCAGAAGGAAGGAGAGCCCCTGCGCAAGTACATTCAAAGATTCAGCAACGTACAACACAACATCCCAGATATCCACCCTGCCGCGGTAATCAGCGCGTTCCATCAGAACATGCGGAACCGCAGGATGCGGGAGGAGATGGCGATTTTGCAACATCAGAGACGTCAGTGAGCTATATGCCCTGGCCGACAAGTGTGCACGTGCTGAGGAAGGGAGGGGACTCCCCGGAGAGAGTATAGGAGCAGGAGGATCTGATAGTGAGGATAATGCCCCGGCAAGGAAAAACCGGCGGCGGAATAACAGAAAGAAGAAAGGCAAAGAGGTGCTAGTTTTCAAGCAGTCCAGCAACGGAGGTGGCGCCAAGAAAGCCAAAGCTGGTGGCTCCGGAAAAGAGATTGCCGCAGAGGCTGTGGCGGTCGCCGACAAGCAGGACGGCACCAACAAGCAGTACTGCAAGATCCACCGCACCAAGGGCCCTGACCTCCAGAGCTGCAAGAAAGTCGAGCAGCTTGTCGAGCAGCAAAAGGCTGAATACGAGCGGCGCGACAAGGAGAAGGCCCAGGAAGGTGCTGGAGGATTCGGCAAGAAATGTCCCGGCCGAGGAGGACGCCGCGGCAAGGCCAAACAGCGGCAAGGAGATAGACCTCCCCGCGGCCGCGACAAGGATGAAGATGACGACGACGATGAAGACATGGATGATGATGAGACCGATGAGCAGGAGTTTCAGAAAGCCACAGATGTCCTGTGCGTTGATGGCAGTGCTTCTCTGCATACTTCACACCGCCAGCTCAAACAATGGGTGCGGGAAGTCAATGTGGCAGAACCACCCATCGAGTCACGCAGGCCTCTAAAATGGTCCAGTACGCCTATCATCTTTGATATTGAGGACCACCCAGATCGCATAACTATGGTCGGGTGCTTGCCGATGTTGGTTTCACCAACTATCCGCAACCTCAAGGTCACTAAGATGCTAGTTGACGGCGGGGCCGGCTTGAACCTGATCTCCTCTGCGGTGCTCCAGAAACTCCAGATCCCTGACAGCGAGCTCGAAGAGACCGGCACATTTCAAGGAATCAATCCAGGAAGGAGCAAGCCGAAGGGAAAGATCACGTTGCTGGTAACATTTGGCAGCGCGCTGAACTTCAGGGCTGATAGGGTCACTTTTGACGTTGCTGACTTCCCATTGCCTTACAATGGAATACTCGGCCGTCCAGCACTCGCCAAATTCATGGCAGCCTCTCACTATGCATACAACGTACTGAAGATGCCAGGCCCGATAAGCGTCATCTCTGTCCCTGGCGACAAGAAGGAGGCTCTTATCTGCGCCAACAAGATCTACCGGGAAGCAACATCCGCAACAGATCGCAAATCACTTGCCGCTGAAGCTCCCGGGGGGAAGAAGAAGAACAAGTCCGGCAAGAGTTCTGATGCCCACTCCGGCAAGCGCACCTCTTCGGAGTGCTGCGCTACCGTCGAGGACGCACCATCGAGCTCCACCGGCAAGTGTAAGAAGGCAATGGCAGCTCCGCCAGAGACTAAGAAGGTGTCCGCCAAGGAGGACGGCACTGGTGGTACTTTCACCATCAGTGCCACTCTCGATCCCAAATAGGAAAGCGCGCTCGTTGCTTTCCTGCGGGCGAACATCGACGTGTTTGCGTGGCAACCGTCTGACATCCCCGGTGTTCCCAGGAAAGTAATCGAGCACCATCTTGCCGTCTGTCCTCATGCGCGGCCCGTCAAGCAGAAAGTCGGGAAACAAGCGGTGGAGCGCCAAGAATTCATTGCAGAAGAAATCAAGAAGTTGGAAGCAGCAGGCCTTGTCAGAGGATTGCTCCATCCTACGTGGTTGGCCAATCCTGTTGTCGTACGCAAAGCCAACGGGAAATGGAGGCTTTGTATCGATTTTACCGATGTCAATAAAGCTTGTCCCAAAGACCCATTTCCCTTGCCACGCATTGACCAGATTGTTAACTCCACGGCCGGATGTGACTTGCTTTCATTTCTTGATGCATACTCAGGATACCATCAGATCTTCATGGCAGAAGAGGATGAGGAGAAGACCACATTCATCACCCCGTGTGGCACGTACTGTTTCGTACGGATGCCTTTCGGTTTAAAGAATGCTGGTTCAACATTTGCAAGGGTTGTCCACCACGCTTTTGAGCCGCAAATGCACAG
This sequence comes from Triticum dicoccoides, assembly GCF_002162155.2. Classification (NCBI taxonomy): domain Eukaryota; kingdom Viridiplantae; phylum Streptophyta; class Magnoliopsida; order Poales; family Poaceae; genus Triticum; species Triticum dicoccoides. The sequence goes on from NC_041383.1 coordinate 631,423,304, forward strand.
AAATGTGGAAGCCTACATGGATGACATAGTGGTCAAGAGCAAAAACAGGATGATCCTGATTCAAGATTTAGACGAAACATTTGCAAATCTGCGCAAGATCAACCTCAAACTGAACCCTGAGAACTGTGTGTTTGGAGTCCCCTCTGGCAAGCTTCTCGGGTTCTTTGTGTCTCAGCGGGGAATTGAAGCCAATCCCGACAAGATCAAGGCCATTGAGCAGATTGAAGCACCAAAGCGCGTCAAGGATGTACAAAGACTTGCCGGTTGCGTGGCTGCTCTCAGCAGATTTATCTCTAGATCTGCTGAGCGCTCCCTGCCGTTTTTCAAAATATTGAAAAAGGCAGGTCCAATGAAATGGACTCCGGAAGCGGAGGCTGCGCTGCAGGACTTGAAGAGATTCCTGTCCTCCACTCCAACACTTGTCGCACCTAGGCCACAAGAGAAGTTGCTGCTATATTAGCGGCAACTAATCAGGTAGTTAGTGCTGCGTTAGTGGCGGAGAGGGAGGCAGATGATGAGCCAGCAACCACGGCAGATGCATCCAGCGACAAGCAGGGGGCTTCACCGGCAAGCTTTGGTCCGGTAAGCTCTGGTCCGGCAGGCTCTTGTCCGGCAAGCTCTGGTCCCGACAAAGATGGATCTGCGCAGACGCATAAGGAGATGCAGAAGAGAATGGTGCAGCGCCCAGTTTACTTTGTCAGTTCCCTTCTGCAGAGGGCTAGGTCAAGGTACTCTGGTGTGCAGAAATTGCTTTTCGGCCTTCTCATGGCCTCGAGAAAGCTGCGCCATTACTTCCAAGAACATGAGATCACAGTTGTCACTCGTTTTCCGCTGAAGAGGATACTGCAAAATCCAAAAGCAACTGGCAGGATTGTCGAGTGGGCACTGGAACTGTCAAGCTTTGGTCTCAAGTTTGAAAGCACTTCAACTATCCAAAGCAGGGCATTGGCGGAGTTCATTGCAGAATGGACACCAACACCAGATGAAGAAATTCCAGAAACGAGCATTCCCGTCAAGGAAGCAGACAAAGAGTGGCTGATGTACTTTGATGGTGCCTTCTTGCTACAGGGCGCCGGTGCGGGCGTGCTGCTTGTCGCACCCACCTGAGAGCACCTCATGTACGTAGTCCAGATGCACTTTCCCAAGGAGCAAGCAACGAACAATACTGCAGAGTATGAAGGCTTGCTTGCTGGTCTCAGGATCGCGGCAGACCTTGGGATTAAGAAGCTCATTGTCAGGGGTGACTCACAGCTTGTCGTCCTCCAAGTGAACAAGAATTATCAGAGTCCATTGATGGAAGCTTATGTTGATGAAGTGAGAAAGCTAGAAGAGCACTTTGACGGCCTACAGATGGAACATGTTCCAAGAGCTCAGAATGACATTACTGATGGCCTGTCAAAGTGCGCCGCACTTAAGTTACCTGTGGAACCAGGGATCTTTGTGCTCAAGCTGACTCAACCATCCGTGACACCATCAACTGGATAGAGCAAGAAGAGAAAGTTGATTTCTGGTGACTATTTTCCAGCAGAGTTTCCCGAAGCCACCGCCAAGATAGTCCCCAAGATCAACACCAAGAGTGCTGAGGAGCAGTCTGCTCCGGCAAGCCTTAGGGTTTGTTCCGTTGAAGCAGATGCTCCCGACAAGTTTTGCCCTGGCAAGCTTGCCGGGGAACATCAAGCTCCGGCTGAGCCGCAGGTTCTCGCCGTAGAAGCGGATGTTCCCGCAGCAGCAGATGTGCCTTTAGTCCTTGTTGTCGAGCCACAAGCTCCGGCATGGGCACAGCAGATTGTCCATTTCCTTCAGACAGGAGAACTTCCCGAAGAGCAAGAAGAAGCGAAAAAGTAGCCCGGCAGTCAAGTATGTACCAGTTTGTCAACAACATACTGTACAGAAGAAGACTCAACGGTGTGAAATTGAAGTGTATTTGCCGGGAAGACGGACAGAAGCTGTTGGCAGAGATACATGGAGGCATATGTGGTGACCACATTGGCGCAAGAGCACTTGCCGGCAAAGCTTTCCGGCAAGGTTTCTTTTGGCCGACAGCCCTCCAGGATGCAACTGCACAAGTAACCAAGTGTGAAGCGTGCCAGTTCCATTCCAAGCAGATACACCAGCCAGCTCAAGCTCTCAAGACGATACCTTTATCCTGGCCATTTTCGGTCTGGGGGCTCAATATCCTCGGCCCCTTCCCCCGAGCTGTCGGGGGCTTTGAGTACTTGTACGTTGCAATCGACAAGTTCACAAAGTGGCCGGAAGTGGAACCAGTGAGCAAGGTGACAGCATAGTCAGTAGTCAAGTTCTTCAGGTCGATTGTTTGCCGTTTCGGGATCCCTAACAGGATCATCACCAACAACGGCACACAATTCACTAGCCGCACCTTCATGCAGTACGTCCAAGATCTTGGCGCCAAGGTCTGATTCGCTTCTGGTGCTCATCCGAGAAGCAACGGTCAAGCGGAGAAGGCAAATGCTGAAGTGCTGCGTGGGCTCAAGACCCGGACTTTCGACAGGCTGCGAAAGTGCGGAAGAAACTGGATCAAGGAGCTGCCAGTGGTTCTTTGGTCGATCAGGATGACACCAAATCGAGCCACTGGCCAGACGCCTTTCGCTCTAGTCTATGGAGCAGAGGCAGTTCTCCCCACGGAACTCATATACGGGTCACCTCAAGTGCTCGCTTATGATGAGCTTGAGGAAGAGCAGCTGCGACAAGATGACGTGCTGCTCCTTGAGGAGGACCGTCTTCAGGCTGCTGTACGAGCTGCTCGATACCAGCAAGCTTTGCGCCGCTACCATAGCCAGAAAGTTAATGCCAGAAGCTTCGAGGAAGGCGACCTTGTTCTTCGGCAAGTTCAGTCCGCCAAGAATTCCAACAAGTTGACGCCGAAGTGGGAAGGCCCTTACCGGGTGAAACGAGTCACTAGGCCTGGTGCTGTCCGCCTTGAGACCGAAGATGGCATTCCGGTGAGCAACTCCTGGAACATTGAGCATCTTCATAAGTTTTACCCGTAGGGCGCGGTTGCCGGAACCTGTTCCGGCAACCACGTTTTGTACAAGTCTTGCCGATGTTGCATGTAATCCTTTGTACAAAGCCGGGCGCAGACCCCGTGCATAAGTAAAGCTCATGTGCTCCGCACATGTTGTCAATTTCATGTTGTTTACTTTATATTTGCATGCTTTATCTGACACTTTGTGCAGCACCTACCCCCGGTAAGCAATAACGAGCCGAAAGGCCCCATATCTTTATTTTCTCTTCTTTCTTTTTCTCAAAACAAAGGAAAGAAAGGTTCCCTCGCGCACAAGTTTGCCGGGGGGGGGGGGAAGGAGAAGATAATGGTGTGGACCAGGCGTCGTTTAAGGAAGGTTTGCCTTGCGGGAAGCAAACGATAGAAAAGCTAAGTTGCCAAAGTCTGAGCAATTAGTTTTAATTTTTAAGTTATCTTCCTCGAACGACTGTGCTTTGTATGGAAAACCTGTGCGCGGAGGAACCAACTCGTAGCTAGTTGCGCCCTTACTTTGTTTCGAGTCCGCTCAACAACTTAAGTGTGCTGCAACTAGTCGCGACAAGGTTTCTTGTCGGAGCGGCACCGCCAGCAGGCTGCTGATGTCCCGCACTCAGCGCTCGCGGCTCGGGTGCCTACGCCGACAAGTTCCCTAAAAGCGTAGGGTAAAAACATACAAAGCAAGGGATCTAGTAAAGGAAATAACATAGCGATCATTATCCAAGATAAAGTTATATTACAAGATAACTTGTTGCAGCTCTAACAGATTGTTCCCATGACATGCCCAGCAGCGACAAGGAAAAAGATAAGACGGGCGGCCTAGTCTACGCGACCGCCCTCAACCCTCTTGATCTCGCTCACCTTGTCCACAATGGGTGCGACAAGGGCCTTGAGCGCTTCCAGATTGGCATCGGGCGGCAAAGACCTGAGGACGTTAGTGAGGTTGAGGCCAGCTGCTTTGGGATCTTCTCCCGAAGCCGCTGGAGGGCTGTCACCACGCCCTTGAAGAACAGGCTGAGCTTGGCGCTGGGTTGGAGATGCTCGTCGGAAGGATACCCGAAGTCCTCCATCCCTAGCTGCGCCAGCTCCCCGTCGATGACTGCGGCGATATTCACCAGACCCTCGGACCAGTGCTCCATAGTCTCCCTAAATGAGTTCTGGGTGACGGCAATGCTCGCCAGCAGCGCCTCGTCGGCCTTGATCTTTTCCGACAAGGTTACCTCTCGCTCCTTGGCGCCGTCTAGCGTCTGAGTCAGCGTGGCCAGCTTCAGCTCGAGATCCGCGTTGGAGTCCTTGACGGTGCTGAGCTCCTTGCCCCTCTCAGTGAGAAGACCCTGCAGCTCACCATGGGCGGCAGCATCCTTCTCGCGCTCGTGCTTGAGCACGGCAAGCTCCTCGCCGCTCGTCTTGAGATTGGCCTCCAGCTGCGCCACCTTCGCCTCCAGCTCTTTCTTGGCGGCCTCAGCAGCTGCGGCAACATCCCTTGCTTCCTTGAGAGCGCCGGCAATTGCTTGCTCGCGCGCGGCAAGCTCTTCCTCGTGGCTGTCAAGGTTGACCTTGCGCTGCGCCAAATCCCCCTCCCGCGCAGATAGCCTCTCGGCAACAAGCCGCTGCTGCTCTTCAACCTCAGCCTTCGCGAGGAGAAAGGCTTTCCTCTCCTCGGCGACTTGCTCCCGCTCTTCTGCCAGGCTCCGGAGAGTTTCCTGCCTGAGATCCCGGAGCTCCTCCGCGCGCTTCTCAATGTCGACTCCCGCCTTCGCGACAAGCGCTTCTCGGGAGGCCAGCTTGGCTTGTCGGGCGCGGTAGAGCGACGTCAACTTCCGCAGCAGCCGCTCCTCTTCAGGCTCGTCGTTGCTGCCTAGCGCGTCAACCAGCGTCAATCCGGCAGAAGCGAGCACCTCTCCGTCAAAGGTTTCTCCTTCGACCGGCGCCCTGGAGCTTGACGCCCAGGGAAGTTTGATGAAGATACCATCGCCGGCCTTCAGGTAGGCGCCGGGCTGTGGCTCTTCGGAGCCTGGCTCTGCGGCAGCGGCAGGGGGATCGGCGGTCGGTGCAGCGCCTGGCGCTCCTGCGGCCTCGGGGCCGTCAGTGCGGTCGCCGAATCACTCGCCGGCTTCTGCGGCGGCAGCCTTGGCGGCCTCTTCGCCGGCGGGTTCATCAACGCCAGCCTCTCCTTCAGCGGCCTCGGTTTCCATCGGCTCAGTGGTTGATGGATCTGAGGAACGAAGAAGGGAGAGAAGTCAAGCAAATATGCAAAAAGAAAGTCAGAAGAAGAAAAACCCAAGGGCAAGTTTTTAGGCAAGTGGATTACCTGTGCTAGGATCTGCGGTCGCGGTCTCAACCGCCGGAGGATCACTGGTGTCGTCCCTTGCCGTTGAACTGGACCTTGCCAGAGAGTTCTCCCTTGCCGGAGAGCGCTCCCTTGCCGGGGAATCCTCCCTTGGCGGTGTAGTCGAAGCAGATGGCGCTTCGGGAACGACTTCCGGGCCCTCCTGGTGAGGATGCTCTGCTCCTACACAAATCCAATAGTCAAGATATCAATAAGGAAAAGAGCACCCATGCACACCTGACGGCAAGAAGTAAACTATAAACTTACGCTGGGGGCTGCTTTGGGGAGTAGTTGCCAGGTCCGTCAGGGTGGTCTCGGACATACCCCCTGCTGACACGGTGGGATCATCTTCGATGACAACCACCGAGGCCTTGGCTCTCTTCGCTGCTCTCTGGGCCAGCGTCCTGAAAAGGAATGGATTCAGATCGAAGGAAGTCAGATACAAGAGGAAAGCAACAAGAACGGAGAACCACAAGTATAGCAAGGAAGCTTACTCTTCTTCTTCATCATCGGAGCTGAGCGCGGAGAGATCGAAGTCCGGCTCGCCTCCGGTGCGACGAGGCGGAGGAGTAGGCTCCCTAGCCCGCTTGGCAGGAGTAGTAGCGGTGGACCGGGAAGACCCCGCTCCAGTTGCCGCAGCAGCGTGAGGCGCTCCTGCAGCAACGGTGCTTGCCGCGGTAGAGCGTGTCGCGCGGCTCGGCGGCTGTTGCCCCTTATGCCGCCCGCTACGTCCCCGGCCTTGCGGAGACGCCTTCTTGGTGTAGCCGGGGGCTCCACTTGCGGCAAGCTGTCTGAAGGTTCGGGCTCTTCCTCGCCGGGCTCGCTCGGCTCAGCTTCAGGGCCGGCTAGATCTTCCTCACCGACAAACTCCTCGCGCTCGGCAAGGCTTGCCGCCTCTGCTGCCTCTGCCTCCTCCACGGTGAACCCGAACTCTCCCGCGGCAGCTGCTGCCGCAGCCTCTTCCGTCCTAGTGGCGATGCGCTGCAGCTCCGTGTCGGTAGTGTCACGGGTGAGGCTCTTCTGCTCGTCGGCGCGGATCGGCACTTCCTCCAGACTGTTGAAGAACGCCCACACGACGTCATCCGCAGGCTCTTGCCAAGTTGGGGTGATTCCGTGCGAATCGCACAACGGCATCATCGCGCGGATCCGGTCGAGTGAAAAATTGTTGCACAACAGAACAACGCTCCTCGGCAACATGAATAGATGCTGAGGATCGCGTTTGAACAGCTCCCGGAGCATCGCATCCAGCTCCAGGACGGTGAAGTTGAAATTGAGGCCCGGGTGCAACCTCATGATATCCGCCGAGTTCTTAAACTCCCAGGAGGGTCTCCCTCTCTCCTGCAGGGGGCGATGAGGCGACGAAGGAAATCTGTGCCAACGGCGCCTACAGTGAGCCCGGCAAGCCTGAGGCGAAGGATTCGGGTGACGGCAATCTTCAGCCTGTCGTCTTCCGGGGCCACGTTGCTCCAAACGTTGCAGCGTACTATTGGGGCTTGGCGCATGGCAGTGAACGGCTGCGGGTTCTCCTCGATGATCCAACACCACTCCGCTCTCCACTCCTCCCATTTGTTGCGAAGCTCTCCCTCCAGATAAGCTTTTTTCTTGCCGACTCTCGAGATCCAGGCGATTCCTCCGGCAAGGGGCTCTCCTCTCTTGACTCGGGGCATAAAGAAATGGCAGAAGAGGGCTACGTTTGGGTGGACTCCGACAAAGTTTTCGCACAGATGTGTGAAAACTGCCATGGTTAGAACGGCGTTGGGGGTGAAATCAAGGAGGCGGAGCCCGTAGGTGTTCATAATGTCGCAGAAGAATTCCGAGAAGGGCGGGCAGAGCCCGCAATAGAAGAACAGTGCGAAGAAGGGGTACCCGTTTGGAGCCAGCTCCGAAGCAGCGGCCTGGAGTACCCTCGTACGCGGATGCGCCCGCGTCTCCGTCGACCAGAAGAGGTAATAGTACTCCCTCAGCTCCTTGGCGCCGAGCGGAGGGGGGAAGATGGCCCGCTCCTTCCGCAGCGCCACGAGCCGCTGCGCCTCAGCCGACTTCACGCCCTTCCCCTTGTCGGCTTTCGGATCCATGGCGGGGGTGGCGGGGGAGATCGACTGTCACATCCCTAGCTTCTGGTGCTGTCTGGTGTGTGCATCATGTTTAAATTCAAATGAAATTTGAATTGAGGAATTTTCAAAAGCCTCAGGAAACCTCTAAAAATAACCAACAATTAAATCTTCTCAAATGTGTCCAAGAAAATGTTCCGGTTATTCCACGGAAATATTGGTAAGAGGTAAAATTTAAACCAATATTTTTGGAGTCACAGAGATAATTATTTTGGCCATTTGAATTAATCCAATAACTATTTGCTTTGGATTTATATTTAATATATATTAAATATGACTCCAATAATTCTGGAAGTTTGTGAATGGCTTTGTATATATTTTAGCAAGCCACATAAAAATCTACAAAATTTATTTAAATGATTTAGTTGCTAAACTAAATCAAAACAAACTACAGAAAATAGAAAAAAAAGTAAAAGAGAGAGAGCACAACGACTTACCCGGGCCACTTACCTGTAGCCGGCCCAGCTTCTGCGCGGCCCGTTACTGCGCAGCCCAGCTGCCAGTCATCTTCCTCCCCCTCGCCCCGAAGCAGCTGCGTGCTGGACGCACGCGCGCCGACGCCGGCCACCTCCTGCTTCGCCGTGGCAGCCTCCCCGACTTCCTCGCGACGCCACGGAGACGTCCCCGACCCCCTCTCACTTCTCCCTCGCTCTCTGGACCTCCCTCCCCCTCGCTCCTCTGTTTCCCCTCCCGCGACCGAGCGGAGCTCGCCGTCATCGTCGCCGTACGCATGGCCACCGGCCACCCCTAGCCTCGCCGATGCACCCAGGAGCTCCGCCTCGACCCCCTCTTCCTCCCCACCGATCCACAGCCCTCCGGAAGCCCTGCATCGCCACCATCGCCGTCGTCTTCTACCTCGGACCCGCCGGCCATCTTCGTCAAATTCGCCGGCTCCGGACCGTCCCCGACCTCGCCGAGCGTCCCCTCGTCATCGCCGTGAGTCACTGACCCTCTCCCCTAACTCAGCATGCTCCCCTCCGTGCCGTAGCACCGTTCCCCACGAGCACCGAAGCCACCGTCCGCCATTGCTGCTGCACGCATAGCCTCCGTGCTCCCCTGGCCTCACTGAGCTGCTCTTAGTACTCCCCATGTCTAGCAGGTGCTGCCCAGCCTCTCCATTTTCTCACTGATGCACCGTAGCGACGCGCCCGAGCACCACCGAACACCATCGCCGCCAAAGCTCGTCGCCGGCATGAGTTCCGGCGACCCCACGACCTCCCACTCGGTCCTCTGGATGCGCGGGAGCAAGGGCCATTCCCTGGTGCCCTCAGCGCGCCAAACTGACGCCTCTAGCGCAAGTCCGGCGTGCCCCGCCGTGTTCTGTGGTCGCCGTCGGCTGGTCTCCGGCGTGCTGACGTGGCGTCGTCGTTAGGGGCTAATGACCCTGTTAACTAACCCTGTGACACTGACAGTGGGCCCCGTAGCGGGTCAAAGCCCGGGTCAACGCGGGATTAGCCCCTGTGTCACTGACGTGTGGACCCCACAGGTCAGGTTTGACCCGAGCCGGCCCCTGTTGACTTGCTGACGTCATGCCAACGTCATGCTGACGCAATAAGTATTTTCTGGATTTAAAAATATTCAGGAAATTCCAGAAAATAGCTAAAACTTCAATAAATCATAGAAATTCAACCGTAACTCCAAATTAAGTAATTTATATATGAAAAATTATCAGAAAAATTCAAGGAATCCATCTGTACCATTTTCATGCATGTTAGAACAACTTATAGGTGCTGTTTAGCACAAATCAATTAAATGGCATTTGAATAATCACATATGGAGTTTGAATTTGAATCTTGTATTCAAACCAACTTCATTTAATCTGTTGCTAGTTGCATTAGCCCAAAACACATTCATTTTGCCATGTCATGATCATGCATCATATTGTGCATTGCATTGATTGTGTTCCCTTCTGTGTTGCCGGTATTTGTCCCCTCTCGATAGACGTGATATCGATGATGCGATCGTTGACACTGATGAAGACTCAATGCTATCTTCAGAAGTGCCAGGCAAGCAAAACCCCCTTGTTCATTCCGATACAATCCCACTCTCTCGCTCCTGCTCTATTTTACTGCATTAGGACAACAACGATTCATCTGTTATTTGCTGCGGTAGCTGAACCCCTTTATCCTTTGCATGACCTGTCATTCCACAGTAAATAGATGAAACCCACTAGCATGGGTAGGAGTTGTTTGAGCCCTGTTGTGCCTACTCATTCTTGCTTGTTTGTCATGCCTGCTACTGCTTAGAGTTGAGTCAGGTCTGATTCATCGGGGATGAATCAGAGGCGTGTGAACATGTCCTACTGTGTGTGAGCTAAGTGTGTGAACACGTTTTGGTAAAGGTAGCGGTGAGAGGCCACGTAGGAGTACATGGTGGGTTGTCTCATTGCAGCCGTCCTCAGGAACTGAGTTCTGTGTTTGTGATCCATGATTCAGCTACTACCACGCATTGGGCCCGAAACCAATGGACCCTCTCGGCTTCTTGATCACCCTTGTCCTCTGTCCAGGAGTTGCAAGTAGTTTCTGGTGTTTGTAGTATGCTGGAGGCTGTGGGCAGCGCTGACCGTAGGGGTGGGCTGTGATGCGGTAGGCACGTGGCACGGTGTACCGGGCGCCCGTTTGGTGTCTCGGGAACCCTGTTCACATCGTTTGGGGCTGTGAGCGAAACTCCGGCCGGATCTCCTCATGGATGGAACCCGAATAGGCGATAAACCTGGACTAGAGACTTAGGTGATTAGGTAGGTCGTGGCCAACACCCATGTTGGGCTTCCGCTTGAAGGTTGCCGAGTACATGTCGTGTAAACGACGGCAAGTGGTGAGAGCGTGTATGAAGAAGTACACCCCTGCAGGGTTAACCTAATCTATTCGAATAGCCGTGTCCGTGGAAAAGGACTTCTGGATTGCTTATATCAGTTCATAGACAAGTGAAAGTGGATACTCTAAAATACGCAAGATAAGCGTGAGTGCTATGGATGGCGTTCTCGTAGGGAGACGGGAGCGGATCCATAGTGGTGTATTGATATGGTGAATATGTGGACTCGTGTGCGCCACCTCAAAAGAGTCGCTTGCAGTCGTAGTTTAGGATAGCCACCGAGTCAAAGCTGGCTTGCTGCAGTTAAACCCCACCACCCCTTTGTTGATAATGATGCATATGTAGTTAGTTCTGATGTAAGTCTTGCTGGGTACATTTGTACTCACGTTGGCCTATTTTATGTTTTTGCAGAGAGACTTCAGTCTCACTAGTAGTTCCGCTTGGACTTCGACGTTTAGCTTGTTACCTCAGCTACGATCTTGTGCCCTCGGCAGTATCTGGTAGATAGTCAGGCTTCTCAGCCTTTTTCATTTATAGTTGTCTGTACTCAGACATGATAGCTTCCGCTTGTGCTTTGACTTGTATACTCTGAATGTTGGGTCATGAGACCTATGTTTGTAATATCTCGCTCCTCGGAGCCTAATGAATAAATACTTGAGTCATAGAGTCATGTTGTGATGCCATGTTGTGTTTGCACATATCGAGCATATTGTGTGTATGTTATTGAAATGCTTGGTATGTGTGGGATCTGACTATCTAGTTGTTAATCCTTAGTAGCCTTTCTTACCGGGAAATGTCTCCTAGTGTTTCCAATGGTAGCTTGCTACTGCTCCGGAACACTTAGGCTGGCCGGCATGTGTCCTTCTTCGTTCCTGTGTCTGTCCCTTCGGGGAAATGTCACGCGATGAATACCGGAGTCCTGTTAGCCCGCTACAGCCCGGTTCACCGGAGTCCTGCTAGCCCAGTGCTACAGCCTGGATTCACTTGCTGATGACCGACACGTTCGATGCTGTGTCATGGATGCCTGTCCCTGTAAGTTTGTGCCACTTTGGGTTTACGACTAGCCATGTCAGCCCGGGCTCCTTATCATATAGATGCTAGCGACACTGTCATATACGTGTGCCAAAAGGCGCAAACGGTCCCGGGTAAAGGTAGGGCGACACCCGTGGGAATACTGTGCGTGAGGCCGCAAAGTGATATGAGGTGTTACATGCTAGATCGATGTGGCATTGAGTCGGGGTCCTGACAGCGTTGGTATCAGAGCTTGACTGCCTGTAGGATTACCAAGCCAAACTGGTCGATGTTGAGTCTAGAAATTCTTTAGTTATATGTAGGGGAATTGATTGTGGGATGGAACGTAAGGCTCTTTTTACTCCTTATACCTCATGGCCTTCTGATCTGAGTCATCATCTTCTCTTCTACGGGGATTAAGAACTAGGCTATCTCTTCTTTCTATTAGGATCACGTGTTACTAATCAGTGGACTTATAAGATTGTTGGATTTAAGTCTCAGTTCAGTTCCTACTACTTCCGTATGTTAATGGTTGATCTCGAAACCTTGATATTGTGCTTCTGAGTGGTTATGCCACCATTTTTGTGAATGTCTCAAATCTTTTCTGAGCATTTACAGCCGTTATGCTGTCCGAGTCATCCCAGGTTTCTAAGTAGTCTGATGCATTTGCAAATCCTTTCTTCCCGTTTCAATGTTCCCATGGGCCAGATTAACCACACTAATCAGTGAGTTGAGGTACTCCGTTACCTTGACATATATGTTGGAGATATTATTATGACCCTAGGTGTCTTAGGGGATCATCTAGTAATTTAGCCATGATTTGTGTTCCCAGTGTGATGATTCTGGCCATCATTCTCGAAAGCATCCCGTGATGCTACTTAGTAATAGGTATTCTGTTCCTGGGTTCTTGAACCCGAGATTCACTCTACCTACTTCATGTTGATAGTAATTGCTAGTGCCTTTAGGATATTAGTAACCTTTGCGATAGTCCTTGAAGTCCGTGCTATCTTCTTCTTCCAAATACCATGAACTACTTATGGCAGAAGTTCCTCGTTGAACTGAAATATCACAACAGGATTATTCTTGATGAGTTCTCCATTATATATTGTGGCTCTGCCAGTTCTACCTTTCTGCATGGGTTATCCGGAAGAAATATGTTGAACTTCGTTCGACATGCTAATCCATGCATCCACAACTCAGAAAATCATATGTTCTTTTGAGTTGTCCCATCTTAGTTGTTTCCGACCCTCGCCTATCAATTGATAGTCAAGAGTATGCGTGCATTCGTTCGTCGATGCCTATTACCCTTGTGGTCCGCCAAGCCATTCTATTTCAGAATGAATAGGAGAAACAAACTCCAGAATCTCATCCATATCTAGGATTGGGTCAAAGCAATTGTATTCCGCAGATCAAAATGCCAATCCAGCTTCTGGTCTGTTCTACCTTGAAGTATTACCATCTTTATATCAGGAATATCATGGGAATTGCACACCATCTTATGAATTCTTGACGCAGTAATACTTCTGATCATCATTGATAATTTCCTGGTTTCCGTGTTATTGTAACCGGAATGCCGACAAATGAATCATGGCGTGTGAAATCAATACTGCTAGCAACTCCATTGCTTGGTAGTTAAATGGACGATAACCTCATTCTTAGCGTGTTGATTATTGAATCGTCACCCTAAGGTTGATTGTGCTACCTAGTCCTTATTTCTGGTGCACTCTCCGATCAGTGAGTTAGGATAGTGCCAATCCTTGCTTATTTGATCATATCGTCTTGCCCTGAAAAGTAAGATTGTTCTCGAGCTTAGTAACATACCGGTGGTTCATGATATTCCAAATTTCTTCTCGGAAGTATCACCAGGTTGTCGCCTGACCGCTATGTTGATCTCGTGATCAAGTTGGGTTCTTGTGAACCACCTTCTCTCCAAAAATCGGTGTTAGATATCCCTGAGCTAGTTGGTTAAGCTAGACAACAACTTGGAGAGTTGGAAGATAAAAGCTTGCCTGACTTAGTTCGTTCCAAAGGGATATTCTTGTGTAGGGTGTGCTGAAGAAAGATGATATCTTCATCGATTGGTCCTTGTGATCAGTTGCTGGACCTATTGTCTTATCAATCCTTTGATTTGAGTGTGGGCTATCGTCAAATCAAATTAGTACCAACGATGCTCGTAATGTTGTCTTATTCGTGGTTGATCCCTCGAGCATACACCATTACATCTTTGGTCTGACCAATGCTATCACCGTGTTCACTTAACTATGGAATTCCTTTTAAAAGGAAACCTAGATGAATTGTTGTTGAGCCCATTGGCAACATCCTTATCTCCTCCATGATGTTGTTGAACATTAAGCTAGTGTTGGAAACTTTTGAAAGCATTTTCTTCATGCTAGCTCATGAAGTATTTGTTTGATGAAAGGAGTAACTCCTCTTATACACGTGCATTTGGTGAAAGTTGCCGCCGTGAATTTGAGAAAGATTGTTTTGTTTCCTTTGGAATCATCCCAAATCAGTCATGCACACGTGCGAAGTATTCTGTAGTCTGGAGACTTGCAACCTTCATTCTATATGTGTCCCTAGCACACTAAGCCACTGATTGACTTGTTTAAGGAAAAGAAGTCTATGCTTGGGATCTAATCCATGGACTTGCGTAAAGACTTCGATATCCTCGATGATGGTTCTCCACCTGAACTCGATAGTGTTTAATTATAAGACTGCTACGTGGCCATGCTTGTCTGGGACAACGTGTTCGCATGTTTGTAGCAGAACCAGCTCATGTTTTGGAGCTTACTATCGTAGCTCACTCCCCGAGAATCCCGCAACATTATCTCGTCGATTTGTGTTGCAAACTTTCATTTTTCTTTCTAGACTTGATGAGTCTGGGATATCCTGACACCAAACAGATCTGAATCTCAGGCAGATGTGATGGTTGGAACATTTCCCAAGAATTATAATATTGGTCTCTCAATAACCGGCAAGGTGGATGTCGTGGCCAACACACCCATCCGGTAGACCTATTATTATAGTATCTTGTTTGAGGAAGTTGGCCACCTCCCCATAGGGATTTCGTAGGATTACTCCCTAGTTGCCCCTATGGATTTCTGTGTTCCGAAGTCCGACCTTTTTACTTGATGTTCTAGATATCAAACTATATCTATGGGTGGATTACACTAGCACATCAAGGAGAACATTAGAAGCGGAGTGCTAAATGTCTCTCGGTCGATCATCCAGATTTTATTTGCTTGGCCTCGCTAAGGTGAAATCTGAGAAAGTGTTATCCTCCTTCGCATCTGCATCGTCCATCGCTATTCATCATGGTAGTATGTTGTGTTGTCAGCACCCTTGACGCGGTTGTTGATAAAACCTTGATGATTGTGGAAATGCTCAAGTTCTTGAGAGCACGCACAAGCGCTACGTGTTATCATCGGCTCTAATTGGGATGCTCTCAGTTCCCTCGGCAATGCTGTGACCTTCTCAAACAGTGAATTCACTCCCTATTGTTGGGTTCTTCCCAGTTACCAGAATCATTCCCAGCATTTGCATTTTGTTCCCAGCTTGCACCGCCAATGTGTCATTCTACCATGGGTCTCCTCCATTTCCGGTGATAAGCAAATTCATCCATTATGTTGTCTTCAACAAGGTAATCCACATCATCCAAGTCCGAGTATGCCATTCTACCAACCCCCTCCAAACGATCGCTCGAGAATTGTCCTAGGCTGGTTTAAAGAGTTTCAATGATCTCTGAATCAAAGGCAATTCTTTTGCCACTTAAGGGGATATATCTACGAATCACCCCCCCTCCAGGATGTCTCGTTGAGGTATCATGGCAACTCAACTCCTCGCTATGTTGACAACCGTTCACCACCTTCTTAGGTGTGGAATCGTTGTCTACCTAGTGAACCTCGTCACCTGCTCCACTCCGTCCCTCTAGAGGTATGCTTCGTCTCTCAGCTTGAGAGATGTTGCTATGTCACATTCCGGGAGTTAATCCTGAGTTGTTCGACCTTCGAGAAGACCGATCCTTCCAGAGTTTTCCTTTCCTCTTCTTGCCATGATTAGTTGGAATTCTCAGAGCAAGACGACATGACAAAGATGGTGTTCAAATCAACGTTCATTGAGGTGCACCCTGGATCGTGAAGATTATACTAGTTTGCGTTTCCCCTTCATCCTACCCTACGCTTGAATCTCGAGACGAGATTCTTGTTTAGTGGGGGTGTGTTGTCACATCCCTAGCTTCTGGTGCTGTCTGGTGTGTGCATCATGTTTAAATTCAAATGAAATTTGAATTGAGGAATTTTCAAAAGCCTCAGGAAACCTCTAAAAATAACCAACAATTAAATCTTCTCAAATGTGTCCAAGAAAATGTTCCTGTTATTCCACGGAAATATTGGTAAGAGGTAAAATTTAAACCAATATTTTTGGAGTCACAGAGATAATTATTTTGGCCATTTGAATTAATCCAATAACTATTTGCTTTGGATTTATATTTAATATATATTAAATATGATTCCAATAATTCTGGAAGTTTGTGAGTGGCTTTGTATATATTTTAGCAAGCCACATAAAAATCTACAAAATTTATTTAAATGATTTAGTTGCTAAACTAAATCAAAACAAACTACAGAAAATAGAAAAAAAAGTAAAAGAGAGAGAGCAGAAGGACTTACCCGGGCCACTTACCTGTAGCCGGCCCAGCTTCTGCGCGGCCCGTTACTGTGCAGCCCAGCTGCCAGTCATCTTCCTCCCCCTCGCCCCGAAGCAGCTGCGTGCTGGACGCACGCGCGCCGACGCCGGCCACCTCCTGCTTCGCCGTGGCAGCCTCCCGACTTCCTCGCGACGCCACGGAGACGTCCCCGACCCCCTCTCACTTCTCCCTCGCTCTCTGGACCTCCCTCCCCCTCCCTCCTCTGTTTCCCCTCCCGCGACCGAGCGGAGCTCGCCGTCATCGTCGCCGTACCCATGGCCACCGGCCACCCCTAGCCTCGCCGATGCACCCAGGAGCTCCGCCTCGACCCCCTCTTCCTCCCCACCGATCCACAGCCCTCCGGAAGCCCTGCATCGCTGCCATCGCCGTCGTCTTCTACCTCGGACCCGCCGGCCATCTTCGTCAAATTCGCCGGCTCCGGACCGTCCCCGACCTCGCCGAGCGTCCCCTCGTCATCGCCGTGAGTCACTGACCCTCTCCCCTAACTCAGCATGCTCCCCTCCGTGCCGCAGCGCCGTTCCCCACGAGCACCGAAGCCACCGTCCGCCATTGCTGCTGCACGCATAGCCTCCGTGCTCCCCTGGCCTCACTGAGCTGCTCTTAGTACTCCCCATGTCTAGCAGGTGCTGCCCAGCCTCTCCATTTGCTCACTGATGCACCGTAGCGACGCGCCCGAGCACCACCGAACACCATCGCCGCCAAAGCTCGTCGTCGGCATGAGTTCCGGCGACCCCACGACCTCCCACTCGGTCCTCTGGATGCGCGGGAGCAAGGGCCATTCCCTGGTGCCCTCAGCGCGCCAAACTGACGCCTCTAGCGCATGTCCGGCGTGCCCCGCCGTGTTCTGTGGTCGCCGTCGGCTGGTCTCCGGCGTGCTGACGTGGCGTCGTCGTTAGGGGCTAATGACCCTGTTAACTAACCCTGTGACACTGACAGTGGGCCCCGTAGCGGGTCAAAGCCCGGGTCAACGCGGGATTAGCCCCTGTGTCACTGACGTGTGGACCCCACACGTCAGGTTTGACCCGAGCTGGCCCCTGTTGACTTGCTGACGTCATGCCAACGTCATGCTGACGCAATAAGTATTTTCTGGATTTAAAAATATTCAGGAAATTCCAGAAAATAGCTAAAACTTCAATAAATCATAGAAATTCAACCGTACCTCCAAATTAAGTAATTTATATATGAAAAATTATCAGAAAAATTCAAGGAATCCATCTGTACCATTTTCATGCATGTTAGAACAACTTATAGGTGCTGTTTAGCACAAATCAATTAAATGGCATTTGAATAATCACATATGGAGTTTGAATTTGAATCTTGTATTCAAACCAACTTCATTTAATCTGTTGCTAGTTGCATTAGCCCAAAACACATTCATTTTGCCATGTCATGATCATGCATCATATTGTGCATTGCATTGATTGTGTTCCCTTCTGTGTTGCCGGTATTTGTCCCCTCTCGATAGACGTGATACCGATGATGCGATCGTTGACACTGATGAAGACTCAATGCTATCTTCAGAAGTGCCAGGCAAGGAAAACCCCCTTGTTCATTCTGATACAATCCCACTCTCTCGCTCCTGCTCTCTTTTACTGCATTAGGACAACAACGATTCATCTGTTATTTGCTGCGGTAGCTGAACCCCTTTATCCTTTGCATGACCTGTCATTCCACAGTAAATAGATGAAACCCACTAGCATGGGTAGGAGTTGTTTGAGCCCTGTTGTGCCTACTCATTCTTGCTTGTTTGTCATGCCTGCTACTGCTTAGAGTTGAGTCAGGTCTAATTCATCGGGGATGAATCAGAGGCGTGTGAACATGTCCTACTGTGTGTGAGCTAAGTGTGTGAACACGTTTTGGTAAAGGTAGCGGTGAGAGGCCATGTAGGAGTACATGGTGGGTTGTCTCATTGCAGCCGTCCTCAGGAACTGAGTTCTGTGTTTGTGATCCATGATTCAGCTACTACCACGCATTGGGCCCGAAACCAATGGACCCTCTCGGCTTCTTGATCACCCTTGTCCTCTGTCCAGGAGTTGCAAGTAGTTTCTGGTGTTTGTAGTATGCTGGAGGCCGTGGGCAGCGCTGACCGTAGGGGTGGGCTGTGATGCGGTAGGCACGTGGCACGGTGTACCGGGCGCCCGTTTGGTGTCTCGGGAACCCTGTTCACATCGTTTGGGGCTGTGAGCGAAACTCCGGCCGGATCTCCTCATGGATGGAACCCGAATAGGCGATAAACCTGCACTAGAGACTTAGGTGATTAGGTAGGTCGTGGCCGACACCCACGTTGGGCTTCCGCTTGAAGGTTACCGAGTACATGTCGTGTAAACGACGGTAAGTGGTGAGAGCGTGTATGAAGAAGTACACCCCTGCAGGGTTAACCTAATCTATTCGAATAGGCGTGTCCACGGAAAAGGACTTCTGGATTGCTTATATCAGTTCATAGACAAGTGAAAGTGGATACTCTAAAATACGCAAGATAAGCGTGAGTGCTATGGATGGCGTTCTCGTAGGGAGACGGGAGCGGATCCATAGTGGTGTATTGATATGGTGAATATGTGGACTCGTGTGCGCCACCTCAAAAGAGTCGCTTGCAGTCATAGTTTAGGATAGCCGCCGAGTCAAAGCTGGCTTGCTGCAGTTAAACCCCACCACCCCTTTGTTGATAATGATGCATATGTAGTTAGTTCTGATGTAAGTCTTGCTGGGTACATTTGTACTCACGTTTGCCTATTTTATGTTTTTGCAGAGAGACTTCAGTCTCACTAGTAGTTCCGCTTGGACTTCGACGTTTAGCTTGTTACCTCAGCTACGATCTTGTGCCCTCGGCAGTATCTGGTAGATAGTCAGGCTTCTCAGCCTTTTTCATTTATAGTTGTCTGTACTCAGACATGATAGCTTCCGCTTGTGCTTTGACTTGTATACTCTGAATGTTGGGTCATGAGACCTATGTTTGTAATATCTCGCTCCTCGGAGCCTAATGAATAAATACTTGAGTCATAGAGTCATGTTGTGATGCCATGTTGTGTTTGCACATATCGAGCATATTGTGTGTATGTTATTGAAATGCTTGGTATGTGTGGGATCTGACTATCTAGTTGTTTATCCTTAGTAGCCTTTCTTACCGGGAAATGTCTCCTAGTGTTTCCAATGGTAGCTTGCTACTGCTCCGGAACACTTAGGCTGGCCGGCATGTGTCCTTCTTCGTTCCTGTGTCTGTCCCTTCGGGGAAATGTCACGCGATGAATACCGGAGTCCTGTTAGCCCGCTACAGCCCGGTTCACCGGAGTCCTGCTAGCCCAGTGCTACAGCCTGGATTCACTTTCTGATGACCGACACGTTCGATGCTGGGTCATGGATGCCTGTCCCTGTAAGTTTGTGCCACTTTGGGTTTACGACTAGCCATGTCAGCCCGGGCTCCTTATCATATAGATGCTAGCGACACTGTCATATACGTCTGCCAAAAGGCGCAAACGGTCCCGGGTAAAGGTAGGGCGACACCCATGGGAATACCGTGCGTGAGGCCTCAAAGTGATATGAGGTGTTACATGCTAGATCGATGTGGCATTGAGTCGGGGTCCTGACATCGACGGTGTGGGTGGTGCTG
>NC_041383.1:631443063-631467296 GCF_002162155.2 Triticum dicoccoides
GGGGGAGCGGTGGAGATTTTCGGAGTTGGAGCAACAAGCGGCAAGATAGGCGAACTGCCCCTGTTTCCCCTTCTTATAAAGAGGGAGGGGGCGGACATTTCGCCCTTCCGAATAAAGAAACCACCCACGATCTCTCCCATGACGCCGCATTCGACGCGTGCCGTTGGGGATGGCGCGGTGGATACGGAGTAAGATACGGTGTAGCCCGGGCCGTGCGTGCCCATGCCCTGTTTTGGGCCTGGCCCAACAGCGCTCGGCACCGTGTGTGGCCCAGGCCCGGGGGCTCCTGTCGGTGTACTAGAGTAGGGGTACCCTAGTACCCCGAACTTGTGCACGGGCAGCTGCAGCGCCCTGCGGCAAGACTTGCTGGGTGACCGCCAAGATACTCCGTGGCTCCTTTAGAGCCATTCAAGAACGAAGTACTCAAGTAAAGAAGACAAGGCCCCGGCAAGAGGAGCTTGCCGGGAAGGCCAACCGAGGCATCTCAAGGAACTTGCCGCGACGCACCACACGTCCCGGCAAGGCCCGGCGAGCGACAAGCTTCCGGGCGCGACAAGACCACGACCGCGGCAAGACGCTTGCCGCGGCAAGCGGCCACTCTGTGCCCACGCTGCAGCACATCCTCCAACGTGTCGCCCGGGGGGCCTTTCCAGGCACGCGTGGCGGAAGGCTGTGCAGCCAGCGGTAAGCGGTGGCATGCGATGCTGACAAGATCGCCATCGTGGATGGCGGTGGCGCTCTTGACGGTCCTTTTCTACACTGTTTGGGCGACACAGACGGGCATTTAATGCCCTTGTCCCCTGCCGTCAGGGTTAGGTAGAGTACACTGTACAGGTAGCTGTACCAACCGCAACTCTTTTTACATTTTTACCCTTCTCTACATTGCCACCTGTCGGTGACCCCTTGAGCATATACAAGGAGGCCCATGCGCAACGTAGAGGGGGGTTCGGATCATTTCGAAGCCAGAAAAACACCTAGCTCTCTGGGGCAAGAACACAATACAATCAAACAAGCAGCAGTAGGAGTATTATCTCTCCGGAGAGCTCCGAAGCTGGGTAAACTGCTCGTGTGCTTCGCCTCGATCTGCTCTTCGTGCGACCTCCGCCCCCCGCCGAACCGAAAGGGGCTCGGTCCGCTGGCCCCATAGGTGCTCGTGGATCAGTTTCCCCGACAAAAGGACTGTAGACGGAATTATTTAAGATGTACTAAAGGAATCCGTTACTCGTGGGTAAAGAGTACACCCTCTGCAGAGATTAAACCTATTCGAATAGTCGTGTCCACGGTTAAGAATTACAGTCTGGGATGGGTCAAGTGTCGGTCTTAGTGTCGGTCTTCGGAGGTGAAACTGTTAAACCAGAACTGGAATTACGACTTGAGACTTGTGATGATTATGATTATTATTTTGTTATGGACTAACCCATTATATTATCGGTAATATCAAATATCCCTGGGATGGTTCTACCTCCTGGATATTCACTGTTATTTATTTTTATAAGCCCTTTATGTGGTGTCGCTGAGACGCCCGACTGTGGCATGCTTGTTAGTGACTTATTTTTATAAGCCCTTTATGTGGTGTCGCTGAGACGCCCGACTGTGGCATGCTTTTTATTTACTTATTCTTTATAAGCCCTTTATGTGGTGTCGCTGAGACGCCCGACTGTGGCATGCTTGTAATTTATTTTTATAAGCCCTTTATGTGGTGTCGCTCAGACGCCCGACTGAGGCATTTCTCTGGTTTACCAACCTTTCGAGGCGTCGCTTCAGACACCCGATCGGTGCATTTTATTATTTATATGTTATAGCACATCCAAAAATAACTTGCTTGCATGCATCAGAGTTTTATTATCTTTTGTGACTGACGTCGTGAGCATTAAATAATTCAGAACATCGTTGTTATATTATACCCATGTTCATAATGTTTGCGAGTACATTCAAAGTATTCACTGGCTTGTCCCTGACAATTGTCTTGGCTAGATTTCTTGCGTGGAGAGGAGCGACCGTGACGACAGCCCCGGAGCTTAGAAATGGTGATAGAAGCCTCGCGAAGATAGGAGTTAACATGGTCAGTTGTTCCTGTGGAAAATGGAGTCCCATAGAAGATGATGATCCACAAACCGCTTCCGCCATCAACCACTAGAAACCATATTGTTGTACCCACAGGCCAGACTGGTCTTGTACTTCATTTTTTTTGCATTTTTGCTTGGAATTTCTGTATCAAGTTGGTGCCTCATCAGCTAACAGTAATCCTGGGGCTGGTGAGCACAAGGGCCAATTTTCTGGAAATTAATACCCGGAAATTCGGTCGCCACAAACTTGGTATCAGAGTCAGGCTCCGTGGCAGGGACGTAGCGGAGCGGCAGACGAGTCAACAGCCGCCGTGTCGCGCGACACGCTCTACCGCGGCAAGTAGTGTTGCCGCGGGAGCGCCTTACGCCGCAGCGGCAACTGGAGCGGGGTCTTCCCGACCCACCGCTACTGCTCCTGCCAAGCGGACGAGGGAACCTACTCCTCCGCCTCGTCGCACCGGAGGCGAGCCAGACTTCGATCTCTCCGCGCTCAGCTCCGACGAGGAAGAAGAAGAGTAAGATTCTTCGTTGTACTTGTAGTTCTTTAATTTTGTTGCTTTGTCTTGTATCTGATTTGCTTCATTCTGAGCCCATTCCTTTTCAGGACGCTGGCCCAGAGAGCGGCGAAGAGAGCCAAGGTCCTGGTGATTGTAATCGAGGACAAACCCACCGCGACAGCAGGGGGTGCGTCTGCGACCACCTTGTCGGACCCGGCAACCATTCCCCAAAGCAGCCCCCAGCGCAGCCCCCAGCGTAAGTATATACTTTACCTCCTGCTGTTAGGCGCGCATGGGTGCTTTTTCTTTGCTGATATCTGACTTTGGTTTGTGTAGGAGCAGAGCAGCTTCACCAGGAGTGCCCGGAAGCCACTCCCGAAGCGCCATCTGCTTCAACTACACCGCCAAGGGAGAATTCCCCGGCAAGGGAGCGTTCTCCGGCAAGGGAGAATTCTCCGGCAAGGGACCGTTCTCCGGCAAGGGAGAATTCTCCGGCAAGGGGCAGTTCTCCGGCAAGGGACAACACCATCGACCCTCCGGTGGTTGAGGCCACGACTGCGGGTCCTAGCACAGGTAATCCTCCTGCCTGAAAACTCCCTTTGGGTTCTTCTTCTTCTGGTTTTCTTTTTGGATGTTTGCTTGACTTCTCTCCCTTTTTCCGTTCGTCAGATCCATCTGCCACGGAGCCGATGGAAACCGAGGCCGCCGGCGAGGAGAACGCGCGCAACAATGCCGACGACGCCGTTGCCAACGAAGGAGAAGCCGACGCTGATGATCCTGCCGGCGAAGAGGCTAGCAAGGCTGCCGCCACAGAAGCTGGCGAGGAATCCGGCGATCGCACTGACGGCCCCGAGGCCGCAGGAGCGCCAGGCGCTACGCCGACCGCCGATCCCTCCGCCGCTGCTGCAGCGCCAGGCTCTGAAGAGCCCCGGCCCGGCGCCTACTTCAAGGCCGGCGACGACATCTTCATCAAGCTCCCCTGGGCGTCAAGCTCCAGGGCGCCGGTTGAAGGAGAGATGCTGGATGGAGAAGTGCTCGCCTCCGCTGGGCTAACGCTGGTCGACGCGCCAAACAGCAGCAGCGACGAGCCTGAGGAGGAGCGGCTACTACGGAAGCTGCTGTCACTCTACCGCGCCCGACAAGCCAAGCTGGTGTCCCGAGAAGCACTTGTCGCGAAGGCGGGAGTGGACATCGAGAAGCGCACGGAGGAGCTCCGGGTTTTCAGGAAGGAAGCTCTCCGGGCTTTGGCAGAGGAGCGGGAACAAGTTGACGAGGAGCGGAAGGCCTTCCTCCTCGAGAAGGCTGAAATTGAAGAGCGACATCGGCTGGTTGCCGAGAAGCTGTCTGCGCAGGAAGGTGAGCTGGGGCAGCGCAAGGTCAACCTTGACAGCCACGAGGAGGAGCTTGCCACGCGCGAGCAAACACTCGGCGGGGCCCTCAAGGAGGCAAAAGATGCTGCCGCAGCTGCCGAGGCCGCCAAGAAGGAGCTAGAGACGAAGGCGGCGCAACTGGAGGCCGATCTCAAGGCGAGCGGCGAGGAGCTTGCCGGGCTCAAGCGTGAGCGTGAGAAGGACGCCGCCGCTGATGGCGAGCTACAGGGTCGCCTCGCTGAGAGGATCAAAGAACTTAGCGCCGCCAAGGACTCCATTGCAGATCTTGAGTTGAAGTTGACCACTTTGACTCAGACGATGGACGGCGCCAGGGAGCGGGAGGCGGCCTTGTCGGAGAAGATCAAGGCCGACGAGGCGCTGCAGGCGAATGCTGCTGCCGCCCAGGACACTTTTAGGGAGACCGTGGAGCACTGGACCGAGGGTCTTGTGGATGCTGCCGCGGACATCGACAAGGTGCTGGCGCAGCTGGGGATGGAGGATTTTGGGTACTCCTCCAATGAGCACCTCCAACCCAGCGCCAAGCTCAGCTTGTTCTTCGAAGGCGTGGCGACGGCCCTCCAACGACTCCGGGAGAAGATCCCAAAGCAGCTGGCTGACGAGTCGCGCAAGATCTGCGCGGGAGCTCTCCAAAAGGTGCTGGTGAAGGTGGCCTTCCGCAACCCAGGCCTCAACCTCACCAACGTCCTCAGGTCCTTGCCGCCGGATGCCGATCTGGAAGCGCTCAAGGCCCTTGTCACACCCATTGTGGACAAGGTGAGCGGGATCAAGAGGGTTGAAGGCGATCGCGTAGATTACGCCGCCCGTTTTCTCTTTTTCTTGTCGCTGCTGGTCATGTCATAAGAACAATCTATTAGAGCTGCGACAAGCTATCTTCTAATATGACTCTCTTTTGATACCGATTGCTATGTCATCTCCTTTACTTGATTCCTTCCTTTGTATGTTTTTGCCCTACGCTTTTAGGGAACTTGTCGGCGCAGGCACCTTTGTCGCGAGCGCTGAGTGTGGGACATCAGCAGCCTGCTGGCGGTGCCGCTACCGACAAGAAACCTTGTCGCAACTAGTCGCAGCTCACTTAAGTTGTTGAGCGGACTCGAAACAAAGTAAGGGCGCAACTAGCTATGAGTTGGTTCCTCCGCGCACAGGTTTTCCATACAAAGCAGGGTCGTTCGAGGAAGATAATTTAAAAATTAAAACTGATTGCTCAAACTTTGGCAACTTAGCTTTTCTGTCGTTTTCTTTCCGGCAAGGCAAAACTTCCTTGACCGACGCCTGGTCCACACCATTATCTTCTCCTTTCCCCCGGCAAACTTGTGTGCGAGGGAACTTCCTTTCCTTTGAGAAAGAGAAAGAAGAGAAAGTATAGATATGGAGCTTTACGGCTCGTTATTGCTTACCGGGGATAGGTGCTGCACAAAGTGTCAGATAATGCATGCAAAGAAAAGTAGAGAGCATGAAATTGACAAGATGTACGGAGCACGTGAGTTTTACTTATGCACGGGGTCTGCGCCCGGCTTTGTACAAAGGATTACATGCAACATCGGCAAGACTTGTACAAAAGGTGGTTGCCAGAACAGGTTCCGGCAACCGCGCCTTACGGGTAAAACTGACGAAGATGCTCAATGTTCCAGGAGTTGCTCACCGGAATGCCATCTTCGGTCTCAACGCGGACAACGCCAGGCCTAGTGACTCGTTTCACCCGGTAAGGGCCTTCCCACTTTGGCGTCAACATGTTGGAATTCTTGGTGGACTGAACGCGCCGAAGAACAAGGTCGCCTTCCTCGAAACTTCTGGCTTTAACTTTGCGGCTATGGTAGCGGCGCAAAGCTTGCTGGTATCGAGCAGCTCGTACAGCAGCCGGAAGACGGTCCTCCTCAAGGAGCAGCGCGTCGTCTTGCCGCAGCTGCTCTTGCTCAAGCTCATCATAAGCGAGCACTCGAGGTGACACGTATACGAGTTCCGTGGGGAGAACTGCCTCTGCTCCATAAACTAGAGCGAAAGGTGTCTGGCCAGTGGCTCGATTTGGCGTCGTCCTGACTGACCAAAGAACCACCGGCAGCTCCTCAATCCAGTTCTTTCCGCACTTGTGCAGCCTGTCGAAAGTCCTGGTCTTGAGCCCGTGTAGCACTTCAGCATTTTTCCTCTCCGCTTGACTGTTGCTTCTCGGATGAGCAACAGAAGCGAAGCAGACCTTGGCGCCAAGATCTTGGACGTACTGCATGAAGGTGCGGCTCGTGAATTGTGTGCCGTTGTCGGTGATGATCCTGTTAGGGATCCCGAAGCGGCAAACAATCGACCTGAAGAACTTGACTGCTAACTGTGCTGTCACCTTCCTCACTGCTTCCACTTCCTGCCACTTTGTGAACTTGTCGATCGCAACGTACAAGTACTCAAAGCCCCCGACAGCTCGGGGAAAGGGGCCGGGGATGTCGAGCCCCCAGACTAAGAATGGCCAGGATAAAGGGATCGTCTGGAGAGCTTGAGCTGGCTGGTGTATCTGCTTGGAATGGAACTGGCACGCTTCACACTTGGTTACTTGTGCAGTTGCATCTTGGAGGGCTGTCGGCCAAAAGAAACCTTGCCGGAACGCTTTGCCGGCAAGTGCTCTTGCGCTAATGTGGTGACCACATATGCCTCCATGTATCTCTGCCAACAGCTTTTGTCCATCTTCCCGGTGAATACACTTCAATTTCACACCGTTGAGTCTTCTTCTGTACAGTGTGTTGTCGACAAACTGGTACATACTTGACTGCCGGGCTACTCTTTCCGCTTCTTCTTGCTCTTCGTGAAGTTCTCCTGTCTGAAGGAAACGGACAATCTGCTGTGCCCATGCTGGAGCTTGTGGCTCGACAACAAGGACTAAAGGCACATCTGCTCCTGAGGGAACATCCGCTTCTACGGCGAGAACCTGCGGCTCAGCCGGAGCTTGATGTTCCCCGGCAAGCTTGCCGGAGCAAAGCTTGTCGGGAGCGTCTGCTTCGACGGAACAAACCCTAAGGCTTGCCGGAGCAGACTGCTCCTCAGCACCCTCGGCGTTGATCTTGGGGACCTTCTTGGCGGCGGCTTCTGGGAGCTCTGCCGAAAAATATTCACCAGAAATCAACTTCCTCTTCTTGCTCTGTCCAGTTGATGGTGTTACAGATGGTTGGGTCAGCTTGAGCACAAAGATCCCTGGTTCCACAGGTAACATAAGTGCGGCACACTTTGACAGGCCATCGGCAATGAAGTTCTGAGCTCTTGGGACATGCTCCATTTGTAGGCCGTCAAAGTGCTCTTCTAGCTTTCTCACTTCATCGACGTAATCTTCCATCAACGGACTCTGATAATTCTTGTTCACTTGGTGGACAACAAGCTGTGAGTCTCCCCTGACCATGAGCTTCTTGATCCCAAGGTCTGCTGCGATCCTGAGACCGGCAAGCAAACCTTCATACTCTGCGGTATTGTTTGTTGCTTGCTCCTTGGGAAAGTGCATCTGTACTACATACTTGAGGTGCTCTCCGGTGGGTGCGACAAGTAGCACGCCCGCACCAGCGCCTTGCAGTGAGAAGGCACCATCAAAGTACATCAGCCACTCTTTGCTTGCTTCCTTGACGGGGATGCTTGTCTCCGGAATTTCTTCATCTTGTGTTGGCATCCATTCTGCTATGAACTCTGCCAACGCTCTGCTCTGGATAGTTGAAGTGCTCTCAAACTTGAGGCCAAAGCTTTACAGTTCAAGTGCCCACTCGACAATCCTGCCTGTTGCTTCTGGATTTTGCAGTATCCTTTTCAGCGGAAAACGAGTGACGACTGTGATCTCATGTGCTTGAAAGTAATGGCGCAGCTTTCTCGAGGCCATGAGAAGGCCGAAAAGCAATTTCTGCACACCAGAGTACCTTGACCTAGCCCCCTGCAGAAGGGAACTGACAAAGTAAACTGGGCGTTGCACCATTCTTTTCTGCATCTTCTCATGCGTCTGCGCAGATCCATCTTTGTCGGGACCAGAGCTCGCCAATGAAGTCCCCTGCTTGTCGCTAGATGCATCTGCCGTGGTTGCTGGCTCATCATCCGCCTCCCTCGCCGCTACTAACGCAGCACTAACCACTTGATTGGTTGTCGCTATATATAGCAGCAACTTCTCTTGTGGCTTAGGTGCGACAAGTGTTGGAGCGGAGGACATGTATCTCTTCAAGTCCTGCAGCGCAGCCTTCGCTTCCGGAGTCCATTTCATTGGACCTGCCTTTTTCAATATTTTGAAAAATGGCAGGGCGCGCTCAGCAGACCTAGAGATAAACCTGCTGAGAGCAGCTACGCAACCGGCAAGTCTTCGTACATCCTTGACGCGCTTTGGTGCTTCAATCTGCTCAATGGCCTTGATCTTGTCGGGATTGGCTTCAATTCCCCGCTAAGACACGAAGAACCCGAGAAGGTTGCCGGAGGGGACTCCAAACACACACCTCTCGGGGTTAAGCTTGAGGTTGATCTTGCGCAGATTTGCAAAGGTTTCGTCTAAATCCTGAATCAGAGTCGCCTTGTCCTTGCTCTTGACCACTATATCATCCATGTAGGCTTCCACATTTCTGTGCATTTGTGGCTCAAAAGCGTAATGGACTACCCTTGCAAATGTTGAACCAGCATTCTTTAAACCGAAAGGCATCCGTACGAAACAGTGTGTGCCACATGGGGTGATGAATGCGGTTTTCTCCTCATCCTCTTCTGCCATGAAGATCTGATGGTATCCTGAATAGGCATCAAGAAATGAAAGCAAATCACATCCGGCCGTGGAATCAACAATCTGGTCAATGCGCGGCAAGGGAAATGGGTCTTTGGGACAAGCTTTATTGACATCGGTAAAGTCGATACAAAGCCTCCATTTCCCGTTCGCCTTGTGCACGACTACAGGGTTGGCCAACCACGTAGGATGGAGCACTCCTCTGACGAGGCCTGCTGCTTCCAATTTCTTGATTTCTTCTGCTATGAATTCTTGGCGCTCCACTTCTTGTTTCCTAACTTTCTGCTTGACGGGCCGCGCGTGAGGACAGACGGCAAGATGGTGCTCGATTACTTTCCTGGGAACACCGGGGATGTCAAACGGTTGCCACGCAAACACGTCGACATTCGCCCGCAGGAAAGCAACGAGCGCGCTTTCCTATTTAGGGTCGAGAGTGGCACTGATGGTGAAGGTACCACTAGTGCCATCCTCCTTGGCGGACACCTTCTTGGTCTCTGGTGGAGCTGCCATTGTCTTCTTACACTTGCCGGTGGAGCTCGATGGTGCGTCCTCAACGGTAGCGCAGCACTCCGAAGGGGTGCGCTTGCCGGAGTGGGCATCATAACTCTTGCCGGACTTGGTCTTCTTTGCCCCGGGAGCTTCAGCGGCAAGTGACTTGTGATCTGTTGCGGCTGCTGCTTCCTGGTAGATCTTGTCGGCGCAGATAAGAGCATCCTTCTTGTCGCCAGGGACAGAGATGACACTTATCGGGCCTGGCATCTTCAGTATGTTGTATGCATAGTGAGAGGCTGCCATGAATTTGGCGAGTTCTGGACGGCCGAGTATCCCATTGTAAGGCAATGGAAAGTCAGCAACATCAAAAGTGACCCTCTCAGTCCTGAAGTTCAACTCGCTGCCAAATGTTACCGGCAACGTGATCTTTCCCTTCGGCTTGCTCCTTCCCAGATTGATTCCTTGGAATGTGCCGGTCTCTTCGAGCTCGCTATCAGGGATCTGGAGTTTCTGGAGTACCGCGGAGGAGATCAGGTTCAAGCCGGACCCGCCGTCAACTAGCATCTTAGTGACCATGAGGTTGCGGATAGTTGGTGAAACCAACATGGGGAAGCACCCGACCGCAGTTATGCGATCAGGGTGGTCCTCAATATCAAAGATGATAGGCGTGCTGGACCATTTCAGAGGCCTGCATGACTCGACGGGTGGTTTTGCCGCGTTGACTTCCCGCATCCACTGCTTAAGCTGGCGGTGGGAAGCATGCAGAGAAGCACCACCGTCAATGCACAGGACCTCTGTAGCTTTCTGGAACTCCTACTCATCAGTCTCGTCATCATCCAAATCTTCATCTTCGTCGTCATCTCCATCCTTGTCGCGGCCGCGAGGAGGTCTATCTCCTTTCCACTGCTTGGCCTTGCCACGGCGTCCTCCTCAGCCGGGGCGTTTCTTGCTGGCTCCTCCAGCACCTTCCTGGGCCTTCTCCTTGTCGCATCGCTCGTATTCAGCCTTTTGCTGCTCAACAAGCTGCTCGACCTTCTTGCAGCTCTGGAGGTCATGGCCCTTGGTGCGGTGGATCTTGCAGTACTGCTTGTTGGTGCCATCCTGCTTGTCGGCGACCGCCACAGCCTGGTAGTTGGTGCCGCCGGAGCTACTAGCTTTGGCTTTCTTGGCGCCACCCTCGTTGCCGGACTGCTCTACGACTAGCACATCTTTGCCTTTCTTCTTCCTGTTATTCCGCCGCCGGTTTTTCTTTGCCGGGACGGTCCCCTCACTATCTGATCCTGCTGCTTCTGTATTCTCTCCGGGGAGTTTCCTCCCCTCCTCAGCACGCGCACACTTGTCGGCCAGGGCATATAGCTCACTGACGTCTTTGATCTTGCACATCGCCATCTCCTCCCGCATCCTACGGTTTCGCACGTTCTGATGGAACGCGCTGATTACTGCGGCAGGGTGGACATCTGGGATGTTGTGCTGTACGCGGCTGAATCTCTGAATGTACTTGCGCAGGGGCTCTCCTTCCTTCTGGGCGAGCAGATGAAGGTCGCTTTCTTGGCCAGGAGGCTTGTGGCCGCCTGTAAAAGCGCCGACAAACTAATGGCATAGGTCTGCCCAGGAGGATATGGAGTTGTTTGGCAAGTGCATGAGCCAGGATCTGACATTGGGCTTGAGTACCAGCGGGAAGTAGTTGGCAAGGATCTTGTCGTCCCGCCCCCCAGCAGCTTGCACCGCGATGGTGTAGATGCTGAGGAACTCCGACGGATGCGACTTACCATTGTACTTCTCTGGCACGTCTGGCTTGAAATTCTTTGTGTTGGGCCACTGGACCTGCCGCAGCTCACGAGTGAACGCAGGGCAACCTATCGCATACGGCAAGTCGCCTGGTTCCCCTGGCGCATGCATGTCGACAGAGGGCCCAGCGCGCTGGTCTGATTGACGCCGCGCTTCTCTTTGGCGCTCGATGCGGGTTCGAGCGTCTTCTTGCTGTCGTTCGTGAAGAACTTGGCGCTGATCGTGGCGAGCTCGTGGATCTGATGATGTGGTGGAGTCGCTGTCAAGGTGGATCCGGCGAGTCGGCGATCTTGGCCTTCGGGGTGGAGAGTGCATGGTGGTTGCACCCCCACCGGTTTCGTCGCCATCGGCTCGTGCCCGGCAGCCCTGCCGCGGCAGCGATGCATTCTGCTGCCGCGGAGTGTCGCCGTTGGCGAAGCCGATGAGACTCTGGATGGTGGCCCTCCATTCGTCGATCTTGTCTGCTGTTGGAGGGTAATCCAGGAGCAGTTGAGCTCGCGCCAAAGCTTCTACTAGAGTGGTGGGCGGCAGTGGCGAACGGTGCGAGGAGCGGGATATGCTCTGACTTCTAACTATGTTAGAAGGAGCAGTATCCCGTCCAGGCGACTGTGCCTCGCTCGCGCCAGCATGTTGGCGTGCATGCTGGTCTCGAGTACCCCGAGATCCACTAGCTCGATCTTGGTCCAACAAACGTATGGTACTACGCATACCATGACGCTGTCGGTCTTGCGCCTCCTAAGATGGGCGCGGTACATGTACGGACGTCAAGGTCTGTGCAGCCTTGTCCATGGACCTGGCAGCACAGTGAGCTCCCTCGTCGATGTCCGTTCTTCTGCCAGCATCTACCCCACCATCCGTTTGCTCCGGTGGTGGTGGGATTGACGAGGACGGAACAGCTGCCGCCAAAGTCTTCTTCTTCGGTGGCATGTCGATGAAGAAGATGAAGATCTAGCTCGTGTGAACGCCGGATCAGGTTCACACAATCTCGACGCCCCCTACCTGGCGCGCCAAAGATGTCGGGGAAACTGATCCACGAACACCTATGGGACCGGCGGACCGAGCCCCTTTTGGTTCGGCGGGGGGCGGAGATCGCACGAAGAGCAGATCGAGGCGAAGCACACGAGCGGTTTACCCAGCTTCGGAGCTCTCCGGAGAGATAATACTCCTACTGCTGCTTGTCTGATTGTATTGAGTTCTTGCTCGGGAGCGCTGAGCGCTACAGTACACTCTAGCTGCTAACGAGACCGAGCGTGAGTGTTTTCTGGCTTCGAACCTTCCGAACCCCCCTCTACGTTGCACATGGGCCTCCTTTTATATGCTAAAGGGGTCACCGACAGGTGGCAACGTAGACAAGGGTAAAAACGGAAAAGGAATAGTGGTTGGTACAACTACCTGTACAGTGTATCCTACCTAACCCTGACGGCAGGGGACAAAGGCATTAAATGCCCGTTTGCGTCACCCAAATGGTGCAAAAAGGGACCGTCAGGGACGCCACCGCTCGCCACGATGGCAATCTTGTCAGCGCCGCTTACCATCGCGCACCGCTGGCTGCACGGCCTTCTGCCACGCACGCCTGGAAAGGCCTCAGGGCGACACGTTGGTGGATGTGCTGGAGCGTAGGTACAGAGTGGTAGCCTGCCCCGGCAAGCGCCTTGCCGCGGCCGCTATCTTGTCGCGTCCGGAAGCTTGTCGCTCACCGGGCCTCGCCGGGACGCGTGGAGCGTCGCGGCAAGTTCCTTGAGATGCCTTGGCTGGCCTTCCGGCAAGCTCCTCTTGCCGGGGCATTGTCTCCTTGGCTTGAATACTTTGCTTTTGTGCCTGGGTTGGCCTTCCCGGCAAGCTCCTCTTACCGGGGCCTTGTCTCCTTGGCGTGAATACTTTGTTCTTGAATGGTTCCAAAGGAACCATGGAGGACCTTGGCGGACACCCGGCAAGCCTTGCCGCAGGGTGCTGCAACTGCCCATGCACAACTTCGGGATACTAGGGTACCCCTACTCTAGTACACCGACACATGTGATGTCTCTAAACCACTTTTATGCAATAATATATTTCATTCATTGCATATTTTGAGTTCAAAACCTGTTTTTCAAGTCTGGTCCAGTGGACATTTTTGCACTGTAGCCTAATTAAATATTTCCTTGGAGCCTCCACCAAAATTATGGGGTGTCAGTGGTAGCATGCCATCCAACTTTATGCAAAAACCTAGTGATGTTCTTTCGAAAAATTGAGTGAATCAACCTCTTTTTCATTCTGGACCAGCCTTGTGTTTTCTACTGCAACCGTTTTCATTCTTGCTCTAGTGACCTTGTGCTTTCTCCTGCTTGTAGTCAACCCTACAAAACCCCTAAGTCCAGGAGCATGCACTCTTTGGGACATTTTTGGTCCATGTAATGGTGCCATTCACTCCCTGCCCAGAATTGATGTTTTGCAAAACTTGCACTAGCAAGTTTCTTCATTTGGCAAACTAACCTCACCACCCTCTCTTTCATCTAAAGAGACCCCACCCTGGGAGATTTGGCCACTCCAAGAACTGCCTAGGAGCCTTTGGCATTTTGTCAATCACCTTGAGAGCATGGACAGATTTGTCATGAGTTTTTGTTTACATTATGAACTTGACCCCCTGATGAGACCAGCATGTCCCATGGATTTGCCCTAGCCTATAACCCCACCCTGCTAACCCTCTTGTGGTTTAGAGCCCCCTAACATGCCTTAGCATGCTGTCGAGCACGTTCTGTGCGTGCTCTGGGCACGCCCAGAGCGCGAGCGGAGCATGCGTTTTGCACGTGCCAAGACCGAGCAACCGCATCTCGCCCCGCACTCACTCTGGTTCGTGGCCGACCGCAGCCAGCACGCCACGTCCCCTTCTGCTCCCCACGAGCACCACAGCCTCGCTACGTCTTTGGCAGGCTAGCAGCTAGCCGCAACTGCTGCCCGATAGCCCCTGCAATGGCCAGCACCGCCCGAGCCACGCCCCCTTGCCAGCTCGCCCTTGGAGCAGTACCCACTCGTCCGCTAGCTCCCGCCGCCATCCCCACCCTCGCCATGATGCCTGCAAGCTACAGAACGTCGGTCGCCGACGAGCTCATCCACTGCCGCCGCGAACCGACGTGGGAGCGCTATAAAAGGAAGCCCCTCGAGACCTCCGAGCACGCAAGCAGCCTCAAATCACCCCCCTCGTTTCCCCGTGGCAGCCAGTCGACCAGAGGAGGTTTTCTTCCCCGTCTCCGGCAACCATAGCCGCCGCCACTGTCCCGGTCATTCCGGCACAACCAGGGCCTCGCCCTCTCCACTCTCTTCACCAGGAACCCCCTCTCCCTCTCGTGAGTCCATCCCCCTGCTCAATTTGGATCGGGACTCGCCACGGGCAAAAACTAACTTTTCCCGACGACCACCGTCCGCCGCGGAGCTCACCAAAGCGACCACCGGAGTGACCGCCTCGACCCCCTGAGCCCACGGGTGACCTCTATTTCTCGAACGGTGCTGCCGTTCGCCGGCGAGCATCGCCGGAGTCCCGCCCGCCCTCACGGGCAGAGGAAGAGGAGGGAAGGTGGACTAGTCAAACCTGACCAGTGGGCCCGGCGGGCCCACTGTCAGTGACTCAGACGCGGTCCACGCTGGATAAGTGGAAACGTGTTTCCAGAATACGCTTTCGACGTGTACGTATATATTCGAATCGTTTTCTTTTCTGTTTTAATTTTTTATTAACAAATTTTGACCAAAACTTTGACCAGCTATAACTTTTTAAATATAACTCCAAATGAATTGATTGTTTTCCTACCTCTCTCAAATATTGTCTAGTTTTTTTTAAGATTTTTTTAAAAAAAAATTCCAAAACAACTTTTTGTGCTGTTTTGAATTTGTGTGTTAATTCAAATATATATTTAAAATAGGATTTTGAAGAGAGGAGAAAGATTTCAAGAGTTTATGGAATGCACCTTGCCTCCCCACGACTTGAAGGCAAGCATTATGAACCCTGGCATAATTTTTGTGTGTGTTGTTTGACATGGTGACAATGCCACCCCGACACAAGCATATGTCATTTTATGTGAGGATGTGTTCCTAAGTGCATATTAATGATTTTTTATGCTGATGGAGTTGATTTGGTTGTGATGGAAATCACCGTCATATGCCTTTCATGCATACCGGAAAGGAAGCCGAGAAGGCCTCTGTCTTGGGTAGACACGGTCTTGTCCCTAGTCCTCCGTCGAGACGGTCGTGTCCGGTATGGCAAGAGGGGGTTGGTTGTAGTATATTTTGTTATACTAATCATGCAGAGAATATTAAAACCGTAGATCGAGTCTTGTGCCAGTAACCCCCATACTCGCTTCGTACTACCACTCGTCTCTACAACAAGTAGGGTACGGTTCAGTAAGTTGTCAACCACTTTCCTAGCACACACCGTACAGAGAGGCCATGGTGGAAGATACTGGAGGCATCCGGTAGACATGCCACCTGGTCCGGGAGCATGGGTGTTTCGGTTGTAGCTGAAGGGGGTAGCTCCCCTAGTTTGCGCGCGGTATAAATTTTGTGATCCCATGTTACATCGAGGTTGTAGCCTCCCCCACTTTGAGTTTTGCTTGACAGGTGTCGTGGGTGATTCCAGACACATGTGAGTTAAGCTGGTGTGTGCAACTTAGGTGTGTTTCCAACTAAAAGACCGTAGACGGAATTAGTCCAGATGGACTAAAGGAATCCGTTACTCGTGGGTAAAGAGTACACCCTCTGCAGAGATTAAACCTATTAGAATAGCCGTGTCCATGGTTAAGGATTACAGTCTGGGATGGGTCAAGTGTCGGTCTTAGTGTCGGTCTTCGGAGGTGAAACTGTTAAACCAGAACTGGAATTACGACTTGAGACTTGTGATGATTATGATTATTATTTTGTTATGGACTAACCCATTATATTATTGGTAATATCGAATATCCCTGGGATGGTTCTACCTCCTGGATATTCACTGTTATTTATTTTTATAAGCCCTTTATGTGGTGTCGCTGAGACGCCCGACTATGGCATGCTTGTTAATTACTTATTTTTACAAGCCCTTTATGTGGTGTCGCTGAGACGCCCGACTGTGGCATGCTTGTTATTTACTTATTTTTTATAAGCCCTTTATGTGGTGTCGCTGAGACGCCCGACTGTGGCATGCTTGTCATTTATTTTTATAAGCCCTTTATGTGGTGTCGCTCAGACGCCCGACTGAGGCATTTCTCTGGTTTACCAACCTTTCGAGGCATCGCTTCAGACACCTGATCGGTGCATTTTATTATTTATATGTTATAGCACATCCAAAAATAACCTGCTTGCATGCATCAGAGTTTTATTATCTTTTGTGACTGACGTCTTGAGCATTAAATAATTCAGAACATCGTTGTTATATTATACCCGTGTTCATAATGTTTGCGAGTACATTCAAAGTACTCACTGGCTTGTCCCTGGCAATTGTCTTGGCCAGATTTCTTGCGCGGAGAGGAGCGACCGTGACGACAGCCCTGGAGCTTAGAAATGGTGATAGAAGCCTCGCGAAGATAGGAGTTAACCTGGTCAGCTGTTCCTGTGGAAAATGGAGTCCCATAGACGATGATGATCCACAAACCGCTTCCGCCATCAACCACTAGAAACCATATTGTTGTACCCACAGGCCAGAATGGTCTTGTACTTCATATTTTTTGCATTTTTGCTTGGAATTTCTGTATCAAGTTGGTGCCTCATCAGCAAACAGTAATCCTAGGGCTGGTCAGCACAAGGGCCAAATTTCTGGAAATTAATACCCGGAAATTCGGTCACCACAGAGATAGAGGAGGGCTGAGCACGGATCGCAGGAAATTTGTTCTACATACCTCGATATAGGATTGATATAGTGGGGTGGCATGGGCCATAACTAGCATTCACGTCTAGCAGTACGACACACGCCACCCACACGAGTCCCATCTGACACCAATTTTCTTGGAGTCTGTGCTACATCCATCTCTTCTCCCTCCTGTTTTCTCAGCCATCGTGCGGTGAGCGGGGTGGGGGTTTGCCGATAGTCGGTTTGCTCAACTATGGTCCCACTTGTAAGTGAAAATGCAACACGGCATGCATTCCCGCTTGAGCGGCGTGTGATACGTCTCCAACGTATCTATAATTTATGAAGCATTCATGCTATTTTATTATCTGTTTTGAATGATTATGGGCTTTATTATACACTTCTATATTACTTTTGGGACTACCCTATTAACCGGAGGGCCAGCCCATATTGCTGTTTTATTGCCTGTTTCAGTATTTCGAAGAAAAGGAATATCAAATGGAGTCCAACAGAACGAAACCTTCAGCAGCGTGATTTTTGGGAAGATTATGATCCAGCAGACTTGGAGTGCAAGCCGGGGGGTCATCGAGGAAGCCATGAGATAGGAGGGAGCGCCCCCCTATAGGGTGTGCCCCCTGTCTTGTGGGCCCCTCAAGCACCACCCGACCGACTTCTTTCGCCTATATAAGCCTACGTACCCTAAGAACATCGAAATCAAGATAGATCAGGAGTTCTGCCAACGCAAGCCTCTGTAGCCACCAAAAACCTCTCGGGAGCCCGTTCCGGCACCTTGCCGGAGGGGGAACCCATCACCGGTGGCCATCTTCATCATCCCGGTTCTATCCATGACGGGGAGGGAGTAGTTCACCCTTGGGGCTAAGGGTATGTAGCAGTAGCTATGTGTTTGATCTCTCTCTCGTGTTCTCTCTCGTGTTCCCTCTATGGTACGATCTTGATGTATCCCAAGCTTTGCTATTACAGTTGGATCTTATGATGTTTCTCCCCCTCTACTCTCTTGTGATGAATTGAGTTTCCCTCTTGAAGTTATCTTATCGGATTAAGTCTTTATGATGAGAACACTTGATGTATGTCTTGCCGTGTTTATTTGTGGTGACAATGGGATATCACGTGCCACTTGATGTATGTTTTCGTGACCAACTTGCGGGTTCCGCCCATGAACCTATGCATAGGGGTTGGCACACGTTTTCTTGACTCTCCGGTAGAAACTTTGGGGCACTCTGTGAAGTACTTTGTGTTGGTTGGATGAATCTGAGATTCTGTGATGCATATTGTATAATCATGCCCACGGATACTTGAGGTGACAATGGAGTATCTAGGTGACATTAGGGTTTTGGTTTATTTGTGTCTGAAGGTGTTATTCTAGTACGAACTCTTTAATAGATCGATCCGAAAGAATAACTTTGAGGTGGTTTCGTACCCTACCATAATCTCTACGTTTGTTCTCCACTATTAGTGGCTTCAGAGTGACTCTTTGTTGCATGTTGAGGGATTGTTATATGATCTATCTATGTTATTATTGTTGAGAGAACTTGCACTAGTGAAAGTATGAACCCTAGGCCTTGTTTCCTATCATTGCAATACCGTTTATGCTCACTTTTACCACTTGTTACCTTGCTGTTTTTATAATTTCAGATTACAAAAACCTTTATCTACCTTCCTTATTGCACTTGTTTCACCATCTCTTCGCCAAACTAGTGCACCTATACAATTTACCACTATATTGGGTGTGTTGGGGACACAAGAGACTCTTTGTTATTTTGTTGCAGGGTTGCTTGAGAGAGACCATCTTCATCCTATGCCTCCTACGGATTGATAAACCTTAGGTCATCCACTTGAGGGAAATTTGCTACTGTCCTACAAACCTGTGCACTTGCAGGCCCAACAATGTCTACAAGAAGGTTGTGTAGTAGGCATCAGTGTGCCGGACCAACCGTGTGGGGGTGCGACGCGAACATGGCAGGCTTGACCATAGATTTACATAAGAAAATGCCAATGCATGTCACTAAAAATTACACCATTTGAAATTATGTTCAAATACGAATCCAACGATATAGTTCTTACTGACATGCATTAATATTTTGTCAGTTAAATCTATGGTCAAATTTTGATACTACAAAATTGGAAGAGTAAACCAGGACGAAGGTAGTACTTGCTCTTAGGGTAACCATAGAGTTACTGGAGTAGTCTAAGTTACTAGTACTTTCCACTATGACTAGCCTAGGCTACTATAGTAGTACAACATAAAAACGATGCAGGTGATCACGTGAGAAAAAATACTAAAAACATTTCTTTCGGTGGAATGCATAGATGCAGTTTTGAAAACTACACTTGTCATCGTAATTTGGGAAAATTACGAAAAAATTGAGCTACGTTGTGATTACCGTTTACTTATAGGAAAGAAGTTTCACCTCGATGAGTAGCTTCTCCGTGCATGGAAATCATGTAAGGAATCCAACAACTTGATCCAGATTGGGGACGATAGATTTTAGTGCTAAGATCTTCACTGTGTGCATTGACTGACTCAAGCTTGTGGGAATCATTTTCTAGAAGACGGTCGTAAATACATCAAGAAGAAATTTAAAAATGTGAACTTCAAGAAGACAGAGAAGAAGATGAGTGATGTACCTGAACGACTACGGATCCAATAAAGAGTTCGGAGAATTTGGCAGACGAGTACACCAACGCTGTCAATTTCGGCGCGTTCAATGACCCTGATTTTTGTTGGACCTTCTAGATCCGATACAAGCAATCTCTCAAGGAAAGGCGCATTCTCAATGAACATAACGTGGAACAGCTGGAGTGATCTCTTCCCAATTGATGTCTTGTTGCGGGGCCAGCAAGACACATAAATCCATCGGAGATTTATCGAGGCGATGTGGAGGCTAATGAACCTGTGGATCTGCTCAAGACGAAGGTGCTCGAGCGCAGTACAGCTGCGAAGCAGGTGCTCCATAGCCTTCTTCGAGATGACAACGACAAAGAGGTCGAGCTGCTTGAGTTGAGGGAGAAGAAGGGCGGCCGCGGCATTCATCTGGGGAATATAGCAGGAGCTGAAGCTGGCATGGCGCAGCGTTAGCGTGAGGCGGAGCGGGGACGGCGGCAGAGAGCGACATCGTCCAGCTTCAAAGCTGAGCTCCTCGAGATGATCTAGGGCGTGGGATAAGAACCACTCGTCGAACTTGGGTTGGACCTTGATGTTGGTACTGAACATGCGGATGTCAAGGCGTCTGGCTGGCCCAGGGTGCGATGAAAGGATCTTGGACACTGCGGCCATGCGTTTGCAATCCCCGTCGCAGAGGCAGCTCTTGATGGTGAGGTTGAGGGGGACGCAGCGCCAGAGGGGGCGCCACCGCCAGGAGAGCAGGGCGGTCTGCATGACAGATTTGGTGGGGAGGAGGCCGATGATGACGAGCAGCATGTCGTCGGGGAGGCTGCTGATGAAGACCAGGCTCGCCGGATGCGGTTTTGGCTCGAGCAGCCTCCGCTTGTTGGCTGCCTCGCCGTCCAGCTCAACCGGCGGCGACGCCGATGTACACGTGTGCTGGTGTCTGTTGTGTGGTGGGTGTGCGCGAGTGCGTCCTTCTGTGCATGCCGCCGCGCAGTGGTGAATTGTGCGCGAGCGCGTCCTTCGCGTGCAAGAAGTTTGTCCTCAATGCGCCCTCAATTTACTAGCGTGCGGGGTGCTACCCCGAGTGGTTTCAACTTTGTTTACTTCACCGCGTGTCAGATGGGCCTCTAGTGTACTTATTTTCACCCACTGCCACATGGGCCAGCACACGAAGATACAGAACACGAGCTGACAAGGCAGCATGTGGATTGGTTGACCAGGCAACTAAACAATATACGGAGCTATATGCTGACATAGTGAGCGTATAATCCTTCGGTATAGAGAGTTCGAGTGAGACGGGAGGCCCGTGAGAGATAGCATAGAGAGAGAGAGAGAAAGAGCTACTCCCTTCGTTCGATAATGTAGTTCCAACATTTTTTTAAGTCAAACTTTTGAAACTTTGACCAAGTTTATAAAGAAATTACTTATATCTACAATACCAAAGATAAATGATAGTATGAAGTAAGTACATGTTGTGATGAATCTAATGATCATTCCAGATGTAAATGTTTTTCTCCACATATACGTGGTCAAACTTTTCTAAGGTTTGACTTTTCAGAACATCCATATGCTTATTGACGTGACAGAGTCCCTAACAAGAGAGAGAGAGAGAGAGTGAAAAAAGTGTGTGTGTGTGTGTGTGAAAGAGACATGGACAACACACGATAAAAGTAGAGAAAAAGCGTGCGTGTCTTATGAAAACATATCACACATGCATCTTCGATAATGGAGGCAAGGTGAGGACATAGTGTGTGGCTGTTTGGAACCGAGAGAGCAAGACCCCTAGCACGTGGCCAAGAGGGGTCTGACAAACAAGGGAGAGAGGTCGAGAGAGACGTACGGAGAAAATGCAGACATTGGGAGGAGAGCGTGTATGTTTGTCATAGAGAGATCCCCTGGAGATCGTGATGGGACTACATGGGTGGGAGATCGAGTGACAAGGTGTGTGCGCGATAGAAGATGCCCCGAGAGATATCGAGATAGACGTATGGATGGAAGGAGACAATACGTCTGTTCCTGATGGCTAGTAAGAGATAATCATACTTAGGAGGGTGGAGTGCTTGCACCTATGATGGAGTGAGGGATTATGGTACTTAGGGCGGTGCGTGTCACATGGAGAGAGAACAAGGGCGGAGAGTGTTGGATGGGTCTATACGTATAGCACGAGTGAGACATCTGTATGTGTGAACAAGGGAGATATAAGGACAGTTTGGCTTGCGTCCTGAGCATCTTTTGCCTGGCCTGGGGTTGTGGCTGGATTTCATGCACGCTTGATTGGTTGCTACCCTGTGAAAAAGAAAGCCCGCTTGGCCTGGGTTCCCTTGCACTTTAATTAGCCTGGCTGAACTCTAGACACTACAAGTAGCCTGGCCCAGGCGACCAATTTTGAATGTCTGGCCGTGCCTGGTCATGCAACCACGAGGCTAACAGCAACATGGATGGATGTTAGCATTAAATAATTGATGCATGGATTGATTGATGGGACCTTGATGCTTTGCCTGGCCCAGGCATGAACCAAACACTTCAGCACCACACAAGCCTAGCCAGGCAGAAATATTTTACATCTCATGTCCACACCAGGCAGTACCGGCCATCAAGGCATGAGGGTCAGGTCCAAACTGACCAATAAAGTTTGAGAGAGGTTGAGGAGCCCTGATAAGGCCGAGTGGTGCGTCATATAGCTGAGAGGGGGAAAGAGATATTCCATCCGCTCGATAATGCAGTGCATGTAAATTTTTTAGTAGTCAAACTTTGGAAACTTTGATCAGGTTTACGCAAATTTTATTTATATCTACAATACCGAAGATACATCATACAAAACTACATCTCATGGTGAATCTAATGGTATATGTTTGTCATACTAGATGTAATTCTTTTTCTCCATGTACATGGTCAAACTTTGTGATGTCTGACTTTTCAATAAATCTATATGCTATGGACCGAGGAGAGTGCCTCCGTCGAGACAGATCAAGTGCACGTGAAGGAGAATGAGTAAGTGTGCAAAAAGAGTATGTGTGTGAAAGAGAAAGTGACAACAAACGATAAATTAGAGAGAGTGTGTGTTTTTTCGTTTCTTATGTGAACATATCACGCATGCATCTCCGAGATGGAAAAGCGAGGCGAGGAGATACACGAAGATAACTAGTGTGTGATTGTTTGCAACGGAGAGAGACACCCCTGTAGCACATGTCCAATAGAGGTCTGGCCAACAAGGAAAAAAGGTTGAGAGGGACACATGGATGGCATGGATGCATGGGGAGGGAGAGAGGGTGTGTTTGTGATAGAGAGATCCCCTCGAGATCGTGAGGGGACTATCTGGGTGGGAGATCGAGGGAGTGTGTGCGCGATAGAAAGATGCCCCGAGAGAAATCGAGATAGACCATGCACATGTTTGTGATGGAGGCTAAGATTAGCTAGTAGTCATATACATATAGGGGGGACTGCGTGTGCCTACTATTGAGTGAGAGACCATCATACTTGGCTAGCTAGGCATGAGATTGTGTGTGTGTGCGTGTGAGATGGAGAGAGAACGAGGGAGAGAGATAGAGTTTTAGATGCATGGGCCTATCGAGTGCGAGTGAGATATGCATGTGTATGTGTGACCCAGGTGGTTGGAGAGTTTGAGAGATGGGGGGAAGATCTCTGAGATGACATAGTGGTGCATGAGAGAGTTACGGGCAAAGAGCCAAGGAATTTGTATGCGTACGATGAGTGCACCCAAGATATCTAGCTTGGACTAGCTAGAGTATCATAAATAGTGTGCGAGAGAGACCTATAGATGGTGTATATATGCATGCGAACTAGAAAGACCCCCCCCCACACACACACACAAAGAGAGAGAGAGAGAGAGAGAGAGAGAGATGGAGAGAAAGGTAGAGGGGCCAACAAGGTTTTTCTGTCGGATGCGTGCGACAGAATTGAAGATTGTCGGCGAGAGAGAGAGAGAGAGAACAGGAGTTCGGGAGAGGGGGAGGTTGCGTTTTATGCATCAAAGACTGATATAAACCATGTTTCGATTTAAACTTGCATTCAAATATTTAAATTGGAGAACATGTTGTCTGCAGTCCGCACATGAACGGATATATGCGTATATCAAACAAGTTCATTAATTTGACTTTCAGCATGTTCATGGAGTAATATAATACTGTACAACATGCTACTCGATTGAGGTGTTCAATTTTGGATTAAGTTCACTATTTTGACCTACTTAACGAGCTATTTCATTGAATCGAGATATTTCATTTTGGGTTTGATTCGCGTTTTTGAGTGTGTCAACTATTTGTCATATAGTAAATCACTAGCAACGAGCATGTAAAAACACATTACTCCCGAGCATCATCTCTCCATCTAAAAAAGAAGTGGCAAGCTAATATTTCAAAATTTGATTAGAATCGACTTGGTAAGGTAGACGTGGATGCTCGTTCTCCCAAAATTTGAATGAACCGTTAAACATCCTCTCTGCTCGGTGGAATTTGCCCGAGCAAATAAATGGGAGATGCGAAATTACCGTCCTATGTGGGACACACATCAATTGGCCCGTTGTAACTTCATCCAAGCGCGCCTTCCC
Organism: Triticum dicoccoides; assembly: GCF_002162155.2. NCBI lineage: Eukaryota > Viridiplantae > Streptophyta > Magnoliopsida > Poales > Poaceae > Triticum > Triticum dicoccoides. The sequence goes on from NC_041383.1 coordinate 631,466,987, forward strand.
CTCGGCCGAAATGACATGTGCCGAATAATTCATAAACCATGGTCGGAAAACACGCTCTACTCGCCCGAAATAGCTCACGCCCACTATTTCAAAACACGCTCTCCTCGCCCGAATCGCTCGCGCCCACTATAGTTCAAAATACGCCCTCCTCACCCGAAATCGCTCCCGCCCACTATTTGGGGAGAAGCAAAGTTACTCTACTATCCCCGACCCTCAGTACAAAGACCCAAGCCGAGAAGCCTATAGGCAAGGGTAGAACTGTAACTCCCCCTCACAGTTCAGACAAATGCGTCTGTAAGACATGGTTCCA
>NC_041383.1:631467667-631479800 GCF_002162155.2 Triticum dicoccoides
CCTCGTGGGCACCAAATCACCTTCTCCCCGGGAAGCTCCCTTACCCGAGCCGCGAAACCTCAGCCCCACCTCCATGGCGCCCCCACCGCACAAATTTCACAGCCGCCCTCCTCCCTTATGTCGGAGACACTATCCATTTGCCGTTGTGCACTGGGCTGTGTGCCTCTTACTCCGTGCTGCTGGTGCTGCCTCGACGACGGCCGCGTGAACCGTACCGGAGCCGATTCACCCCCGCCGTTGTTCACGGCGCCGGAGCGGCTCCAACTTCGGATCCGTCTAGAGTCCTGGCGCTGCTTCCGCGTAGCCGTCGACCGTCGCGACATCACTCTTTCCCTGCGGCCGGTCGCCACCAAAACCGCGACGGCCTCACCGAATCGGCAGCTGGACCTGCCTACTTCACCATGCTGCCAGATAGGTCGCACCCTCATCTCAAATCACTTTATTTAGGCATTAGTTGTCTTAATTTTTATTCTAGGCCAATTGATTCCCAATGGGAAGCAGCACCCCTCGAGGCCACGGAGCTCCTAGGCTGCCGGTTGGCTGGTGTCTAACATAAGGGTGCGGGGCCGCAAGTTCGCCGCGGAAGCAGTGCTTAGATGGCTATCTTTTAGAGTTGCGTGGGTTGAAGGTACTGCCACTGTCGGATCTGGATGACGGGGAGTCTTTGTGGATTGGCTCGGGGGCGGCACAACCACGGCAGTGTAGTGCAAAAGATCCAAATGCCAGGAAATAATAAACCAACTCCAGTTTTTATAGATACTGCTCCAGCGCAGAGAAACCCAACTCCTACTGATAATAAGAAGATTCCAGTGGCCAAAGAACTAGTCCGCTCCAGTCCAGCAAAAATATGTCAACTCAATTCTAAGAAGCGTGTGCGTATCCTTGCATCATGAAATTTTATAGCCTGCTGATCATATTTTCTACATGTTTCTTACCCATCTCTCTTTTAGAAAATAAGCTTAACAGATAGAAGAATTTCTGCAATGGTATCATTTATGAGGAAAGATTCTTGCAGGAATTCTCTGTGCTCCAATGTAGATGTAAGTACCTGTTGTATATCACTATATTTTTACATCAGCATGTATTTTGTTAATCGGCATGAATCCAACCTTTATCTGATCTAAATTTAGTTGTAGCAAAATATATGATTAAAGGCCACAATGTTGATTTTTGTAAGGAAAACTACCTGGTTGTTTTGCATCCTGAGCTGCATGAGTGTACTATCTCGTATCAGTGGGTTTGAATACTTTGGTTCTCCAGTGGGGTTTTTAGTGTTTTATTACTATGTTGTCCTGTCATATCCCTAGCTCTTACATCATACTCCCTCCGTCCGGATTAAATGTCGCAGAAATGGATAAAACTGGATGTATCGAGAACTGAAATACGCCTAGACCCATCCATTTATTTCCAGATGGAGAGAATACATGTCAATGTGTCATGCCTTTCTATTCTTCACTACCTAATCCATCTCTGCAGTAGCCTGTTTTATAACTGAATCACCATCTTCTATATAAGGCATGCAAGGGGAAGACAACTATGTTAGAATCTGAAGGGTTACAAATCAGGTCTTTGCAAAAGATCCAAACACCAGGAGATAATAAACCAACTCCATTTTTCATAGATACCGCTCCAGCACAGGGAAACCCAACTCCCACTGATAATAAGCAGATTCCAGTGGCCAAAGAACTAGTCCGCTCCAGTCCAGTAAAAGAATGTCAACTCCATTCTAAGAAGTGTGTGTGTATCGTCGCATCATGAAATTTTATAACATTCTGATCATTTTCTACATGTTTCTTACCCATCTCTCTTTTAGAAAATAAGGTTAAACGGTAGAAGACTTCCTCCATTGGGATCGTATTCGAGGAAAATATCTTCCGGGAATTCTCTGTGCTCTAATGCTGATTTAAGTACCTGTTGTATATCACTGTATTTTTACATCAACATGTATTTTATTAATCAGCGTGAATCTAACCTTTATCTGATCTTAAATTAGTTGTAGCAAAATGTTAAAGGCGCCAATGTTGATTTTTGTAAGGAAAACTGCCTGGTAGTTTTGCATACTGAGCTGCATGAATGTACTATCTCATATCACGCACATTACTGAATTGTAGTGCTTCTCTGGTTGCCCATTCATTCATTGTGTCAATGTTTCTTTCGTACTACCTTACCTGGCTGATGATAGCTGTGCCATATTGTGTTAATTTGGTGTTGGCTAGTTGCCCAAACGTTCGTTGTGTCAATATTGCTTTTCTATTATCTGACTTGGCAAATGATAGCAATGCTAGTGTGTTAATTTTGTGCAGGCTGCTGAAGATAAGAAGACAAACTCTGAAAACAGCAAGGCAACCCCATTATTTCTTTCCAATAAATCTAGGCCAGGTAATATGGCAATAACTCATGATTAATCTGTTTGGTTCCCGTCCTAATTTATGTTATGATGCAGTGGTCGAGACACTCTCCACTATCAATGATACAAGCCTGCAAAAATCGCCATCTGAATCTGTTTAGTATCCTCTATCTCGAATGCAACGGAATAAATGTATGTTTTCGAACCAATTAATGGATGAAGCAATGATGGAAATGGTGGATGAATCAGAGGTGCAGAGTCGTGCGACACAACAACTGATCAATATTTTCAGAGACAGTGTAGCAAAGTAGCAAGAACTTACCCACATGCTTATGGGCATCATCTGTGCTAAGGTTGCAGATTGTGACGTTGTAGATGGTTAGGATCTGCTCATTTATTTGCACTGGCATCAATCTTTGATTGCCCAGTGGATGTAATTTCCTGTAATATATGCTCGATGTGCAACGTTATTCCCTGTATGCCGTACCTTTGCTTGATCGGTTTTGGTCCTGTGCATAATTGCTCGTCGTAATGGGCTCAAATTATCTAATTTGGCCTAAAGACATGTATGAACTTTAGTGGGCCCATTAAGTTAATGGGCCGTTACTTGGCCGAAAGTTAATGGTCGGCCCTCTTACCTCTCGGGTCATTAACAGGCCAACATCAAAGCGGGCAACAGGTGGCCCCAATTTATTTCATGGGCCGTTAGCATGTCGTTACTAAGTTTGGGCTACATATGGCCCAACTATACTGTAGGCCTTTAGCAGGCCGAAAAAGACAGCGGGCTTGTACTAGAGCATGAAGAGCATGGGCCGCTAAGAGGCCGAAAGTCAGGTCATATTGTAAATGGCCCAACCGTGTTGTGGGCCTTTAGCAGGCCGAAAGAGAAACCGGGCTGGTATTGGACCATGATGGGCATGGCCCGTTAAAAGGCCAAAACTATGGTCCGACTACAAATGGCCCAACTCATTTATGGTCCGTTAATAGGCCGATAGGGACACAGGGCCGGGAATTGGCCCAACACTTAAATGGGTCACTAAAAGGCCAAAACTCGGGTCCAACTACAAATGGCCCAACTGATTTATGGGCCGTCAATAGGCTGAAAGTGACATCGGGCCAGAAGTTGGCCCAACACTTAAATGGGCCGCTAAAAGACCGAAACTCAGGTCCGACTACAAATGGCCCATCAGATTTATGGGCCTTCAACATGCTAAAAGACACACCGGGACAGAAATTAGCCCAACATTTAAATGGGTCGCTAAAAGGCCGAAAGATGTACATCCTGAAAATTGGCACATCCATTAAATTGGCCGTTAACAGGCCAAAATCTCATCGGGCCGATATTGAGCCCAAATATATAGCGGGCTGTTAACGGGCTCAAACTGACAATGGGCTGCAATGGTTTCAAATCTTTAACGGGCCGTTGACGGGCCGAATTGTCACATCTCGTATGGGCCGTGGGCTTAAATGGACCTGAAACAAGTAGGCCTTATATGGACCGGCCTGCTTGTTTTTACTGGGCCGACCTTTTTCACCGGAATGGGCCACTGTTGGGCCGTGCCACGTGTCAACCTATCATAGGCGCCTCATGTCCAATGAGTGGATGACATCTGTCCCAACGGTGAGGCAACACGTGTTTCCTGCGGCCAATGATGATTTTACACGTGGAAAATTCCCCATTGGTCCGGGCTATTAATGGGTTATCGGATCCAAAACTAGACCTGATAGCTTAACGATGTTCCGTTACGGTGGATGCCACGTGTCGGTTACCCTTGACGAAAGCACTTCTGTGACATGCGATTTATTGTCATGGAAGTGGACACTTCCGTGATGATAATTTTAGTAATGTCATGGAACACTTCTACGACAGCACAGGTATGACTATCTTGATTCTGTCATAAAATCATCATGGATGTACATGCATGAAAAAAAACACGACCTACTGTGACAAACACGTATCATCACGGAAGTGTATTTTTTTGTAGTGCCAGTTTAAGCTTCCTAGTTGCAATGGCTCCACGACTAAGTCCTTCTACTAGGATATCTGCCGTGACCTTTCCACGACAAGACTTGTTGTGAAGATCTTCTTTATCCTTGAGTGACATCGTGTGAGCAACAATTCTTGCAATGACTTCTGTTGGCTTGAGATGTTTGTAATTTGGCATCATTTGGATCAATGTGCACACGATATCATATTTTCCATCCAAGGCACTTAGGATCTTATTGATGATGAATCTGTCAGTCATCTCTTCACTTCCTAAGCCGGCAATCTCATTTGTGATGAGAGCAAGCCTAGAGTACATTTCTGCGACACCTCCACCATCCTTCATTTTGAACTTGTCAAGTTGACTTTGAACACATCCAACTTGGATTCCTTGACGGGCTCTGTACCTTCGTTCGTATCAATCAAAGTATCCCAAATTTCCTGTGCATTCCATTGAAGAGGATATCGCAAGCTTGAGCATTGTATTAAAGCATCTTCAACTCTTTCGTAGTTGCTTCACGATTTGGTTCTCTCCTATCAAAGAATTCACTTGGCAAAGCAATGCACACAATAGCGCAAACGGCGGGATGATGTCCAAGAATATGCATTTTCATGCTTCCAACTAGCAAAATTAGTGCCATCAAAGTAAGGACCTCTATGGTGGTAATTTCCCTCAGTAGATGACATACTCTCCTAGGTTGTGAAACCAAGGATATGATCACCAAAGCTATGGAAATCAAGGCAAAAGGATACCAAAGCTCTGATACCAATTGTTGGATTGAAAGTATGTTTAGAGGGAGGGGGTGATTAGACTACTTGACCAAATAAAAATCTAGCCTTTTCCTAATTTTATTTCTTGGCAGATTTTAGTAACTTAACACAAGTCAAGCAATCAACCTACACATGCAATTCTAAGAGTATAGCAGCGGAATGTAAATCACTGCATATGAAGGTAAAGGGGAGGAGTTTGGAGGGAGCAAACGCAATGTAGACACAGAGATTTTTGGCATGGTTCCGATAGGTGGTGCTATCGTACATCCACGTTGATGGAGACTTCAACCCACGAAGGGTAACGGCTGCGCGAGTCCACGGAGGGCTCCACCCATGAAGGGTCCATGAATAAGCAACCTTGTCTATACTACCATGGCCATCGCCTACAAAGGACTTGCCTCACTAGGGTAGATCTTAACAAAGTAGGTGATCTCCTTACCCTTACAAACTCCTTGGTTCAACTCCACAATCTTGACGGAGGCTTCCAAGTGACACCTAACCAATCTAGGAGACACCACTCTCCAAAAGGTAATAAATGGTGTGTTGATGATGAACTTCTTGCTCTTGTGCTTCAAATGATAGTCTCCCCAACACTCGACTCTCTCTCACGGATTTGGCTATGGTGGAAAGATGATTTGAGTGGAAAGCAACTTGGGGAAGGCTAGAGATCAAGATTATTGTGGTTGGATTGGAATGTCTTGGTCTCAACACATGAGTAGGTGGTTCTCTCTCTCTCAAAAAATGAGTAGTGGAAGTGTAGGCACGTTCTGATGGCTCTCTCACTGATGGAGATGGGGGCGGAGGGGTATATATAGCCTCCAGACAATATCTAACCATTGCACACAAGTTCCCAAACTCAGTGGGACCGAATGGTTAAACTCGGTCAGACCGACTTGGTTCAAAATGTGAATGTTAGGCATTTTGGTGGGACCGACAACATCAACTCAGTGAGACCGATGTGCTAGGGTTAGGGAAAAACCTCATCTCGGTGAGACCGATCACATGAACTCGGTGAAAACAATTTCAGTAATAAGCAAAAGGAGACTTGGTCAGGCAAACTCGGTGGGACCGATTGCTTTAGACTGAAATGTTACAAAAAGGAAACAAAGAGTTTGCAACGCCAACTCGGTGGGACCGATCTCTCACTTCGGTTAGACCGAAATTTTATGAAAGAAAACAAAGAGTTTGCATTCCCATGTCGGTGAGACCGAGACCCCTATCGGTAATACCAAACTTATTAGGGTTTGTGGATATGGCTATGTCAAGTGAACTCGGTGGCGCTAGATAGATCAAATTGGTGAGGCCCAGTTTGACTTTAGGACTATGACATATGTGGAAATGAGAAAGTGGTTGAGGGATTTTGGAGCATATCACTAAGCATTTTGAGCAAGCAAGCCATTAAGCAACACCTCATCCCCTTTTAATAGTATTGGCTTTCCTATAGACTCAATGTGATCTTGGATCACTAAAATGAATATGTAGAGTCTTGAGCTTTTGCCAATATGTGTCCTTAGCATTTTGAGGAGTCCACATCTCTTCTCCATGCAATACCAATCATTGAACTTTCTGAAACATTGATCTTGAAAGAGTATTAGTTCAATGAGCTATATGTTGTTATGAATTACCAAAACCACCCGGGGATTAGTTGCAGTTTAAACTTTGGATCAGACCAGTGTTTAACAAGGCCTCTCCAGTCTTCATCTGATATATTTTCCACTGGAGATGTTTGGGCAAGTTCACTATTAGCCTTGCCTTCAAAGTGAGTTTTCCTCAAGTTATACCGATAGTGTCGAAGAGCAGACTTGAAAACATGTGTGCAAGCTTGTATGGTTACATCATCTTGGCTATACAACTTGAACCTCATCTGTTGAAAATTATGGGAGTCTAATTATCAGCAACCTAGAAAGTATGGGACAGAGCAAGACGATATTACTAGTTTGCATACATAACCATACTTCCAGATAAATGGTCGAGGAAGGTGTTGAACTGGGTTTCGTCTTTGTCATTCCTGTACTAAATCCATGTTGGGAGGATACGTGCATGACACCTAACGGCAACCGCTGCCTCTGATACTAACCTGGCCGACTCTATAGCATCACCTGGCCTTTTAAACCCGCCTAAAAACGGATCTCCATTTTTCCTCCTGTAGATTTAGTTAACCTATCAAGCATTATCCCTGATGTTTGTTTCCTCTTGCGCCTAGGTGCTAGTCTAACAACGAACATAGGAAGTGTTAGTGTACATCAAACTGTGAGACTACATATAAAGAAGCATGCAACTATAACTTGACTCCAATAACTACCTTCTTGCTGTTGAAGCTCACAAAGTTCATCTGATCTTGCCAACTCGTCTTGTGTCAAGAGTGCTTCGAAAGTAGTGTCAGGTGACAAGGGAGCTTGGGAACGTGCTGCTAGATGAGTTGACAAACGAGTAACTCGTGCATCTGGTGGTACCGTTGAAGTTGTTTCAACAACTACGGATGTCTCTACTTGTTTGGTGGCAGCTATTGGTTTCTGTTTGGCTTGTTCTGCAGCTCCTGTAGCACGGGATACCCCGTTTGTACAATTTCCGCTAGACTTTGACCTTCTATTGCCCATCAGTACCAGCAGAATCTGCAGGATTCATCCGCTTCCCTTTCCGTGTGTCCTTAGTACTAACACCATCCCCTGTTATTCTGTGTTCCTTCCTCTTTCTCTGTGGCATGTTAAGTCAAGCCGACAAGAAAAAGGAATAACAATTTAGTTCTTAAGAACAAATTGATGCGTGATACAGACGAATGAACTTTGATGTTAGACAACAACATGATAGGAGGATTTAATATGTATGAAAAACAGGACGACATGAGATAATCAGAACGATGATGTGTAAACTAAGCAGAAGACATTTCACTAAATTAGAAGCAGTGCAATGGAAGGTAGACACCATATGAAAGATGCTACAAATATCGCGCTGCCAAGTTAACAATGTCTCGTCATAACTGACATTTAAACAAATGTGAAACAATACAAGAAATAAATCATATGCAAGACACAAACAACATCACATTACCAAGTTAAAGGTCTCTTGTCATTAGTGCCATTGCATATTCACGGCATTGCATATTCATAGCTTATGATGTGTAAACTAAGTAGAAGACAATTCAACAAATTAGAAGCAACGAAAGCGACACACCATATGAAAGATGCAACGAATATCACTCTACCAGATTAAAACTTTCTTGTCATAAGTGCCATTTCAACAAATTAGAAGTAGTACGAGATAGAAAAGAATGCGAGATGTAACCTATATAACACTCCCAAGTAAAACATGTCTTATGATAAGTGATTGTTGCAGGTTACACAACAGTAGTACTTTGATGTAAGAACATGGTGTGATAGACAAATATTGTATGTTCTAGAAACAGGAACATGTGTCTTATTCACAAGTATAATGTGTAAAGTAAGAAGATGGAATTCAACAAAACTAGAAGCAATACAAGCTAGACATCATACATAACATGCAACCACATATAACAGTGCTAAGTTAGAGGGAGCACCTGTGATTGTGCACTAGGGGAGACGTGCTCATCATCAACACAACTACGTTGAGTGTCTAAGCATGTGTTGTCTTGGAAATCTTCTTGGGGGGTGGCGGAGTAGAATCTGTAGAGGCCCTCCATTTGGAAGGATCACCTTTATCCGCTGCCTTGCTACTTTCCTTCCGCTTTATTGATTTTGAATTGTCAAGTAAAAATGACAGGGAAAAGCAATAAACTTCACTCTTCAGAACTCATTTGTGCATGATACTGACAATCACTACTTTGGTTTGTCTTTCAGCCTGTTGACGACCCATAAATGAGTTGGGCCATTTGTAGTCGGACCTGAGTTTTGGCCTTTTAATGGCCCATGCTCTTCATGGACCAATACCAGCCTGGTTTATCTTTCGGCCTGCTAAAGGCCCACAACACAGTTGGGCCATTTATAGTACGACCTAACTTTCGGCCTTCTAGCGGCCCATGCTCTTCATGGTCCAGTACGAGCCCGTTGTCTCTTTCAGCCTGCTAAAGGCCCACAGTATAGTTGGGCCATATGTAGCCCGACTTTAGTAAGGGCCTGTTATCGGGCCATGAAATCAAATGGGCCCACCTGTTTCCCGCTTCGATGTCGGCCTGTTAACGACCCGGGAGGTAAGAGGGACGACCATTAACTTTTGGCTTGGTAACAGCCCATTAACTTTTTGGGCCCACTAAAGTTCAAACATGTCTTTAGGCCAAATTAGATAATTTGAGCCCATTACGACGAGCAATTATGCACAGGAACAAAACTGATCAAGCAAATGCATGACATACAGGGAAAAACGTTGCACATCCAGCAAATATTACAGGAAATTACATCCACTAGGCAATCAAAAATTGATGCCAGTGCAAATAAATGAACAAAACCTAACGATCTACCATGTCACAATCTGCAACCTTAGCACGGATGACGCCCATAAGCATGTGGGCAAGTTCTTGCTGCTTTGCTACACTGTCTCTGAAAACATTGATAAGTTGTTGTTGTGCATGAATTTGGCACCCACGAGCGCCTGAGCCGCCGCGTCACGCCCCGCACTCAATTCGGCCCGTGACCGGTCCCAGGCAACACTCCGTGTTCCCCTGCACCGCCACACCACCCCGACCAACCTGGCACTCCACAGCGCCACCGTCAGGACGGCCGTGGAGGCTAGCTGGCGGACGCTTGCAGGCCCGGCCGTGTCGGCGCCGCCCAAGCCACCGGCGCTTGCCACCTGCCTCCTGGAGCAGTGCGTGCTCGTCCACAGCTTCATCCTCTAGCGCGCGTCGCCGCCACGTCGCCCTAGCTACAGAACGGCGGTCGGCGGCAAGCTTATCCATGGCCACCGCAAACCGAGTCGGATGTGCTATAAAAGAGGCCCCCGAGCTCAAGCCCGCACACAGGCAGCCTCACACCACTCCGCTCGTGCCCCCTTGGCCGTCAATCGAAGGGAGGGAGTCATCTTCTTCCTCTCCGGCAACTCCAACCGCCACCACTACCCCGGCCATTCCGGCGCCACCAGGGCCTCTCCCTCTCCACTCTCTCCACCAGGAACCCCCTCACCCTCTCGTGAGTCCGTCCCCTACTCAATCTCGATCGGGACTCACCGCGGGCGAAATCACACTTTTTTCGACGACCTCCGTCCGCCGCGGAGCTCGCCACCGGCAGCTCACGCCATTCCCGCCGACCCAGCAACCACCGGTAGGACCGCCCCGGTCTTGCCGGTCCATCCCGACCTTCTGGAACCCACGAGGAGCCGCCGTTCGCCGGTGCTGATCGCCGTTGCCTCGCCGCCGCTCGGGCAGAGGAAGGGGAGGGAGAGTTGGACTGGTCAAACCTGACCAGTGGGCCAGGCGGGCCCACTGTCAGCGACTCAGGCGTAGTCCACGCTGGATAAGTGGAAGCGCATTTCCAAAATGCGCCTTCGATGTGTACGTATATTTCGAAGCGTTTTCTTTTCTGTTTTTATTTAAATATCAGATTTTTGACCAAACTTTGACCGGCTGTAAATTTTTAAATACAACTCCAAATGAATTAATTCTTTTTCCTACCTCTTTAAAATGATGTCTAGTTTATTTGAAAAAATTTCAAAACAACTTTTGTTGCTGTTTTTATTTTGTGTGTTAATTCATATATATTCTTTTAAATAGGATTTTTGAAGATTTCAAGATGTTTTGGAATGCACCCTGCTTTCCCATGACCTGAAGGCAAGCATTTTGAACCCTGGTGTAATTTATGTGTGTGTTGTTTGAATCGGTGACAACACCATCGCGATGCGAGCATACATCATTTTATGTGAGGAAGTGATCCTACTCATGAGTGCATTTTAATGAGTTTATGCTAATGAAGTTGACATGATTTGTGATGGAAATCACCGTCATACGTCTTTCATGCATACCGGAAGGGAAGCCGGGAAGGCCTCTGTATTGGGTAGACACGGTCTTGTCCCCAATACTCCATCGAGACGGTCGTGTCCGGTATGGCATGAGGGATATGTCGCGTGATGTTTCTATCTGTTGTTTGAAATATATGCATTGTTATGCTAATAATGCAGGATATATTACAACCTCCTGAGTCGACCGTAGATCGAGTCTTGTGCTAGTACCCCCATACTTGCTTCGTACTACCACTCGTCTCTACGATAAGTAGGGTACGGTTCAGTAAGTTGTCAACTCCTTTCCTAGCACACACCGTACAGAGAGGCCGTGGTGGAAGATACTGGAGGCATCTGGTAGTCATGCCACCTGGTCCGGGAGCATGGGTGTTTCGGTTGTAGCCGAAGGGGGGTAGCTTCCCCAGTTTTGCGCGCAGTATAAATTTTGTGATCCCATGTTACGTTGAGGTTGTAGCCTCCCCACTTAGAGTTTTGCTTGACAGGTGTCGTGGGTGATTCCAGACACATGTGAGTTAAGCTGGTGTGTGCAAGTTAGGTCTGTTTCCAACAAAAAGACCGTAGACGGAATTAGTCCCGATGGACTAAAGGAATCCGTTTCTCGTGGGTAAAGAGTACACCCTCTGCAGAGATTAAACCTATTCAAATAGCCGTGTCCATAGTCAAGGACTACAGTCTGGGATGGGTCAAGTGTCGGTCTTAGTGTCGGTCTTCGGAGGTGAAATTATTAAACCAGAACTGGAATTACTACCTGTGACTTGAGATGATTATGATTATTATTATTGTTGACTAACCCGTGTTATTATTGTTATTATCGAGTATCCCTGGGATGGTTCTACCTCCGGGATATTCCCTATGAGCATTTCTTTTAAAGCTCTTTATGTGGTGTCGCTCAGACGCCCGACTGTGGCATTTCTTTTAAAGCCCTTTATGTGGTGTCGCTCAGACGCCCGACTGTGGCATTTCTTTTAAAGCCCTTTATGTGGTGTCGCTCAGACGCCCGACTGTGGCGTTTCTTTTAAAGCCCTTTATGTGGTGTCGCTCAAACGCCCGACTGTGGCATTTCTTTTAAAGCCCTTTATGTGGTGTCGCTCAGACGCCCGACCGTG
>NC_041383.1:631479959-631510857 GCF_002162155.2 Triticum dicoccoides
CATTTCTTTTAAAGCCCTTTATGTGGTGTCGCTCAGACGCCCGACTGTGGCATTTCTTTTAAAGCCCTTTATGTGGTGTCGCTAAGACGCCTGACTGTGGCATGTTTGTTATTTATTTCATAATTTTAATAATGCTATGTTATTGCATATTCATAATTTACATGCTTGTATGCATCAGAGTTTTATTTATCCTTTGTGACTGACGTCATGAGCATGAAATATATTCAGCACATCATTATTTTATACCAGTGTACATAATGTTTGCGAGTACATTCAAAGTACTCACTGGCTTGTCCCTAGCTATTGTCTTGGCCAAATTTTCTTGCGCGGAGAGGAGCGACCATGCCGACAGTCCCGGAAGCTAAGCAACGGTGATAGCAGCATTGCGAAGATAGGAGTTAACCTGGTCAGCTGTTCCTGTGGGAATTGGAGCCCCATAGACACTGATGATCCACAAACTGCTTCCGCCATCAACCATTAGAAACCATTTGTTGTACTCACAGGCCGGAATGGTCTTGTACTACAAATTTTGTATTTTGCTTGGAATTTCTGTATCAAGTTGGTGCCTCATCAGCTAACAGTTATCCTGGGGCTGGTGAGCACAAGGGCCATTTTCTGGAAATTAATACCCGGAGAATCGGTCCCCACACACCGAACACTTGATCTCGTTCAGACATCAAGTTTTTACTCATGTTTTTTGTTTTTCCAATCTTATGGCACTTTTTAAACTATTTGTGTGTTTTCAGCACAAGTCTTGCAGTGCAACGCTGGACACGTTTAGAGATTCGGCAAAAACATTCTCGGATATTGCTATATATGCATCGGTTTCGAATTGTGTCTTCGGTCAATAGTTGGATTGCCCGGCTCCTGCGCTTGCCTCCTACGTTCCGCTTTGTTCGGCTAGGTGTGCAAAGGGAGAACCACTGCGACTGTGATTCCAGCTCACATGGTTAAGCACCTCAGTGGAGAAAGCCGAAAACTGACTGTCACAATAAGCGTAAACTGGTCAACGATCCGATGACGGTGTTAAACGACGGGCCATTCATAACAATGGCCGAAGTGTTTACGGCTTGACCTCGACGGTCACCGAACACTACCGGGGGCTATTAACTAGCCTCCCAAACTAAATCCTCGATATTTTGCTCTTACATTGGAGCTGAGGTTTCATGATCATGCTTAGCATGACAACCCAAAGAAAGGAACCGATAGCGGGACTATTTTCTTTGGAAGACATTTCTTCTCATATCTTTCTGCGTACCTTTGTTTATAAAACCGTATGGCCAGATTGCCTTGTTTGTTGTAAATCTTTTCCCTCATAAAGGCTTTATAAAGTAGGACAAACACTCCTCGGCTATTGGCCGAGGAGGTGGAAGCCGATGGTCGGTCAACAAAGTTTTGTACAATGCGGATCCGAGCATTAATGACGTAAAGTACTTGGATACATAGAGTCATTACACATAATTTGTGACTTTACTATGGATATCAATCCTTAGTTCGTCCACCCGTGCCCGCATTAAGGCTCGGGGGCTACTGGGCTTCAGGCTTATTATTTACAAATATTAAAGGGGCACATCGATCCCCTGATCTGGTGTTGCCACCCGACCAGTGTCTCGGGGCTACTGCATTGCTTGTCCAATGTAGAAAATTTTAAGTGTAATACAGTCTCCGAGGAGATTTTGATCCTCAGGTTGGTCGGCCGCACCCAACCTGAGTCTTGAGGACTGACCACGCCGCTTTTTGTGTCCTGAAGTATTCCGCCGAGCTAGGACTTGATCCTCAGACCGATTTTGCAAATCGACCTGAGTCTCAGCGGCTACGGGGATCGGCGGTCTTATGTCATCCTTCTTGTGCATCTCGGGTTTTAGACCGATACCCACCTTGAGGGCTACTGGCTATGTATCTCGACAGAGAATAAATTGCACCAATCAAAAATATTGACAAAAATCAGCCCATATTCGGGGTGGTGCAACACCTCGGAAGCAGTCCGGCATAAAGCTCGGGCGCTAGTGGCTGGCTCCATAGAGGGCATTTCCGGCATTAAGCTCGGCTAAACTCCTTCAAACTTCTTTGAACCAAGGTGATTTACGACACCTCGGATACAGTCCGGCGTTGGAGCTCGGATACATAGTCCGGCGTTGGAGCTCGGACAGTCCGGCGTTGGAGCTCAGATACATAGTCCGGCGTTAGAGCTAGGAAGCAGTCCGGCATTGGTGCTCGGCTGCAAAAGATACCTCGAATGCAGTCCGGCATTGGAGCTCGGACGCAAGAGGACGCTGCCGCCCGGGAACAACTTCAAACCCGAGGTGTGGCATAAAAATAACAAGGCATTGATAAAGACCGGAAACTTAAAGGGGCTCCTCGGATACCCGACGTGTAAACTCGTCGAATGCATTTCTGCGATCCTCAAGATCGAAGATGAGAAGATTTGTTGAACCAGTTTTCAAGACCGATGACTGAAGATGAAGAACGGTTCGGAAGAATCGAGGAGCGTCCCTAACTTGAAGACCGGTTCAGGGGGCTAGTCGATAAATTGGACTAGAGGGTACTCACCACGTCATCTCCCGATCTGATAAATTGGGCCGAGGACCCCCATGGCCGTATAGTCACGGGCTAGTCCAGACAGCTGCCGCGTACAAGGAAGATTCCGCAAGACTTGGCGATCAAGACAAGGACTCCTCCCCACCGGCGTATTCGGCTAGGACTCTTGTTATCCTAGGCCTCTGGTGCATTATATAAACCGAGGCCAGGCTAGTCGATAGAGATATACAACAATCATACCATAGGCTAGCTTCTAGGGTTTAGCCTCTCTGATCTCGTGGTAGATCTACTCTTGTACTACCCATATCATCAATATTAATCAAGCAGGAGTAGTTTTTTACCTCCATCGAGAGGGCCCGAACCTGGGTAAAAACATCGTGTCCCTTGTATCCAGTTACCACCCGCCTAGACGCATAGTCCGGGACCCCCTACCCGAGATCCGTCGGTTTTGAAATCGACAAACACACTAGCATTGCTATCATTGGCCAAGTTAGATAATAGGAAAGCAACATTGACACAACAAACTTTTGGGCAACTAGCCTACATCAAATTAACAAAATATGGCACAACTATCATCAGCCAGGTAAGGTAATATGAAATCAACATTGACACAATGAATGAATGGGCAACCAGAGCAGCACTACAATTCAGTAATGTGCATGACATGAGATAGTACACTCATGCAGCTTAGTATGCAAAACTGCCAGGCAGTTTTCCTTACAAAAATCAACATTGGCGCCTTTAACATTTTTGTACAACTAATTTTAGATCAGATAAAGGTTGGATTCATGCCGATTAACAAAATACACACTGATGTAGAAATATAGTAATATACAACAGGTACTTACATCAGCATTGGAGCACAGAGAATTCCCGCAAGATATTTTCCATGAATACGATCCCAATGGAGGAAGTCTTCTATCGTTTAACCTTAGTTTCTAAAAGAGAGATGGTTAATTAGAAAATATGATCAGAATGCTATAAAATTTCATGATGCGAGGAGACACACAAGCTTCTTAGAATGGAGTTGACATTCTTTTGCTGGACTGGAGCAGACTAGTTCTTTGGCCACTGGAATGTGCTTATTATTAGTGGGAGTTGGGTTTCTCTGAGCTGGAGTAGTATCTATGAAAACTGGAGTTGGTTTATTATCTCCTGGTGTTTGGATCTTTTGCAAAGACCTGGTTTGTAACCCTTCTGATTCTATCATAGCCGTCTTCCCCTTGCATGCCTTATATAGAAGAATGGTGCTTCAATTATAAAACATGCTATAGCAGAGATGGAATAGGTACTGAAAAATAGAAAGGCATGACATATTAACATGTATTCCCTCCATCTGGGAATAAATGAATGGGTCTAGGCGTATTTCAGTTCTAGATACATCCAGTTTTATCCATTTTTGCGACATGTAATCCAGACGGGGGGAGTATGATGTAAGAGCTAGGGATACGACAGGATAACAGTGTAAAAAACACTACTTGAATGCAAAACTATATGCTAGCGGAATACATACAGAAAAACACTAAGGAAACATATGCGTGTATGATTGGAAAACTAAGATGGCATTGCAGGAGACCACTAGAACAACACTTCTATGTAAAAAAGAACATGGTATGGTAGACAGATGAAGTACATACTGATGAATAACAATGCATACGATATTTAGAAGCATGATGTCCAAACTAAGCAGATGGAATTGCGATAGAATAGAATGACAGTACTTGAATTTGAAAACATTTTATCATGAATGGAATAGGTACTGAAAAACGGGAAGGCATGCCATATTTACATGCATGATCAGCAGGCTAAGCACAAGGCATTACAACAGAGTAGATGCACTCCAGGACATTATATGCATGTTGTACCCATATCAATGGTCAAGTAAGAGCAAGGACCTTGTGGGGTGAATAGGATTCATCATCTTTCTGCAAGTCTTGTGAAGAACTTCTTTTACATGTTCCATCATATTGGGTATCATTGACGTCAAGTTTGCTCGCTGTTGCATTGCTCCGTGAGGTTCTTGTGGATAAATTAGTGTGTGCAATTATATCTGACATGCATGGAAGACAACTAGTAGTTAGATTTATGTAGTGAGTGCATGTAGGAAACAACATAAATAGTAGGACTGGGGTTAACTAGCAGCAACATGTCTCAAAAACAAAAGGGAGAACACAGATGAAAGCTACAAAATATGTATCATTTGTACTCGAGATTAACTAGATGACACACAAAAGTATTAAAGAACAACATAGGTAATACTAGAAGTGGTATAATACTATAATCACGAGCCTGTGGGATAGCATTGGCTGATGGATGATAACTATGGAACAACGTACCTAAAGAAAAAGTCTCTTAGTTGAACTATGGAACAACGTTAACTCTTGAACAAGACCCGTAAGAGATCAACATGAATGTATAGTGAAATGTGATAATCTATTTTCCATGCTTAGAGGAATAACAAAGCCATAAATGTTCCACAAAAGTAAGATTAGGATACAACCTATTTGGTCGCCATCCATAGGAGTGAGCATGTTGATGGCCCTACAGATGTTGTGGCTGTCCATGTTGGGCACACGCATTCGATGCAGGGAACTGTTGAGTGGGGACTACAGCTCCCTTCTGGTGTATGCTTCCCTTGTTGGAGCAGCTGCAGTGAGTCGGAAGACGGTGTGGCTGAAGATAAAGAAAATGCATAATGTTAAGAACGACACATCTCTTTGATCTAAATAAGTACCCTAAGAGATCAACAGCAAGGTACAAGAGTGGTCACATGTCTGTTGGTTGTAGACTAAATTGGGGTCACACGATTTTATTTTATTTTGGTACTGTCCGATCTACGCCGGATGGCTTGATGGTCGTCTTGTGCCTCCAGGCTGACACTGTTCGGAATCTTCCCTGAAGAGCCAGCGACCAACGGTAGAGTAGCCTGCCTCCGCTGTCTGTGGCCCCGACCAAAACCCAGCTCCCGGCCCCACCGCACTGCCCTGGTTGCGCTGCCCCGGGGCCAATCCTCAAAGACTCGCTGTCATCCAGATCCGACGGTAGCAGTACCTTCAACCCACGCAAATCTAAGATAGTCATCTAAGCGCTGCTTCCGCGGCAAACATGCACCCCCGCACCATTACGTTAGACACCAGCCAACCGTCAGCCTAGGAGCTCCGCCTCCTCGAGGGGTGCTTCTTCCCATTGGGAATCGATTGGCCCAGAATAAAAATTCAGACAACTGACGCCTAAATAAAGTGATTTGAGATGAGGGTGTGACCTATCTGGCAGCATGGTGAAGTAGGCAGCTCCAGCTGCCGAGTCAGTGAGGCCGGCGCGGTTGCGGTGGCAACCGCGGCTAGGAAGCAGGGATGTCACGACGGTCGACGGCTACAGGGAAGTAGCACCGGGGCTTTGGACAGATCCAAAGTTGGAGCCTTTATAGCACCGTGAACAATGGCAGGGGTGAATCGGCTCCGGTACGGTTAACGCGGCCGTCGTCGAGGCAACTCCAGCAGCACGGAGTAAGAGGCACACGTGCTAGTGCACGACGACAAATGGACAACGTCTCTGGCATTAGGGAGGAGGGCGGCTGTGAATTTGGTGTGGTGGGGGCGCCATGGAGGAGGGGCTGAGGTTTCACTGCTCGGGAGAAGGGAGCTTCCGGGGAGAAGGTGATTTGGCGCCCATGAGCTATGAATGGGGAGGAAATTTGGAGGGGAGTGGAACCATGTCTTATAGACGCATTTGTCTGAAATGTGGGGGCAAGTTACAGTTCTACCCCCGCCTTTAGGCTTCTCGGCTTGGATTAGAGTAACTTTGCTTCTCCCCAAATAGTGGGCACGAGCGATTTCGGGTGAGGATGGCGTGTTTTGAAATATAGTGGGCGTGAGCGATTTTGGGCGAGGAGAGCGTGTTTTCAAATAGTGGGCGCGAGCTATTTCCGGTGAGGAGAGGGTGTTTTGCCGACCATGGTTTATGAATTATTCGGCTTGTCATTTTGGCCGAGAAGAAGGCGCGCTTGGATGAAGTTACGAACCTACCCTCGATGTACAAGGGGCCAATTGATGCGTGACCCACATAGTCTGGTAATTTCGCGTCTCCCATTTATTTGCTCGGGTGAATTCTACCGAGCAGAGGGTGTTTAACGGTTCGTTTAAATTTTGGGAGAACGAGCATCCGCGTCTACCTTGCCAAGTCGATTAAAATCAAATTTTGAAATATTAGCTTGCCATTTATTTTTTAGATGGAGAGATGATGCTCGGGAATAATGTGTTTTTACATGGTCGTTGCTAGCGATTTACTATATGACAAATAGTTGACCCATTCAAAAACGGGAATCAAACCCAAAAAGAAATATCTCGTTTCAATGAAATAGCTCGTTCACCAGGTCAAAATAGTGAACTAAATCCAAAATTGAACACCTCAATCGAGTAGCATGTTGTACAATATTATAGTACTCCATGAACATGTTGGAAGTCAAATTAATGAACTTGTTTGATATACGCATATATCCGTTCATGTGTGGATTGCAGACAACATGTTCTCCAATTTAAATATTTGAATGCAAATTTATATCGAAACATGGTTTATATCACTCTTTGATGCATAAAACGCGACCTCCCCCTCTCCCGGACTCCTGTTCTCTCTCTCTCTCCCTCGCCGACAATCTTCAATTATGTCGCACGCATCCAACACACAAACCTTGTTGGTCCCTCTCCATCTCTCTCCATCTCTTTGTGTGTGTGTGGGGGGGGTCTTTCTAGTTAGCATGCATATATACTCCATCTATAGGTATCTCTCGCACACTATGTATGATTCTCTAGTCCAAGCTAAATATCTTGGGTGCACTCAACGTACGCACACAAATTCCTTGGCTCGTTGCCCGTAACTCTCTCACGCACCACTCTGCCGCTTCGTAGCTCTTCCCTCTCTCTCTCAAACTCTCCATCTACTTGGGTCACACATACACATGCATATCTCACTCGTACTCGATAGACCCATCTAAAACTCTATCTCTCTCCCTCATTCTCTCTCCATCTCACATGCACACACAATCTCAGGCCTAGCCAAGTATGATGGTCTCTCACTCAATTGTAGGCACACGCAGTCCCCCATATATGTATATGACTAGCTAATCTTAGTCTCCATCACAAACATGTGCATGGTCTATCTCGATTTCTCTCGGGGCATCTTTCTATCACACATGCACCTCCCTCGATCTCCCACCCATATATTCCCCTCACGATCTCGAGGGGATATCTCTATCACAAACACACCCTCTCTCCCTCCCCATGTGTCAGTATTCTCCATGTGTCCCTCTCGACCTTTGTTCCTTGTTGGCTAGACCTCTATTGGACATGTGCTATAGGGGTGTCTCTCTCTGTTGCAAACAATCACGCACTAGCTATCTTCGTGTATCTCCTCACCTCGCTATTCTATCTCGGAGATGCATGCGTGATATGTTTGCATAAGATATGAAAACACACACTCTCTCTAATTTATCGTTTGTTGTCACTTTCTCTTTCACGCACATACTCTTTTTGCGCACCCACTCATTCTCCTTCACACGCACTTGATCTCTCCCGACTTAGGCACTCTCTTCAGTCCATAGCATATAGATTTATTGAGAAGTCAAACATCACAAAGTTTGACCATGTACATGGAGAAAAACATTTACATCTAGAACGACAAACATATACCATTAAATTCACCATGAGGTGTAGTTTCGTATGATGTATATTTGATATTGTAGATATAAATAACATTTGTGTAAACCTGATCAAAGTTTCCAAAGTTTGACTTCTAAAAAATTTACATGCACTGCATTATCGAGCGGATGGAATATCTCTTCCCCCCTCTCAGCTATCTGACGCACCACTCAGCCTTATCGGGGCTCCTCTATGTCTCTCAAACTTTATATCTCCCTGGTTCACACATACACATGTCTCGCTCGCGCTACATATAGACCCATACAACACTCTCCGCCCTTGTTCTCTCTCCATGTGACACGCACCCCCTAAGTACCATAATCCCTCAGTCCATCATAGGTGCACGCACTCCCCCCTAAGTATGATTATCTCTCACTAGCCATCAGGAACACACATATTGTCTCCTTCCATCCATATGTCTATCTTGATATTTGTCGGGGTATCTTATATCACGCACACACCTTGTCACTCGATCTCCCACCCATGTAGTCCCATCACGATCTCCAGGGGATCTCTCTATGATAAACATACACTCTCTCCTCTCCATATCTGCATTTTCTCCGTACATCTCTCTCAACATCTCTCCCTTTTTTGGCAGACCCCTCTTGTCCACGTGCTAGGGATCTTTCTCTCTCGGTTGCAAACAACCACAAACTATCTCATCACCTTGCTTCCATTGTCAAAGATGCATGTGTGATATGTTTGCATAGGACACACAGACTTTTTCTCTACTTTTATCATGTGTTGTCCATGTCTCTTTCACACACGCACACACACTTTTTTCACTCACTCTTTCTATTTCACTCCCTCCCTCTCTCTCCCTCTGTCTCTCTCTCTCTCTCTAGTTAGGGACTCTCTCACGTCCATAAGCATATGGATGTTTTGAAAAGTTAAACCTCAGAAAAGTTTGACCAGGTATATGTGGAGAAAAACATTTACATCTGGAACAATCATGAGATTCATCACAACATGTACTGACTTCATACTATCATTTATCTTTGGTATTATAGATATAAGTAATTTCTTTATAAACTTGGTCAAAGTTTCAAAAGTTTGACTTTTAAAAAAATGCTGGCACTACACTATCGAACGGAGGGAGTAGCTCTTTCTCTCTTTCTGATCTGCTATCTCTCACGGGCCTCCCCTCTCACTCGAACTCTCTATACCGATGGATTATATGATCACTCTGTCAGCGTATAGCTCCGTATATTGTTTAGTTGATCGGTCGACCAGTCCACATGCTGCCTTGTCAGCTCCTGTTCTCTATCTTCGTGTGCTGGCCCATGTGGCAGTGGGTGAAAATAAGTAAACTAGAGGCCCATCTGACACGCGGTGCAGTAAACAAAGTTGAAACCACTCGCACGCTAGCAAATTGAGGGCACATTGAGGACACACTTCTTTCGCATGAAGGACACACTCATGCACAATTTACCACTGCGTGGCGGCATGCACAGAAGGACGCACTCGCGCACACCCAGCAGGCCAGCACACGACACACACCAGCACACGTGTACACCGGCGTCGCCACTGGTTGAGATGGACGGTGAGGAAACCAATAAGCAGAGTTGGCTCGAGCCAAAACCGCATCCGGCAAGCCTGGATTTCATCAGCAGCCTCCCCTATGACATGCTGCTCGTCATCATCGGCCTCGTCCCCACCAAATCTGCCATGTGGACCGCCCTGCTTTCTCGGTGGTGGCGCCCCCTCTAGCGCCGCGTCCCCCTCAACCTCACCGTCGACAGCTGCCTCTGCGATGGGATTGCAAATGCATGGCTGCAGTCTCCAAGGTCCTTTCATCGCACCCTGGGCCAGCCAGACACTTTGACATCCGCATGTTCAGTACCAACTGCAAGGTCCTAGCCAAGTTCGACGAGTGGTTATTATCCCCCGCCCTAGATCAGCTCGAGGAGCTCAGTTTTGAAGCTGGACGATGTCGCTCTCTGCTGTTGTCCGTGCTCCGCCTCACGCCAACGCTACGCCATGCCAGCTTCAGCTACTGCTATCTTCCCCAGATTAATGCCGCGCCCACCCTTCTTCTCCCTCAACTCAAGCAGCTCGACCTCTTTGACGTTGTCATCTCAAAGAAGGCTATGGAGCACCTCCTCCGCAGCTGTACTGTGCTCGAGTACCTTCGTCTTAAGTAGATCCACGAGTTCATTAGCCTCCACATCGCCTCGACAAATATCCGATGGATTTATGTGTCTTGCTGGCCCCGCAACAAGACATCAATTGGGAAGAGATCACACCAGTTGTTCCATGTTATGGTCATTGAGAATGTGCCTTTCCTTGAGAGATTGTGTGTACCAGATCTAGAAGGACCAACAAAAATTAGGGTCATTGACGCGCCGAAATTGACATCGTTGGTTTACTCGTCTGCTATCATTTCCAAACTATTTATTGTATCTGTAATTGTTCAGGTACAACACTCATCTTCTTCTCCGTCTTCTTGAAATTCACGTTTTTAAATTTCTTCTTGATGTATTTATGACCATCTTCCAGAAAATGATTCCCACAAGCTTGACCCAGTTTATGTGCACAGTGAAGATCTTGGCAATAAAATCTATCGGCCCCAATCTGGATCAAGTTGTTGGATTCCTTACATTCTTTCTGTGCACGGAGAAGCTACTCATCAAGGTGAAACTTCTTTCCGATTAGTAAATGTAATCACCATGTAGCTCAATTTTTTCATAATTTTCCCAAATTACGATGACAAGTGTAGTGTTCAAAACTGCATCTACGTGCTGCACCAAAAGAAATGTTTTTAGTATTTTTTCTCACGTGACCACCTGCGTCATTTTTTTGTTGTACTACTATAGTAGCCTAGGCTAGTCAAAGTGGAAAGTAACTTAGACTAGTAACTCTATGGTTACCCTAAGAGCAAGTACTACCTCCGTCCTGGTTTACTCTTCCTATTTTGTAGTATCAAAATTTGACCATAAATTTAGCTGACAAAATGTTAATGCATGTCACTAAAAATTATATTGTTGGATTCGTATTTGAAAATAATTTCATATGGTATTGTTTTTGGTGACATGCATTGGCATTTTCTTAGGTAAATCTATGGTCAAAATTTTAAACTAAATATGAGGTAGTACAAAAGTGGGCTATAATGGCCCTCCACTATGTAGGCCAAAACACGTGCCAAATTCACTTGTGATGCATTTGGCATCGATGCCCCTCCATTGCTCACCTTGTGCCCCAATCTGGATCACCTACTTTGCTCCGGTGCCAAATTAACTCACGCAATGAAAAAACACTTGCGTGGGAGAGAGAGAGATAGAGAGAGAGAGAGAGGACTGAGGCAATAAAAACACTTGTTTGGGAGAGTGAGAGGCTGGTGTAGTTGGTTTGATTGATTTGTTTATACATGTGGGTCTTTGTGCACAGCGGTGCCAACTCTCTCACATCGCGAAAGCGGTGCCAAAATCTTTTGATTTGACATCGATGCATATTATGTGGCATACTTTTGAGAAATATGGCATCGGCCACGTAGTGGAAGGCAACAAATTCCCAAGCTCTTCACGTGCTCCTAGATAAATGAGAGGAAAGAGAAAGAGAGAGAGAGAGAGAGAGAGAGAGAGAGATAGAGATAGATAGATAGAGAGAGAGAGAGAAAGAGTGAAAAAATATCACTAGCCAGCAAACCCTATCGTATGAGCGAATGATATTGGCACCTCTTGATGACACGGCAATCTTATACAGCCAGCTGCTCTAATATTTTCTCTTCTTTTGCAGATAAAAAAAGAACCGAGAGTGAAAAATGTGATGCATTATAACAATCTCATCGAATGCCTTGATCTCCATCTTACATAAGTTGATTTGATCGACTACCGAGGCAGCACATCTGAGATTAAATTCGCCAGGTTCTCTATTCTGGAGGCAAGTGTGCTCAAGGTTATGAGGTTTGGCGTTCTCTAGTGCAAAAATGAATGGCGTGCTGATCACCGCAAGTGTCTAAGCCTAAATGAAAAAGTCTCCGCAGAAGCTGAATTTGTTTTTGAAATATCAAGTGGCCAGAGACTCGAAAATTTATTTGCCCATTAGTGACATGTCAGGGCAGTGGATTTTAGTTTGTATGATAATGATGCATCCACCTAAAGTAACAAAAGTTCTTACGTATACTTCATAGTAATTCCCTCTTCGTAGGTGCAGCATTACTCCTATCATTTGTAATATTAGTTTGAAACTTGTAATATTGCCATGTCCTATTCCTGCGTTTTCAAAATCCTGCGAATCAAAGAGGTCCTGAGTTGGTGATGATGTTGTGCCTGCCATCTTTCACAAATAGCCGTCGGATCTAGATCTGACGCATACAAACCAAACTTCTCCAATCTTGGACAAAGATGCCCGCACTTGTTCCCTATTTACAAACAACTCCTTGTATCTCACAATCAGCCTTATCTCCTCCCCACCACATCTAGAAGGCCATGGAAAAATCTGGCGTGATGGCCGCTGCCGGCGCCATCCACCCCAATCTTGGTGTTCCGTGCAATGCACGGGCATGTACGCACAGAAAATTATGTCAAACACGGCTAGTTGTAAGCAGGCTAGCTCTACAACAATGATGATAGTGATTGCAGACAGTGAGGCTGATTATGGTATGCCAAACACGGTGCCTATACTCAGGTGTCATCTCCAGCACAGGGTCTTGTCACTTCATTGTGAGGAGAAGCACGTAATAATTTGACCAACGGGTAGTATAGTGCTACTACATTGGTATTACTACTGCTAGTACTAGCACCACCGTCTGGATTTAGTAGTACTACCACGTCCATATGGATTTAGTATTTGACTAGCAATATCTAGTAATGCATGTCACAAAAAATGTACTACTCCCTCTGTAAATAAATACATGGTGTATTGTTTTATTCCTATCGGTGAGAGAACTTAATGTCTTTTTTGCTAATTAATAGGATTACATGCAATGAACTAACCACTGCATGTCATGTTTGGTAGTCTCAAGTCATTGAAAGCATGCATGTCCCACATCTCTCATTAGTTGATATGTCATGAAATAAGAAACAAGGAGGGAGTTAATGTACCGTGCCTAAGTGTTTTGGGATTATTTGATTTTCGTAAGGTGACTTACACAACATTTTTGGTTACATGCATTAAAATTTTATTAGTTAAATCAAAGGTCAAAACTTGGCGGAAAATGCAAAGGGGACCAATAAACCAGTAAACATCAAAGTTCCCTTGTTTGGCCCCAACTAGGGGTCCGGTGAGATGTCTATACTGCACCGGCATGGAGGGGGACGCAACTTCATTGACTTACTGCACTTGCCTTTGGGTGTATGACACGTGGGCCCAATGGGTGGCTGGCCCACCTGTCATACAGCCAAAGGCAGGTGTAGTAGAGGGCCGAGGAGTAGATAGCCAACACACACGTGAATTCAACGCAGTCTGCACTTATCAAATGAAGGCTCCCCGCCAGTCCAATCTACGAAATCCTACGCACCTACGTACCCTAACCAAGGGCAATAGTGATCACTCTAATCGCAAGATCAGTTGACTAGAAGCTGGACCCATGGAGGCGATGAGCGCGAGCGTCAGCCGGCTTTTCCAGATGGTCCACGACGCCGGCATGCAGCCCGGCACCGAGGAACATCTCCAGGTAGTGCCTGAGGCCGCCAGGGCGAGGGGCCGCTTGGACGTCAGCTTCGTCTCCTTGTCCGACGAGGTCCTCGTCGGCTTCCTCGACAAGTTCACTGTCGGTGTCAAAACCGGTGGATCTCGGGTAGGGGGTCCCGAACTGTGCGTCTAGGCGGATGGTAACAGGAGACGAGGGACATGATGTTTTTACCCAGGTTCGGGCCCTCTTGATGGAGGTAAAACCCTACGTCATGCTTGATTAATATTGATGATGTGGGTTACAAGAGTAGATCTACCACGAGATCAAGGAGGCTAAACCCTAGAAGCTAGCCTATGGTATGATTGTTGTTCGTCCTATGGACTAAAGCCATCTGGTTTATATAGACGCCGGAGAGGGCTAGGGATACATAGAGTCGGTTACAATGGTAGGAGATCTGCATATCCGTATCGCCAAGCTTGCCTTCCACGCCAAGGAAAGTCCCATCCGGACACGGGACGAAGTCTTCAATCTTATATCTTCATAGTCTTGGAGTCCGGCCGATGATGGTTGTTCGGCTATCCGGAGACCCCTAGTCCGGGACTCCCTTAGTAGCCCCTGAACCAGGCTTCAATGACGACGAGTCCGGCGCGCATATTGTCTTCGGCATTGCAAGGCGGGTTCCTCCTCCGAATAATTTATAGAAGATTGTGAACACCAGGATAGTGTCCGGCTCTGCAAAAATAAATTCCACATACCATCGTAGAGAGAATAATATTACACAAGATCAATCTGCTGACGTATTCTGTGGCGTAATGTCACACCACTTCCAAGCCTTTACTCGAATTGTTTCTATTGTTCCACCTCAGCGCGTTTCGCGAGGCGGTTTCCTTGGCACGTCCGTCGAAGCAGAGATCGTGTTCCCCTTATTCTGGGATTCCCATTAATACGGACATGCGTAACCCAACCGCGCCCGTTGCCACGCCCCCTCCATCGTAGGCGGGTTCCAAACGGTCACGGGGACGGCTCTTGGTATTCTTCCTCTTTATAATGAGACCAAGGCCCGTTCTTTTTATTCAATCCTCTATCGAATCCGCCCCTCTCCCTGAGTTCCAACACCCAGGGCTCCGAATTCAGGTACCTTCAATCCTCAACAATGTCCGGTCCTGATCTACGAGGCCGTTGGATGCCCTCCTCCGTCACGGAGGAGGACGTGCTAAAGCTGAGAGATGCCAGGTATTTAGCCTACGAGATTTCGCATAGGCTGCCTGCCCGAGGGCAAGTTATCCCAACTCCCGAGCCTAGCGAGATCGTCGTGTTCACGTCTCACTTCCGTCGGGGTTTAGGCTTCCCGACGGATCCCTTCATGAGGGGGCTCATGTTTTACTATGGCCTGGAATTCCACGACCTGGCTCCGGAGTTCATCCTCCATATCTCATCAGTCATTGTCGTTTGTGAAGCCTTCCTCCGCACTACCCCTCACTTCGGCTTATGGCTCAAAACCTTCAACGTGGAGCCGAAGATGATCGAGGGGCGTCAGGCAGAGTGCGGCGGGGCGGTTATAAGCAAGAGGGCTGAAGCTCCATGGCCCAAGGGCTCTTTCCAAGAGGAGCTCGGCTTGTGGCAACAGGAGTGGTTTTATATCACCGCTCCCCGGGGCAGCAGGCAGAAACCGCCGCCCGTCTTTCGCTCGGGCCCTCCACAGCAGGTGACGTCATGGGTCAACAAGGGGCGTGACTGGGGGCCGCCCAAAGACATCCCCCTGTTGCAGGACCGGATTCAAGGCCTCCAAGAAAGGGAGATCAATCTGGTCGCAGTGGTGCAGGTCATGTTGATCCGGCGCCTACTGCCCTGCAAACGTCGCCCCCTCCGCCTGTTGGAATTTAATCCGGAGGGGCCGCGAGCTCTTCAACACTTCATGGGTTTGACTCCCATGGAGATGTATAAATTGTTCTTCGGATCGCAAGAGACGCATCCGGAATTGACCGAGGACGCTGGCCTAAGCTGCAATCGCCCGGATACTCAAGTAAGTAGCCCTGTGTCCGGACACACCATCCATTTATTTATCATGAGCTTGCCTTTTAACCAGCTATCCCTGGACAGGAGTGGATAGCGCAAGCAAAACTGATACGGTGTCCGACCCCCCTCCCTGAGACCACGCAGGATCCCGTGTTAATCAAAATGTTGGAGGTTGCACCTTCGAATGAGGGCGAAGGGGGGCATGGGGAAACTGTCACCTCTGCCAAGGAGGCGTTTAGTAAGGGAGGAATCGAGAGTCCCTCCTTCCAGGGGAGAAGAGGAACGCTTCCGAAGACCCGGAGGCCAAGGCCTCAAAGCGGGGAAAGAAATCTGTACTGGACGGTCCTGCGCCAGAAAGCACTCCGGCCGTACTGTCTCCTCGGAGGAATCAGCCCTCTAACGAGCTGTAAGTGAAAAGGGGAATTTTATAATTATCAGACACCCCTGCTTAATGTCTAAAGGTAACGAAGTTTTTACCTTGTAGTTCGGATCCCAGCCCATCTCAGCACAGCTCATCTTCGGGAGACCTTCGTCCGGAGATGATGGAAAGCGAAACGCCTTCATCTGCCGCCCCATCATGCGGGGCGGACGACCCTGAGGTGTCGTCGCGGAGGGTCTCCCCGAATCCGGCGGGACCGGAGAGTTCGGAGCCCATTGGAGTACGGTCGGTGGAGCTGCAGGATTTGCTTAAGAGGGCGTCCATGTCAGAAGATCACCGCACATTAATGGGTGATGTGATTGAGAGGATCTCGTCCGCTGAAACCGGGTTGTATGAGGCCGTCGGAAGTTTACTGACGGGATTTGAGGTACGCAAAAAATGACATACCTGTTGACAGTTTTGCACATGAAGTGCGCCCTGTATAGATAGTAGCCCCCGAGACTTGGTATGCTGTCGAAAACGACATCGTGCCTAGGATCGTAATCTCGGTTATTAACTGTCGCCTTTCCCATGCAGGTGGCGAAACGTTCGCTGGCCAACCGTACTGATGAATTTGCCGAGCTGAAGAAGCAACTCGACGCTGCAGATGCGGACATCTCGCTGGTCAATAGATGACTTGATGAGTCACAAGGTATGTGGTTGCCCCGCGGTTGGTTAGTAAGGGAGATGACGCCCATTCCTTACAAATTGTATGCTCAGATGCAGATGGTGCTGCTGCTGTAGAGGACCTTCGAGCAGAACTTGCTCGGGCCAAGGAGCAAGCCAGAAAAAGCGAGGCGGCTGCCTTGAAGGCAGCAGAAGGGCTAGAAGCCGAGAAGGCTGCTCACTGCCGAAGCAGGGAGGAGATGGCTCGAATGGCCATGAAATTAAGAGTTGCTACCGACCGCCTGGAAGTTCTTGAAGGAGAACGCCGAGCGAAGCGAGAGGACCTGAAGAAGGCCGATGCCGAGGCCAAGGATGCCCGTAGTGCGATGCGGGCTATGAAGGAGGAACTGCGTCAGGTCGGAGACATTGTGGCTGGAAAGCCCTTTATGCTGCGTAGGAAGTTCACAGATCCGAAGTATGCTTAGCTGGGCCGATTGTACGGTGCGGAGGATCCTTATCTGGACTTGGCGGTGAGTGCGGCTGACGCAGTCGTGCACTTTCGAAGCCAGGAGGATCATGAAATGGAAGAGCTTTTCTGGTCTCAATTCCATAGTCCGGAGTGTCCACTTCTGTTGAGTGATCGGCTGGTTGAGTGGGCGGAGCTGAATAGGTTGTCCGAACTGGCCATGACGGATGTGGTAACTCATTTGTGGCCGAAAAGGCCCAAGCCAAAGAGTTATTTTGGCTTGTTGCAGCAATTCCTTGGGGCAGTGCCGCATATTAAGGCGATGAAGCGGTCGGCATGCATAGAAGGTGTGCGGATGGCTCTCACCCGTGGTAAAACATACTGGGCGGAGATGGATGCCACCGCTGTTGCATCCCGGGGTTCGGACAAAAGCCGATTCCCCACCGAGCATTACTTTGAGGAAGTCCTGTAGGGCGCTCGTATAATAGAGTCGCAGTGCTCGAAAGATGTTATGTTTGAATGACATGTATGATTTCTAAGATCATGTTTATAATGCAATGACTTTTTATACTTGTGTGTTCAAGTATTGAACTATCTCCTGTGCGGCCGTATATGTATGTATAATCTGAAAGATGGCAGTCTTTGGCTTCAGCCATGTGCTGGAGTGTTTGCAAAAAGAAAAACGCTTTTTCACACTTAATCCAACGTCTTGGTCCTTTTAAGGAGGTAATAGCATAGCAAACTAGGCAACCGGACTATAATGCTTTATCACTTTCACTTTGCCATAGGAGCTCGAATGTGGGGCTACTATATAGCCCCTGATGGCACCGCGCTTCTCCGAACTTGGGGCGAGTATGTGCCTGACCGGGAAGCGGTCCTTCATCAAAGCGGAGGAATTCTAAACATTCCAATGGTCGATCGAGTGGTTGACCAGTCTCTCGCTATATCATGACAGTCAGTTTTCGGCTTTCTCTACTGAGGTGCTCTCCCGGCCGAACCGGGGCACAATCGCAGTAGTTCTCCTGGTGCCGCGTTAGCTGATGATACGGAACGTAAGGCAGCAAAACACAGGAGCCGGGCAAACCCAACATTTGACCAAAGACATGATTCAGAGCTGATGCATATAAGGCCTAACTTGAGACGCCAAACACTCCCTGAGGTGTTCGGTCTTTATGATATCGGGCAGAATAAACGCCCTAAGCCCCTAGTGTCCAGGTACAGGCGAGAACTTCTGACGCGGACGATGCCAAAACGCCAGCCTCCTCCACGGCTCTGGTAAGAAACCGGGGGATGTTTATCAACAAGAGACAGTGAGAAAGGTTTACGCAGGGTCTTAATCTGAAAAGAATCCTTGCAACGGGTCCCTACTGCACGTCTGCGCCTGTGTCTCCGTTGTGCTGTATCTTGGACGGGTGTGGCACGTGCTTCATCCGTAAAAGAGAAGGACTTAGTTTCCAAGAAATATCATGCAAAAAGTGTATCAAAATAAAGTATAGTTTGGAAAGATGAAGAAAGTGGAGCTTTATTAGCTTTCATCATTTATGCGCGCGCCCCCCTAAAAAAAGGGGTATGCGGCTGGGAAGCCCCTTGTTAAGTTACGCCGGACTCGTCTAACCACGTCCGAGGTCTAAATGACCTTTTTTTAGGGGCTTTGACTTGCAAGGTCGGAATAATGTGTGGCTGTCTAGGCAGCCGCACATTCTCCATGGTCTAGAGACACCTGGAGTCTTAAGAATATGCCACGTGGACCGGGCATTTTTAAGCGTAAGAGACGCGTAATGTGGTATTGCATTAAAGCGGGCGAAAGTTGCACGCCCCAGTAGTGCTTAAGGGGTCTGCTAAATGGGGTGATGGAGGGTGAGCTTTTCGCGACGGAGGTTGTCGGATGAACCGAACACGACCCCTAGTGGTACAGAGCCTGTAAAATTGGCTAAAAAGGCCTGGCGTCACTCCTTTGAAGGAAGTGCTTGCTATAGCGAATTTTGGTGGGTTCTATCCCCAGTATGCGGACGGTGTCCTGGTATAGCAGGGGCCTTGCTGCGTGTTATCATGTGAAGTGAGTTCACTGTTTTGACTTCTAATGGGAAAGTCTTTTGGTTTCCGGAGCGCTGCTTTTGGGTTTCGTCACTTTCACTTGGTGTATTGAGCCCTTTGTGTTCGGCGTTAAGTCGGCCGGACTTCTTGAAGACCCAACAATCTCTGTGGGTATGGTTTGCAGGCCTCCCGGAGGTACCGTGTATTAGACACAGTCTATCCAGAATCTTGTTGATGTTGGATAGCTCGTCACTGTTATCCTTTAAGGGCAGTGTTTTGTTGTTCGGCCGAGAGCTTTTGAATCCGGCGTTGACCTCCGTACTATTTGGGCCATTCTCCTTGTTCCGGCGCTGATCTTTTTTGCATCGTGATTTCCCATTTCCATCCCTGATTTCGGATGTACTCGGGTCGCTGGTGCTGCATCTAGCCAACCAGTTGTCTTCCCCCGCGCAAAAGCTGGTCATGAGACTTGTTAGTGCGGCCATTGTTCTTCGTTTTTCCTGGCCGAGGTGTCTGGCGAGCCATTCGTCTCGGACGTTGTGTTTGAAGGCTGCTAAGGCTTCAGCGTCCGGACAGTCGACTATTTGGTTCTTTTTAGTGAGGAACCTGTTCCAGAATTTGCGTGCTGATTCTCCGGGCTGTTGAGTTATGTGACTTAAATCATCTGCATCCGGAGGCCGGACATAAGTCCCCTGAAAATTTGCTCGAAATGCATCCTCAAGCTCTTCCCAACTCCCAATCGTATTTTCTGGGAGGCTTTTTAAGCCAATGCCGGGCCGGCCCTTTGAGCTTGAGGGGAAGGTATTTTATGGCATGGAGATCGTCTCCTCTTGCCATGTGTATGTGTAGGATATAATCCTCAATCCAGACTCCGGGGTCTGTTGTTCCGTCGTATGCCTCTATGTTTATGGGTTTAAATCCCGCTGGAAATCCATGATCCAGTACCTCGTCGGTAAAACATAGTGGGTGTGCGGCGCCCGTGTATTTGGGTGTGCCGTTGTCTTCAAATGCTCGGCTGGTTGTGTTACTTCCTGGCGTCTTCTTTTTTGGCCCTTAGATAGACCTGGCTGGGTTATCCTTTTTCTGAAGATCTTTATGCTGATCATGTGCCGGCTTGTGTGTGGCACCCGTGTTGCTCTTGGCCTGTCATCTGGTCATCTATCCGGCCAGGCGGCCCCTTTCTTTTTTGACTGCGGGGGCTCGAAGGCCTCCTCGTCAAATTCGGGCAACAGCTTGCGCTTCGGGTAGCTCTTTGTCTGGTGACTAGTGCCATATTTATCTGCGGTGTTGAGTACTTTGCTCCATCTCATTCTGAGTGTGTCTTCCGCTGTTTTGAGCTTCCGCTTTTGCTTCTTCAAACTTCTTGCAGTGGCGACGAGCCTGTTATGGAGATTCATATGCTCTGGTGATGTGAGATCATCTTCGCCGGGGATGGGTTGCTTGTCCGGTTCATGTCCGGTTGGCTGCTTGTTGACGTGTGCGTCATCCATTGCTTCGCCCTGCTCTAGGGCCGGGTCCATATGGGTACCGATTTTGTCGATGCCGGTCTCGGGCGGCGCTTGCGTTGCCGCTTTGTTTGTCTGTTGGGGGAGTTGTCCTTTGCCACGTCCCGCTTTTCCTCATTGTTGCTTCCTTTTGGTGTGTCCACCATGCATACGTTGTGGGATGGGGTGGCTTTCCTGCGCCCATTAGGCGCTGGTTCTTGGTCGTCCCTAGCATCGTCGTCCATACCGTCGATGTCCTCGGAGTCGTAGTCTAGCATGTCAGTTAAATCGTCGACAACGGCTACCAAGTGGGCGGTGTGTGGGCTTTGAATTTCTTCGTCGTCCGCATCCCAGCCGTCCTGACCACAATCTGGCCAGGTCTCTCCTGATAACGAGAGGTATTTTAGCGAACTCAAGGTGTCGCCGAAAGGTGAGTGTTGAGAGACATCCGCTGCGGTGAACTCCATGATCGGCGCCCAGTCGGATTCGATCGGGGCGGGCGCGGGAGGTTCGGAGTCCGGCACCTTGGAGTCACGAGCTTTATGAGGGACGAAGTCAGTGTTCGGCTCTATCACCGTAGAGGTTGCAGCCCTCGAGGCGGTGTCTAGGCATCCATCCTCGATCTGCGGAGCTGGCTCCGAATTGAAAATTGGAGTGGTTTCGAGTGCGGCCTCCAGGGTACTGTCCGGCGACAGAGCTAAATCATGCCCATCGTGACAGTACGGCACGCTCGGCTGTGGCTCGAATCCGTCGAGGATCAAGTCCCCGCGGATGTCAGCCGTGAAGTTCAAACTTCCAAATCTGACCTGACGGCCAGGGGCATGGCCTTCGATCTGCTCCAGCTCGCCAAGCGAGTTGGCCCGCAGTGCGAAGCCACCGAATACGAAGATCTGTCTGGGGAGGAAGGCCTCACCCTGGACTGCATCATCGTTGATGATCGAAGAAGCCATCGAGCCTATCGGTGACGACACAGAGGAACTCTCAATGAAAGCACCAATGTCGGTGTCAAAACCGGCGGATCTCGGGTAGGGGGTCCCGAACTGTGCGTCTAGGCGGATGGTAACAGGAGACGAGGGACACGATGTTTTTACCCAGGTTCGGGCCCTCTTGATGGAGGTAAAACCCTACGTCCTGCTTGATTAATATTGATGATGTGGGTTACAAGAGTAGATCTACCATGAGATCAAGGAGGCTAAACCCTAGAAGCTAGCCTATGGTATGATTGTTGTTCGTCCTATGGACTAAAGCCATCCGGTTTATATAGACACCGGAGAGGGCTAGGGTTACACAGAGTCGGTTACAATGGTAGGAGATCTACATATCCGTATCGCCAAGCTTGCCTTCCACACCAAGGAAAGTCCCATCCGGACACGGGACGAAGTCTTCAATCTTGTATCTTCATAGTCTTGGAGTCCGGCCGATGATGGTAGTTCGGCTATCCGGACACCCCCTAGTCCGGGACTCCCTCATTCACCATCGTCAAGAAGCTCGCAGACGACCTTGACGTACGACTCCAGCCCATGTGCCCAGGCTCTGTTATGCCCGCCACCCTCAACGGCCTCTATGGTGACAACCTATTTGACGCACTGGTCGCCCTGCGACTGCCCGCCATTGCGCCGGAGAATGTCCACCTCGAGGTCGCGCTCACCGCGCAGTGCCTGGCACAGCAAGACACCACCAACATAATCACCCACGTCTACGCGCAAATCATCCACAAGGACTACTACATGCAAGAGGAGGACGATAGGACGCTGGCCTTCTTGGATCACAGGGCAACCTTGGACGACATTGTTCAAAAGCATGTTGAGCTCGCCGCTAATGAAACTGCTCCTCACACGTCGGTTGGTGACTCGGCACACTAGGGCGTGAGGATGTCATTGATGGATCCTTATGTATCTTTATCTTTCCATCAAATCCATGTTGTAGTATATGGTACTACTAGTAATTATCTTACCTTTTTCATCAACTTCATAATTTTTGTACGTACTCCATGCATGAACCGCGCCAGAACCAAACTTCTCATTACTCTAGGGAAAATCAGTATTTCTATCTATCGGTCGCGCCATGGAGCAGAACCAAATTTTACAAGTTACAAGTTCAAAAGGAAAGGACAGTCGTATTCGCGTCGCACCCCCACATGGTTGGTCCAGCACGCCTCTGAAGGGGGAATGTGTGTTGTGTTGCATTTTCACTTACAAGTGGGGCCGCAGTTGAGCAAACCGACTATGAGCAAACCCCTACCACGCCCACCGTGTGATGGCTAAGAAAACAGGAGGGAGAAGAGATGGCTATAGCATGGACTCCAAGAAAATTGGTGTCAGATGGGACTCGTGTGGGTGGCATGTGCCGTACTGCTGGATGTGAATGCTAGTTATGGTCCATGCCACCGCACTATCTCGAGGTGTTGGTTACGTAGAATAAATTTCCTGTAGTCCGTTCTCAACCCTCCTCTATCTCTCTTCTCAGCCATCCAGCATACGCTCGGAGCCCATTGTCTGTTTGCTCATATGCGGTCCCACATGTCAGTGAAAACGCAAGAGGACCCACTGAACCTGCACATCTTTCACCTCGATGTGTTGGTGATGAAAAACAAATCCAATAAAGATCATCGGTGGCCGCTTTTCGAGTTACTCAAGAGTATTAAGATTCTATTTACATTTTAACCCATGATGCACATCACGTGGCTTCAACTACCACTCCATTTTCTTGCATGACCCGACCTGGATGCTAGATGTCCCACGTGTTGGCAAAAGGAGGAAGAACTCGACCAAATCTTCGGTTGTTCTCTCGGATTAGACTAGTTGTGCTAACTTAAAATTTTATTGAGTAGAACGGATGCAAGTTTTGGTATTGGGAAGAAGAGTACATTGATATATTAATAGAGCGCAATTTAGTAGATGTTCTAGCACTTTTAGCTAGCATAGAGGCTAGAGATGTGACTAGTGCACTTGTTGATAGAATAGAGGCTATACATGAGACTAGATGCGAGGAAGCAATGACTACTTCTTTACACTCGAACAAAAAAGAAGCACACAAGTTCGAGCTTCCGCAGATCAACAACGAATGCATCGAGAAGGCATTAATCCAACTTACAGGAGCAGTTATGGAAGTTGGATATCTTCTAAAATGTATTCTTGTGTTTCTTGTTTCTTTGGTCTTGCTTTTCTACTCAAATTTTGGTGATGTATTTCCATGTACCAAAAATCAGTTATGAAAAAAAGATATGTGTTTGCAAAGAAAAATGTAGGCGGATGGGATGCGTCCGCGTGTTGGGCGCATGGCCACCGCATCCGAGAAATGGCCTGGACACGACCCCGTTTCCCAACCCAAACGAAGAGAATCCGGGAAAAACGGAGGTCTATTTGGGGTCGAGCGTTGGAGTTGGCCTTACAAGTGGGGCCGTAGTTGAGGAAACCGACTATCGGAAAATCCCCACCTCGCCCGCCCCGCGATGGCTGAGTTAGAGAAACAACGAGGTTGAAGAGCACAGACTCCAAGAAATATGGTGTCAGATGGAAGTCGTGCTGGTGGCGTGTGTCGTACTCCTAGACGTGAATGCTTGTTCTGGCCCATGCCACCCTACTATATAATATCGAGGATTCGAGATGCCGGTTACATACAGCGAACAAATTAACATATGGCCCACCTCACACTGTGGCCAAATTTCCTGGAGTGTGTGCTAGGTTAAAAAGTGTTCTTTGTGAGGGTGGGTGGCTGGTCTCAAG
This sequence comes from Triticum dicoccoides, assembly GCF_002162155.2. Taxonomy (NCBI): domain Eukaryota; kingdom Viridiplantae; phylum Streptophyta; class Magnoliopsida; order Poales; family Poaceae; genus Triticum; species Triticum dicoccoides. The sequence continues at coordinate 631,504,512 of NC_041383.1, forward strand.
TTTAGAACTTGTTGTATTACGTATACGTAGACGTAGAGATAGTATAATAGTTTTTGAAAGTTTGAACCCCAAACATCAGAATGCAATTTCCACTGGACTCATCCGAGGACCTAGGATGATGGGATTCGTAGCTACAGTAAAAACACCCACCCGACGCACGAATCATGTGAAGCTAGTACAAATAGTAGTACTATTGTTGATTGGCCTGATCCGATAACCTATTGCAATGCACGTACAATTATGTATTTGGAAAATATTTTTTTGCCTCGTCGCAGAACCCACTCAGAGAAGTGACTCGAAAGCCATTCATAAATTTAGTTAGTTTATCACATGCATATCATTTTATTACAGACAACAGGTCATCAATCCACAACGACAACCAGGATACATTATAAATACTAAAGTTCTTTATCACACACCAAATAACAAGCAGTGAAATGAACTTCAGCTCAACTACTCTTCAGCCTTGGAAACGCTTGCTTTGAACAAGAAGTGATTCTCTGGGAAGGGCAAACTACTATCAATCTCGATACCAACGCAGGACTGATCATCCGGGATGAAGCGGCCTATGTCAGGACGCATATTCTGAAGGCCACGGTAGGGAAGCAGAGCAATGTTCGACGTATAGATACAGTTGCTTATCATAAATGGTAGTAACGTTGTGTCAACATGAGCTGGATCGACTTTCACCATCATTGGATAGTTTTGTCCAACGAAGAGCAAGTTTCCTTCAAGACTATCAATACTGAACCAGTGAGAAGGTGTTCGCGCTAGCACACTAGTATCCATCCTGAATACCCTGCAACGGATGTTGGAATAGGTCCGGAGAGTGCGACCATGCGAGACAACACCTGCTTCCTTAGTATCATCAGTAGTGCCCTATACATAGACAAGAAGAGGTGATCCATCCGAATAACTTGCCAGGCGCCACTAAGTATATGGTTCATGCTTGTCCTCATGCTCGTGATCATCAGCATCGTCATCTCCCCCTTGGTTATAAATTAGTTGGTAACACAAGAAGGTTAATTAGTAAACGGAAACTAGCTAACCCACATGCATGTGGATGAAACAATTATAATTATGGTGGAAGACAAACATACGGAAAGCATAAGGATCCCATGCAAAAATAGTGCCACGAGTGGTGGCAGCAAACACAAGACCCTTGTATTGAATTGCATCACAGTACTCATCCATTTACAGAAATTGATTTTTGAGAAATTTCCATCGAGGCGTGGAAGTAAGGATGGCAACAAGCTTGTCAAAGATAGCAACAAGTTCATAGTTCGTGTAATCCCAAGAGCGGTTGGGAACTCAACAAATTGCTATCTTCCGTAGATGACAGTCACCATGATCTTATTTGAATGTGCGTAGAATACCGGTGTGCTCAACCTTTGGGAAGTCTGTGATTTTTGGAAGTGGAACCCGGTGACGGGTGTACACATTCACAAGTTCCCACTCACAGTTGGACCCAATATAAACAACCCAATGTCCATTTGCGCCTGCCCAAGCCTTACCCTCAAGTGTTGGAATCTTAACATCACAAGTATCATTATCAAGCGGCATCAACTTGCACAAGGCGAGGCCTCCGTCGTTCGCGCACCGGTCAGCAGGGTCACGACAAAGAAGACACGGGAGATCAAACCGCTCCTGGACCCTTGGGTTCCTTGTAATGATGTTATTAGTTGAGTCGAGAATGGTCTTGAACGAATCTGCCATGCTAGCCGAGGTGATGACGTCGCACCGATCAATTTGTACCTCCACCACGTCGTCTTTCAGATCGGGGCAAGAATAATGGGGTTGTTTCCTGCATGTTCCCTCCATGGAGAAGATGATCGAACAATGGCAGAAGGAAGGATGAAGGCAAATGGAGGAGGGAGGAAGTGCATGCAGTTCCAAATCGAGAGGGAAAGGCAAAGAGTCGATGGACGGTTGCCACGACACACGAAGAGGCGCCCCGGCCTACACAGACGTACGTTCGGAAATTGTACAAAAGGACTCGCCGTCATCTCATTGACATGTTGGAATGGGACCACCTGTCAACGAAACATGGTGTGTAATTTCTCGTGCAAAATTTGATCTAGCTGCATTGGCCCGAGGTGCCGCATTAGTTATCGACCTTTATTTTTTTAACATACAATCTGAGTGGATAGCTCCTGTGGTCATCACATGTGAGCGGATATATAGGTGGGCTAGGTGGGCAGGCGGCAACAATCTGAGTGCTAAAAGAGTTGATCCAATGCTTGGTTTTGTTTGCATTTTCCAACTATGACCATTGGATAGAGTGAATCAATGGCTTCCGTTCAAATTTATTCTCATATTATAGAATGGTATAGGAACATGGAGAGATTTGGTTGATTTTATATCGCTGAATAATATAAAATATTATGAGTGCAGACGCTCCACCGCGAGGTTTGTTGCTCCTTCTCGGTCATCGGGAATCTATATTCTTCCACTCTTTCATTTAAGACATGAGCTTTGTTCATCCTTTTACCGACACGCAGGACATCTAGCATCAAGGTGGACATGTCATGCAAGAAAATGGAGATATGTAGTGCGTAAGTGAGTCATGCACTTCGCTGGCACCTAGTACTACACAATATTTTTTTCTCCTCGATGGCATGTGAATAGTGCACATACTCAATGACAGAGCATGGGATGGTAACGATGGACATGGTCGGCTATAGGATCGAAAGTATGTCTAGAGGGGGGGTGATTAGACTACTTGACCAAATAAAAACTTAGCCTTTTCCCAATTTTAGTTCTTGGCAGTTTTTAGCAACTTAGCACAAGTCAAGCAATCACAATACATTTCAAACAAGCATGCAATGAGTGTATGAGCAGCGTAAAGTAAATCATGCAACTTGCAAGAATGTAAAGGGATGGGATTGGAGTATGCAAACGCAATTGTAGACACAAATGTTTTTGGCATGGTTCTGATAGGTGGTGCTATCATACATCCACGTTGATGGAGACTTCAACCCACGAAGGGTAACGGCTACGCGAGTCCATGGAGGGATCCACCCACGAAGGGTCCACGATGAAGCAACCTTGCCTATCCCACCATGGCCATCTCCCACGAAGGACTTGCCTCACTAGGGTAGATCTTCACAAAGTAGGCGATCTCCTTGCCCTTACAAACTACTTAGTTCAACTTCACAATCTTGTCAGAGGCTCCCAAGTGACACCTAACCAATCTAGGAGACACCACTCTCCAAAAGGTAATAGATGGTGTGTTGATGATGAACTCCTTGCTCTTGTGCTTGAAATGATAGTCTCCCAAACACTCAACTCTCTCTCATAGGATTGGATTTGGTGGAAAGATGATTTGAGTGGAAAGCAACTTGGGGAAGGCTAGAGATCAAGATTCATATGGTAGGAATGGAATATCTTGGTCTCAACACATGAGTAGGTGGCTCTCTCTCAGAACATGAGTAGTGGAAGTGTAGGCACGTTCTGATGGCTTCCCTCACGAATGAGGAGAGAGTGGAGGGGTATATATAGCCTCCACACAAAATCTAACCATTACACACAATTCACCAACCTTGGTGGGACCGAATCAGAAAACTCGGTCGAACCAATTTAGTTCATAATGTGACCGTTAGGCATTTCGGTGGGACCGACATGTCAACTCGGTGTGACCGATATCATTAGGGTTAGGGAATAATGTAATCTCGGTTTGACCAATTACACAAACTCGGTGGGTCCGACTTTGGTAATAAGCTAATCCAGAGAGTTGGTCAGGCAAGCTCGGTGGCACCGATTCGCTCGTCTCGGCGGGACCGAAGCGTTATGAGAAGGAAACGGAGAGTTTGCATTGCAGACTCGGTGGGGCCGATAGCTCATCTCGGTTTGACTGAAATGTTAGGAAGGGAAACAGAGAGTTTGCAATCCCATCTCGGTGAGACCGAGATCCCTATCGGTTGGGCCGAAGTGACTAGGGTTTCTGGTAGTGGCTATGTCAAATAAACTCGGTGGCACTGGATGGATCAAATCGGTGGGGCCGAGTTTGAATTTTGGTTTGGGACATATGTGGATATGAGAAAGTGGTTGAGGGCTTTGGAGCATATCACTAATTATTTTGAGCAAGCAAGCCATTAAGCAACACCTCATCCCCTTTTAATAGTATTGGCTTTCCTATAGACTCAACGTGATCTTGGATCACTATTATAGAAAATGTAGAGTCTTGGACTTTAGAGCTTGAGCCAATCTTTTGTCCTTAGCATTTTGAGGGGTCCACATTCCTAATCCATGCCATGCCAATCATTGAACTTTCCTGAAAGATTTATCTTGAAATGGCATTAGTTCAATGAGCTATATGTTGTTAATCATTACCAAAACCACCCAGGGATAGTTGCACTTTCAATCTCCCCCTTTTTGGTAATTGATGACAACATATAGATCAAAGCTTCGACAAATGATAATAAGATTTAAATACATCGTCGCTTTAAGAAGTATGTGATTAGAAAGAGCTCCCCCTAAATTTGTGCATTATTTAAGATTTGCTTTGGACTACAAATGCACAATGTGTTAGGATCATGGGTCACTCTTCCATGTCACATACATCTTGGTGGTGCGCTCAAAATGATAGCAACACTAGTAGAAAACAGGGCTTTCGTCCAGGCCAGTTTAGCCCATTAGTCCCGGTTCAATCCAGAACCGGGACCAATGGAGCTATTTGCCCTGGTTCGTGAGCCTAGGGGGCCGGCCGGGCCATGTGGGCCATTGGTCCCAGTTCGTCCGGACCTTTTGGTCCCGGTTGGTGGGACGAACCTGGACCAATGGTCCTGGCTCCTGGCCCACCACTCTTGGTCCTGGTTGGCGGCATGAACCGGGACCAAAGGGTTACCTTTAGTCCCGGTTCATGCCACCAACCGGTACTAAAGGGTTGGCCCTCGTTGCACCCAACTTTTAGTCCCACCTCGCCAACCGAAGGGCGCCCACACCTGTTTATAAGCCCGTCCCTCTCTGTGTTGTTGATCTCCTCTCAAAGTGAAAATAGATGCACCTATAGAGGAAATTGGACCTAAATTTATAAATAGAAATTGATTATGAATTTATGTTTAATTTTCTCTATAAGTGCATCTATGTTCACTAACAGAGAAGTTTTTATTTTTTGTGACCTAAAAGAAAAAAGAAATCACCAAAAAACTGTAAGTATTTGTTTCTAAGTAGAACTGAAAAAATAATGGCACTAGTAAAGTTAATCACAAACTTCAAATTCACACAAATTTCAAAGAATTCAATTTAACTATTCACAAAAATTTCAAAGAATTAAAAAATAAAGAAAAAAACCAAAAGAAAATAATTAATGCAGAAAACAAAACAAAAAAACTGGAAAAAACTAAAAATAGCAACAATAAGTATTTTATTGTAAGTAGAAACAAAATAAAATGAATAAAGCAACAAAGAAAACAAAAAAAGAGTTTCCAAATTTGAAAACTAATGGCACTAACAGAAAGTTTATAATTTTTCTAAAACTAAAAGCAAAAAGAATTAAAAAATAAAGCAAAAAACAAAAGAAAATAAATAATGCAGAAAACAGAACAAAAAACTGAAAAAAAATAAAAATAGCAACAATAAGTATTTTGTTGTAAGTAGAAACAAAATAAAATAAATAAAGCAACAAAGGAAACAAAAAAAGAGTTTTCAGATTTTAAAACTAATGGCACTAACAGAAAGTTTATAATTTTTCTAAAACTAAAAGCAAAAAGAATTAAAAAATAAAGAAAAAACAACAAAAACTAAATAATGCAGAAAACAGAACAAAAAACTGAAAAAAATAAAAATAGCAACAATAAGTATTTTGTTGTAAGTAGAAACAAAATAAAATAAATAAAGCAACAAAGAAAACAAAAAAAGAGTTTTCAGATTTGAAAACTAATGGCACTAACAGAAAGTTTATAATTTTTCTAAAAGTAAAAGCAAAAAGAATTAAAAAATAAAGAAAAAGACCAAAAGAAAAATAAACCAAAACCAAAATAAACTAAATAAAGCAACAAATAAAACAAAAAAACAAAAAAAATGCCACCTACTGGGCCCCCACGGCCTGAATACGACTAGAAACCCTATGGGCCAGGATTCAGGCCCGTGGAAGGCCCAGTAGGCCCACAGGCACAGATGGCAGAGTTAGGCCCGAAAGCCTGCTTTAGAGAGGAGCTCGAGAGGGGAGCCGCACCGCACCTTATAAACTGGTGCGGCTCCCTCTCAACTAGCGAGATGGGACTAAACATTTGGCGCGGGGCAGCACAAGGCCTTTGGTCCCGGTTGGTGGCACCAACCGGGACTAAAGGGGGCCTTTGGTCCCGGTTGGTGGCACCAACCGGGACTAATGCCCCCCTTTAGTCCC